>NC_132913.1:24666740-24983639 GCF_047675955.1 Chlorocebus sabaeus
CAAAGGCATCCGAAATAACAGTTCTCAGATTCCACAGGAATAAGGCTGGCAAACAGCTCTACAAAATACAGCTGTAAATCAGTGAGTGAAAGTGACATATCACAATGCAGTTTCTCAGAAAGATTATTTTCAGTTTTTTATCGTAGGATATTTTCTTTTTCACCATAGCCCTCTATTGTCTTCCAAATATCACATTACAAATTTCACAAGAACAGTCTTGGTGTACGGCTTCTTGAGGGGAAAGCTGTAACTCGGCGAGATGAATTAACAAACACAAAGCACTTTCTCAAAAAGTTTCTTTCCAGTATTTATCTTAGGATATTTCGTTTTTCACCATAGCCCTTTACGGGCTTCCAAATATCACTTTGCAAATTCCACAAGAACAGTCTTACTGAAAGGCTTCTTGAGGGGAAAGCTGTAACTCTGTGAGAAGAATTAACAGAACACAAAGCAGTTTCTGAGAAAGCTTCTTTCTCACTTTTACAGGAGGAAATTTCCTTTGGCCCTATAGTCTTAAAAGGGATCAGAAATAACAGTTCTCAGATTCCACAGAAATAAGGCTAGCAAACAGCTCTACGAAATACAACTGTAACTCAGTGAGTGGAAGTCACATATCAGAAAGCAGTGTCTCAGAAAGCTTCTTTTCATTTTTTAATTGAAGATATATCTCTTTTCACCATAGCCCTCTATGGGCTTCCAAATATCACTTTGCAAATTCCACAAGAACAGTCTTACTGAAAGGCTTCTTGAGGGGAAAGCTGTAACTCTGTGAGAAGAATTAACAGAACACAAAGCAGTTTCTGAGAAAGCTTCTTTCTCACTTTTACAGGAGGAAATTTCCTTTGGCCCTATAGTCTTAAAAGGGATCAGAAATAACAGTTCTCAGATTCCACAGAAATAAGGCTAGCAAACAGTTCTACGAAATACAACTGTAACTCAGTAAGTGGAAATCACATATCACAAAGCAGTTTCTCAGAAAGCTTCTTTCCAGTTTTTAACTGAAAAGATATCCCTTTTTACCATAGCACTCTATGGGCTTCCAAATATTACTTTGCAAATTCCACAAGAACAGTCTTATCGAAAGACTTCTTGAGAGGAAAGCTGTAACTTTGTGAGATGAATTAACAGTACACAAAGCTGTTTCTCGGAAAGCTTCTTTTCAGTTTTTAACTGAAGATATTTCCTTTTTCACCATAGCCCTCTAGGGCTTCCAAATATCACTTTACAAATTCCACAAGAACAGTCTTACTGAACGGCTTCTTGAGGGGAAAGCTGTAACACAGTGAGATGAATTAACAGAACACAAAGCAGTTTCTCACAAAGCTTCTTTTCAGTTTTTATCTTAGTATATTTCCTTTTTCACCATAGCCCTCTATGGGCTTCCAAATATCACTTTGCAAATACCACAAAACAGTCTTAGCAAATGGCTTCTTGAGGGAAAAGATGGAACTCTGTGAGATGAATTAACAGAACACAAAGCATTTTCTCAGAAAGCTTCTTTTCAGTTTTTATCTTAGGATATTTCCTTTTTTACCGTAGCCCTCTATGGGGCTTACAAATATCACTTTGAAAATTCCACAAGAACAGTCTTAGCAAAAGGCTTGTAAGGGGAAAGCTGTTACTCTGTGAGATGAATTAAGAGAAAACAAAGCAGTTTCTCACAAAGCTTCTTTCCAGCTTTTAACTGAAGATATTTCCTTTTTCACCATAAACCTCTACGGGCTTCCAAATATCACTTTGCAAATTCCACAAGAGCAGTCTTAGCGAAACACTTCTTGAGGGGAAAGATGTAGCTCTGTGAGAGGAAATCATAGATCACAAAGAAGTTTCTCAGAAATATTCTTTCTCACTTTTTTCAGAGCATGTTTCCTATGGCACTATTATCTTCAAAGGCATCCGAAATAACAGTTCTCAAATTCCACAGGAATAAGGCTGGCAAACAGCTCTACAAAATACAGCTGTAAATCAGTGAGTGGAAGTCACATATCACAATGCAGTTTCTCAGAAAGATTATTTTCAGTTTTTATCGTAGGATATTTCCTTTTTCACCATAGCCCTCTATTGTCTTCCAAATATCACTTTACAAATTTCACAAGAACAGTCTTAGTGTACGGCTTCTTGAGGGGAAAGCTGTAACTCGGTGAGATGAATTAACAGAACACAAAGCACTTTCTCAGAAAGCTTCTTTCCAGTATTTATCTTAGGATATTTCGTTTTTCACCATAGCCCTCTACGGGCTTCCAAATATCACTTTGGAAATTCCACAAGAACAGTGTTAGTGAACGGCTTCTGGAGGAAAAAGCTGTAACTCTGAGAGATAAATTCCCAGATCACAAAGAAGTTTCTCAGAAAGCTTCTTTCTCTTCTATCGGAGGAAATTTCCTTTGGCAATATAGTCTTCAAAGGGATCCTAAATAACAGTTCTCAGATTCCACAGAAAAAAGGCTAGCAAACAGTTCTACGAAATACAACTGTAACTCAGTAAGTGGAAATCACATATCACAAAGCAGTTTCTCAGAAAGATTCTTTCCAGTTTTTAACTGAAAAGATATCCCTTTTTACCATAGCAGTCTATGGGCTTCCAAATATTACTTTGCAAATTCCACAAGAACAGTCTTATCGAAAGGCTTCTTGAGGGGAAAGCTGTAACTTTGTGAGATGAATTAACAGGACACAAAGCTGTTTCTCAGAAAGCTTCTTTTCAGTTTTTAACTGAAGATATTTCCTTTTTCACCATAGCCCTCTAGGGCTTCCAAATATCACTTTACAAATTCCACAAGAACAGTCTTAGTGAACGGCTTCTTGAGGGGAAAGCTGTAACACTGTGAGATGAATTAACAGAACACAAAGCAGTTTCTCACAAGGCTTCTTTTCAGTTTTTATCTTAGTATATTTCCTTTTTCACCATAGCCCTCTATGGGCTTCCAAATATCACTTTGCAAATACCACAAAACAGTCTTAGCAAACGGCTTCTTGAGGGGAAAGATGGAACTCTGTGAGATGAATTAAGAGAACACAAAGCATTTTCTCAGAAAGCCTCTTTCCAGTTTTTATCTGAAGATATTTCCTTTTTCACCTTAGCCCTTTATGGGCTTCCAAATATCACTTTTCAAATTCCACAAGAACAGTCTTCGTGAATGGCTTTTTGAGTGGAAAACTGTAAATCTCTGAGATGAATTAAGAGAACACAAAGCAGTTTCTCAGAAAGCTTCTTTCCAGTTTTTATCTGAAGATATTTCCTTTTTCACCTTAGCCCTCTATGGGCTTCCAAATATCACTTTTCAAATTCCACAAGAACAATTTTAGTGAACAGGTTCTTGAGGGAAAAGCTGTAACTCTGTGAGATGAATTAACAGAACACAAAGCGGTTTCTCAGAAAGCTTCTTTTCGTTTTTTTTTTTCTTAGGATATTTCCTTTTACACCATAGCCCTCTATGGGCTTCCAAATATCACTTTGCATATTCCACAAGAACAGTCTTAGCGAAAGGCATGAGGAGGTGAAAGCTGTAACTCTGTGAGATAAATTCACAGATCACAAAGAAGTTTCTCAGAAAGCCCTTTTCCAGTTTCCATCTGAGGATATTTTCTTTTTCACCATATGCCTCTATGGGCTTCCAAATATCCATTTGCAAATTCCACAAGATCAGTCTTAGCGAATGGCTTCTGGAGGGGAAAGCTGTAACTCTGTGAGATGAATTCACAGAACACAAAGCAGTTTCTCAGAAAGGTTCTTTCCAGTTTTTATCTGAGAATATTTCCCTTTTCACCGTAGCACTCCAAGGGTTTCCAAATATCACTTTGCAAATTCCACAAGAACAGTCTTAGGGAACGGCTTCTTGAGGGGAAAGCTGTAACTCTTTGAGATGAAATCACAGAACACAAAGCAGTTTCTCAGAAAGCTTCCATTCAGTTTTTATATTAGGATATTTCCTTTTTCACCATAGCCCTCTATGGGCTTCCAAATATCACTTTGCAAATTCCTCTAGAACAGTCTTAGCAAAAGACATTTTGAGGGAAAGCTGTAACTGTGTGAGATGCATTAACAGAAAACATAGCAGTTCCTCAGAAAGCTTCTTTCCAGTTTTTAACTGAAGATATTTCCTTTTTCACCGTAGCCCTCTCTGGGCTTCCAAATATCACTTTACAAATTCCACAAGAACAGTCTTAGTGAACGGCTTCTTGAGGGGAAAGCTGTAAATCTGTGAGATGAATTAGCAGAACACAAAGCAGTTTATCAGAAACCTTCTTTTCAGTTTTTATCTTAGGACATTTCCTTTTTCACCATAGTCCTATATGGGCTTCCAAATATCACTTTGCAAATACCACAAGAACAGTCTTAGAAAAAGATTTCTTTTGGGTAAACTCTAACTCCTGTGATGAATTAACAGAACACAAAAGAGTTTATCAGAAAGCTTCTTTTCAGTTTTTGTCTTAGGATATTTCTTTTATCAACACAGCCCTCTATGAGCTTCCAAATATCACTTTGTAAATTTGACAAGATCAGTCTTACCGAAGGGCTTCTTGAAGAGAAGCCTGCAACTCTGTGAGATGAATTCACAGAACAAAAGCAGTTTCTCAGAAGCTTCTTTCCACTTTTTATCTGAAGATACTTCCTTTTTCACCATAGCCCTCTATGGGCTTCCAAATATCACTTTGCAAATTCCACAAGAACAGTCTTAATGAATGGCTACTTCAGGGGAAAGCTCTAACTGTGTGAGATGAATTAACAGAAAACAAAGCAGTTTCTCAGAAAGCTTCTTTTCAGTGTCTATCTTAAGATATTTCCTATTTCACCGTAGCCCTATATGGGCTTCCAAATATCACTTTGCAAATTCCACAAGAACAGTCTTACTGAAAGGCTTCTTGAGGGGAAAGCTGTAACTCTGTGAGAAGAATTAACAGAACACAAAGCAGTTTCTGAGAAAGCTTCTTTCTCACTTTTACAGGAGGAAATTTCCTTTGGCCCTATAGTCTTAAAAGGGATCAGAAATAACAGTTCTCAGATTCCACAGAAATAAGGCTAGCAAACAGTTCTACGAAATACAACTGTAACTCAGTGAGTGGAAGTCACATATCAGAAAGCAGTGTCTCGGAAAGCTTCTTTTCATTTTTTAATTGACGATATATCCCTTTTCACCATAGCCCTCTATGGGCTTCCAAATATCACTTTGCAAATTCCACAACAACAGTCTTGGCGAAAGACTTCTTGAGGGTAAAGCTGTAATTCTGTGAGATGAATTAACAGAACATAAAGTAATTTCTCAGAAAGCTTCTTTCCAGTTTTTATCTGAAGATATTTCCGTTTTCACCATAGCCCTCTTTGGGCTTCCAAATATCACTTTGCAAATTCCACAAGAACAGCCTTACTGAACTGTTTCTTGAGGGGAAAGCTGTAACACTGTGAGATGAATTAACAGAACACAAAACAGTTTTTCAGAAAGCTTCTTTTCAGTTTTTATCTTAGGATATTTCCTTTTTCACCATAGCCCACTATGGGCTTCCAAATATCACTTTGCACATTCCACAAGAACAGTCTTAGTGAACGGCTTCTTGAGGGAAAAACTGTAACTCTGTGAGATGAATTAACAGAACACAAAACAGTTTTTCAGAAAGCTTCTTTTCAGTTTTTATCTTAGGATATTTCCTTTTTCACCATATCCCTCTATGGGCTTCCAAATATCACTTTGCACACTCCACAAGAACAGTCTTAGTGAACGGCTTCTTGAAGGAAAAACTGTAACTCTGTGAGATGAATTAACAGAACACAAAGCAATTTCTCATAAAGCTTCTTTCCAGTTTTTATCTGAAAATATTTCCTTTTTCACGATAGCCCTCTATGGGCTTCCAAATATCACTTTGCAAATTCCACGAGAAGAGTCTTAGCGAAAGGATTCTTGAGGAGAAAACTGTAACTCTGTGAGAAGAATTCACAGATCACAAAGAAATTTCTAAGAAAGCTTCTTTCTCACTTTTATGGGAGGAAATTTCCTTTGGCCCTATAGTCTTCAAAGGGATAAGAAAAACAGTTCTCAGATTGCACAGAAATAAGGCCAGCAAACAGCTCCACGAAATAGAGCTGTAACACAGTGAGTGAAGTCACATATCTCAAAGCAGTTTCTGAGAAATCTTCTTTTCAGTTTTTAACTGAAGATATATCCTTTTTCATCATAGCCCTCTATTGGCTTCCAAATATCTCATTGCAAATTCCAAAAGAACTGTCTTACTGAACGGCTTTTGAGGGGAAAGCTGTAACTCTCTGAGATGAATTAAAAGAACACAAAGCAGTTTCTCAGAAAGCTTCTTTCCTGTTTTTATCTGAAGTTATATCCTTTTTCACTGTTGCCCTCTATGGGCTTCCAAATATCACTTTGCAAATTCCACAAGAACAGCCTTACTGAACGGCTTCTTGCGCGGAAAGCTGTATCTCTGTGAGATGAATTAACAGAACACAGAGCAGTTTCTCAGAAAGCTTCTTTTCAGTTTTTATCTTAGGATATTTCCTTTTTCACCTTAGCCCTATATGGGCTTCCAAATATCACTTTGCAAATTTCAAAAGAACAGTCTTAGCAAAAGGCTTCTTGAGGGGAAAGCTGTAATTCTGTGAGAAGAATTCACAGATCACAAAGAAGTTTCTCAGCAAGCTTCTTTCTCACTTTTATCAGAGGAAATTTCCTTTGGCCCCATAGTCTTCAAAGGGATCCGAAATAACAGTACTCAGATTCAACAGAAATAATGCTAGCAAATAGTTCTACGAAATAGAGCTGTAACATAGTGAGTGGAAGTCATATATCACAAAGCAGTTTCTCAGAAAGCTTCTTTTCAGTTTTTAACTGAAGATATATCCTTTTTCACCATAGCCCTCTATGGGCTTCCAAATATCACTTTACAAATTCCACAAGAACAGTCTTAGAGAACGGCTTCTTGAGGGGGAAGCTGTAACTCTGTGAGATGAATTAACAGAACACAAAGCAGTTTCTCAGAAAGCTTCTTTTCAGTTTTTATCTGAGGATATTTAATTTTTCACCATAGTCCACTATGGGCTTCCAAATATCACTTTGCACATTCCAAAAGAACAGCCTTAGCAAAAGGCTTCTTGAGGGAAAAGCTGTAACTCTGTAAGATGAATAAACAGAACATAAGCAGTTTCTCATAGAGTTTCTTTTCAGTTTTCATCTTAGGTTATTTCCTTTTTCACAACAGCCCTCTATGGGCTTCCAAATATCACTTTGCAAGTTCCACAAGAACAGTCTTAACGAAAGGCTTCTTGAGAGGAAAGCTGTAACTTTGTGAGATGAATTAACAGAACAGAAAGTCGTTTTTCAGACAGCTTCTTTCAAGTTTTTTACTGAAGATATTTCCTTTTTCACTATAGCCGTCTATGGGCTTAAAAATATCGCGTTGCAAATTCCACAAGAACAGTCTTAGTGAACGGCTTCTCGAGGGGAAAGCTGTAACTAAGTGACATGAATTAACAGAACACAAAGCAGTTTCTCAGAAAGTTTCTTTTCAGTTTTTATCTCAGGATATTTCTTTTTTCACCATAGCCCTCTATGAGCTTCCAAATATCACATTGCAAATTCCATAAAAACAGTCTTAGCGAAAGGTTTCTTGAGAGGAAAGCTGTAACTCTCGGAGATGAATTAACAGAACACAAAGCAGTTTCTCACAAAGCTTCTTTTCAGTTTTTATTTTAGGATATTTCCTATTTCACCAGAGGCCTCTACAGGCTTCCAAATATCACTTTGCGAATTCCACAAGAACAGTCTTATCGAAAGGCTTCTTGAGGGGAAAGTTGTAACTCTTTGAGATGAATTAACAGAACACAAAACTGCTTCTCAGAAAGTTTCTCTCCAGTTTTTATCTGAACATATTTTCTTTTTCACCATAGCCCTCTACGGGCTTCCAAATATCGCTTTGCAAATTCCACAAGAACAGTCTTAGCGAAACACTTCTTGAGGGGAAAGATGTAACTCTGTGAGAGGAAATCATAGATCACAAAGAAGTTTCTCAGAAATATTCTTTCTCACTTTTCTCAGAGCATGTTTCCTATGGCACTATTATCTTCAAAGGCATCCGAAATAACAGTTCTCAGATTCCACAGGAATAAGGCTGGCAAACAGCTCTACAAAATACAGCTGTAAATCAGTGAGTGAAAGTGACATATCACAATGCAGTTTCTCAGAAAGATTATTTTCAGTTTTTATCGTAGGATATTTTCTTTTTCACCATAGCCCTCTATTGTCTTCCAAATATCACATTACAAATTTCACAAGAACAGTCTTGGTGTACGGCTTCTTGAGGGGAAAGCTGTAACTCGGCGAGATGAATTAACAAACACAAAGCACTTTCTCAAAAAGTTTCTTTCCAGTATTTATCTTAGGATATTTCGTTTTTCACCATAGCCCTCTACGGGCTTCCAAATATCACTTTGCAAATTCCACAAGAACAGTCTTACTGAAAGGCTTCTTGAGGGGAAAGCTGTAACTCTGTGAGAAGAATTAACAGAACACAAAGCAGTTTCTGAGAAAGCTTCTTTCTCACTTTTACAGGAGGAAATTTCCTTTGGCCCTATAGTCTTAAAAGGGATCAGAAATAACAGTTCTCAGATTCCACAGAAATAAGGCTAGCAAACAGCTCTACGAAATACAACTGTAACTCAGTGAGTGGAAGTCACATATCAGAAAGCAGTGTCTCAGAAAGCTTCTTTTCATTTTTTAATTGAAGATATATCCCTTTTCACCATAGCCCTCTATGGGCTTCCAAATATCACTTTGCAAATTCCACAAGAACAGTCTTACTGAAAGGCTTCTTGAGGGGAAAGCTGTAACTCTGTGAGAAGAATTAACAGAACACAAAGCAGTTTCTGAGAAAGCTTCTTTCTCACTTTTACAGGAGGAAATTTCCTTTGGCCCTATAGTCTTAAAAGGGATCAGAAATAACAGTTCTCAGATTCCACAGAAATAAGGCTAGCAAACAGTTCTACGAAATACAACTGTAACTCAGTAAGTGGAAATCACATATCACAAAGCAGTTTCTCAGAAAGCTTCTTTCCAGTTTTTAACTGAAAATATATCCCTTTTTACCATAGCACTCTATGGGCTTCCAAATATTACTTTGCAAATTCCACAAGAACAGTCTTATCGAAAGACTTCTTGAGAGGAAAGCTGTAACTTTGTGAGATGAATTAACAGTACACAAAGCTGTTTCTCGGAAAGCTTCTTTTCAGTTTTTAACTGAAGATATTTCCTTTTTCACCATAGCCCTCTAGGGCTTCCAAATATCACTTTACAAATTCCACAAGAACAGTCTTACTGAACGGCTTCTTGAGGGGAAAGCTGTAACACAGTGAGATGAATTAACAGAACACAAAGCAGTTTCTCACAAAGCTTCTTTTCAGTTTTTATCTTAGTATATTTCCTTTTTCACCATAGCCCTCTATGGGCTTCCAAATATCACTTTGCAAATACCACAAAACAGTCTTAGCAAATGGCTTCTTGAGGGAAAAGATGGAACTCTGTGAGATGAATTAACAGAACACAAAGCATTTTCTCAGAAAGCTTCTTTTCAGTTTTTATCTTAGGATATTTCCTTTTTTACCGTAGCCCTCTATGGGGCTTACAAATATCACTTTGAAAATTCCACAAGAACAGTCTTAGCAAAAGGCTTGTAAGGGGAAAGCTGTTACTCTGTGAGATGAATTAAGAGAAAACAAAGCAGTTTCTCACAAAGCTTCTTTCCAGCTTTTAACTGAAGATATTTCCTTTTTCACCATAAACCTCTACGGGCTTCCAAATATCACTTTGCAAATTCCACAAGAGCAGTCTTAGCGAAACACTTCTTGAGGGGAAAGATGTAGCTCTGTGAGAGGAAATCATAGATCACAAAGAAGTTTCTCAGAAATATTCTTTCTCACTTTTTTCAGAGCATGTTTCCTATGGCACTATTATCTTCAAAGGCATCCGAAATAACAGTTCTCAAATTCCACAGGAATAAGGCTGGCAAACAGCTCTACAAAATACAGCTGTAAATCAGTGAGTGGAAGTCACATATCACAATGCAGTTTCTCAGAAAGATTATTTTCAGTTTTTATCGTAGGATATTTCCTTTTTCACCATAGCCCTCTATTGTCTTCCAAATATCACTTTACAAATTTCACAAGAACAGTCTTAGTGTACGGCTTCTTGAGGGGAAAGCTGTAACTCGGTGAGATGAATTAACAGAACACAAAGCACTTTCTCAGAAAGCTTCTTTCCAGTATTTATCTTAGGATATTTCGTTTTTCACCATAGCCCTCTACGGGCTTCCAAATATCACTTTGGAAATTCCACAAGAACAGTGTTAGTGAACGGCTTCTGGAGGAAAAAGCTGTAACTCTGAGAGATAAATTCCCAGATCACAAAGAAGTTTCTCAGAAAGCTTCTTTCTCTTCTATCGGAGGAAATTTCCTTTGGCAATATAGTCTTCAAAGGGATCCTAAATAACAGTTCTCAGATTCCACAGAAAAAAGGCTAGCAAACAGTTCTACGAAATACAACTGTAACTCAGTAAGTGGAAATCACATATCACAAAGCAGTTTCTCAGAAAGATTCTTTCCAGTTTTTAACTGAAAAGATATCCCTTTTTACCATAGCACTCTATGGGCTTCCAAATATTACTTTGCAAATTCCACAAGAACAGTCTTATCGAAAGGCTTCTTGAGGGGAAAGCTGTAACTTTGTGAGATGAATTAACAGGACACAAAGCTGTTTCTCAGAAAGCTTCTTTTCAGTTTTTAACTGAAGATATTTCCTTTTTCACCATAGCCCTCTAGGACTTCCAAATATCACTTTACAAATTCCACAAGAACAGTCTTAGTGAACGGCTTCTTGAGGGGAAAGCTGTAACACTGTGAGATGAATTAACAGAACACAAAGCAGTTTCTCACAAGGCTTCTTTTCAGTTTTTATCTTAGTATATTTCCTTTTTCACCATAGCCCTCTATGGGCTTGCAAATATCACTTTGCAAATACCACAAAACAGTCTTAGCAAACGGCTTCTTGAGGGGAAAGATGGAACTCTGTGAGATGAATTAAGAGAACACAAAGCATTTTCTCAGAAAGCCTCTTTCCAGTTTTTATCTGAAGATATTTCCTTTTTCACCTTAGCCCTTTATGGGCTTCCAAATATCACTTTTCAAATTCCACAAGAACAGTCTTCGTGAATGGCTTTTTGAGTGGAAAACTGTAAATCTCTGAGATGAATTAAGAGAACACAAAGCAGTTTCTCAGAAAGCTTCTTTCCAGTTTTTATCTGAAGATATTTCCTTTTTCACCTTAGCCCTCTATGGGCTTCCAAATATCACTTTTCAAATTCCACAAGAACAATTTTAGTGAACAGGTTCTTGAGGGAAAAGCTGTAACTCTGTGAGATGAATTAACAGAACACAAAGCGGTTTCTCAGAAAGCTTCTTTTCGTTTTTTTTTTTCTTAGGATATTTCCTTTTACACCATAGCCCTCTATGGGCTTCCAAATATCACTTTGCATATTCCACAAGAACAGTCTTAGCGAAAGGCATGAGGAGGTGAAAGCTGTAACTCTGTGAGATAAATTCACAGATCACAAAGAAGTTTCTCAGAAAGCCCTTTTCCAGTTTCCATCTGAGGATATTTTCTTTTTCACCATATGCCTCTATGGGCTTCCAAATATCCATTTGCAAATTCCACAAGATCAGTCTTAGCGAATGGCTTCTGGAGGGGAAAGCTGTAACTCTGTGAGATGAATTCACAGAACACAAAGCAGTTTCTCAGAAAGGTTCTTTCCAGTTTTTATCTGAGAATATTTCCCTTTTCACCGTAGCACTCCAAGGGTTTCCAAATATCACTTTGCAAATTCCACAAGAACAGTCTTAGGGAACGGCTTCTTGAGGGGAAAGCTGTAACTCTTTGAGATGAAATCACAGAACACAAAGCAGTTTCTCAGAAAGCTTCCATTCAGTTTTTATATTAGGATATTTCCTTTTTCACCATAGCCCTCTATGGGCTTCCAAATATCACTTTGCAAATTCCTCTAGAACAGTCTTAGCGAAAGACATTTTGAGGGAAAGCTGTAACTGTGTGAGATGCATTAACAGAAAACATAGCAGTTCCTCAGAAAGCTTCTTTCCAGTTTTTAACTGAAGATATTTCCTTTTTCACCGTAGCCATCTCTGGGCTTCCAAATATCACTTTACAAATTCCACAAGAACAGTCTTAGTGAACGGCTTCTTGAGGGGAAAGCTGTAAATCTGTGAGATGAATTAGCAGAACACAAAGCAGTTTATCAGAAACCTTCTTTTCAGTTTTTATCTTAGGACATTTCCTTTTTCACCATAGTCCTATATGGGCTTCCAAATATCACTTTGCAAATACCACAAGAACAGTCTTAGAAAAAGATTTCTTTTGGGTAAACTCTAACTCCTGTGATGAATTAACAGAACACAAAAGAGTTTATCAGAAAGCTTCTTTTCAGTTTTTGTCTTAGGATATTTCTTTTATCAACACAGCCCTCTATGAGCTTCCAAATATCACTTTGTAAATTTGACAAGATCAGTCTTACCGAAGGGCTTCTTGAAGAGAAGCCTGCAACTCTGTGAGATGAATTCACAGAACAAAAGCAGTTTCTCAGAAGCTTCTTTCCACTTTTTATCTGAAGATACTTCCTTTTTCACCATAGCCCTCTATGGGCTTCCAAATATCACTTTGCAAATTCCACAAGAACAGTCTTAATGAATGGCTACTTCAGGGGAAAGCTCTAACTGTGTGAGATGAATTAACAGAAAACAAAGCAGTTTCTCAGAAAGCTTCTTTTCAGTGTCTATCTTAAGATATTTCCTATTTCACCGTAGCCCTATATGGGCTTCCAAATATCACTTTGCAAATTCCACAAGAACAGTCTTACTGAAAGGCTTCTTGAGGGGAAAGCTGTAACTCTGTGAGAAGAATTAACAGAACACAAAGCAGTTTCTGAGAAAGCTTCTTTCTCACTTTTACAGGAGGAAATTTCCTTTGGCCCTATAGTCTTAAAAGGGATCAGAAATAACAGTTCTCAGATTCCACAGAAATAAGGCTAGCAAACAGTTCTACGAAATACAACTGTAACTCAGTGAGTGGAAGTCACATATCAGAAAGCAGTGTCTCGGAAAGCTTCTTTTCATTTTTTAATTGACGATATATCCCTTTTCACCATAGCCCTCTATGGGCTTCCAAATATCACTTTGCAAATTCCACAACAACAGTCTTGGCGAAAGACTTCTTGAGGGTAAAGCTGTAATTCTGTGAGATGAATTAACAGAACATAAAGTAATTTCTCAGAAAGCTTCTTTCCAGTTTTTATCTGAAGATATTTCCGTTTTCACCATAGCCCTCTTTGGGCTTCCAAATATCACTTTGCAAATTCCACAAGAACAGCCTTACTGAACTGTTTCTTGAGGGGAAAGCTGTAACACTGTGAGATGAATTAACAGAACACAAAACAGTTTTTCAGAAAGCTTCTTTTCAGTTTTTATCTTAGGATATTTCCTTTTTCACCATAGCCCACTATGGGCTTCCAAATATCACTTTGCACATTCCACAAGAACAGTCTTAGTGAACGGCTTCTTGAGGGAAAAACTGTAACTCTGTGAGATGAATTAACAGAACACAAAACAGTTTTTCAGAAAGCTTCTTTTCAGTTTTTATCTTAGGATATTTCCTTTTTCACCATATCCCTCTATGGGCTTCCAAATATCACTTTGCACACTCCACAAGAACAGTCTTAGTGAACGGCTTCTTGAAGGAAAAACTGTAACTCTGTGAGATGAATTAACAGAACACAAAGCAATTTCTCATAAAGCTTCTTTCCAGTTTTTATCTGAAAATATTTCCTTTTTCACGATAGCCCTCTATGGGCTTCCAAATATCACTTTGCAAATTCCACGAGAAGAGTCTTAGCGAAAGGATTCTTGAGGAGAAAACTGTAACTCTGTGAGAAGAATTCACAGATCACAAAGAAATTTCTAAGAAAGCTTCTTTCTCACTTTTATGGGAGGAAATTTCCTTTGGCCCTATAGTCTTCAAAGGGATAAGAAAAACAGTTCTCAGATTGCACAGAAATAAGGCCAGCAAACAGCTCCACGAAATAGAGCTGTAACACAGTGAGTGAAGTCACATATCTCAAAGCAGTTTCTGAGAAATCTTCTTTTCAGTTTTTAACTGAAGATATATCCTTTTTCATCATAGCCCTCTATTGGCTTCCAAATATCTCATTGCAAATTCCAAAAGAACTGTCTTACTGAACGGCTTTTGAGGGGAAAGCTGTAACTCTCTGAGATGAATTAAAAGAACACAAAGCAGTTTCTCAGAAAGCTTCTTTCCTGTTTTTATCTGAAGTTATATCCTTTTTCACTGTTGCCCTCTATGGGCTTCCAAATATCACTTTGCAAATTCCACAAGAACAGCCTTACTGAACGGCTTCTTGCGCGGAAAGCTGTATCTCTGTGAGATGAATTAACAGAACACAGAGCAGTTTCTCAGAAAGCTTCTTTTCAGTTTTTATCTTAGGATATTTCCTTTTTCACCTTAGCCCTATATGGGCTTCCAAATATCACTTTGCAAATTTCAAAAGAACAGTCTTAGCAAAAGGCTTCTTGAGGGGAAAGCTGTAATTCTGTGAGAAGAATTCACAGATCACAAAGAAGTTTCTCAGCAAGCTTCTTTCTCACTTTTATCAGAGGAAATTTCCTTTGGCCCCATAGTCTTCAAAGGGATCCGAAATAACAGTACTCAGATTCAACAGAAATAATGCTAGCAAATAGTTCTACGAAATAGAGCTGTAACATAGTGAGTGGAAGTCATATATCACAAAGCAGTTTCTCAGAAAGCTTCTTTTCAGTTTTTAACTGAAGATATATCCTTTTTCACCATAGCCCTCTATGGGCTTCCAAATATCACTTTACAAATTCCACAAGAACAGTCTTAGAGAACGGCTTCTTGAGGGGGAAGCTGTAACTCTGTGAGATGAATTAACAGAACACAAAGCAGTTTCTCAGAAAGCTTCTTTTCAGTTTTTATCTGAGGATATTTAATTTTTCACCATAGTCCACTATGGGCTTCCAAATATCACTTTGCACATTCCAAAAGAACAGCCTTAGCAAAAGGCTTCTTGAGGGAAAAGCTGTAACTCTGTAAGATGAATAAACAGAACATAAGCAGTTTCTCATAGAGTTTCTTTTCAGTTTTCATCTTAGGTTATTTCCTTTTTCACAACAGCCCTCTATGGGCTTCCAAATATCACTTTGCAAGTTCCACAAGAACAGTCTTAACGAAAGGCTTCTTGAGAGGAAAGCTGTAACTTTGTGAGATGAATTAACAGAACAGAAAGTCGTTTTTCAGACAGCTTCTTTCAAGTTTTTTACTGAAGATATTTCCTTTTTCACTATAGCCGTCTATGGGCTTAAAAATATCGCGTTGCAAATTCCACAAGAACAGTCTTAGTGAACGGCTTCTCGAGGGGAAAGCTGTAACTAAGTGACATGAATTAACAGAACACAAAGCAGTTTCTCAGAAAGTTTCTTTTCAGTTTTTATCTCAGGATATTTCTTTTTTCACCATAGCCCTCTATGAGCTTCCAAATATCACATTGCAAATTCCATAAAAACAGTCTTAGCGAAAGGTTTCTTGAGAGGAAAGCTGTAACTCTCGGAGATGAATTAACAGAACACAAAGCAGTTTCTCACAAAGCTTCTTTTCAGTTTTTATTTTAGGATATTTCCTATTTCACCAGAGGCCTCTACAGGCTTCCAAATATCACTTTGCGAATTCCACAAGAACAGTCTTATCGAAAGGCTTCTTGAGGGGAAAGTTGTAACTCTTTGAGATGAATTAACAGAACACAAAACTGCTTCTCAGAAAGTTTCTCTCCAGTTTTTATCTGAACATATTTTCTTTTTCACCATAGCCCTCTACGGGCTTCCAAATATCGCTTTGCAAATTCCACAAGAACAGTCTTAGCGAAACACTTCTTGAGGGGAAAGATGTAACTCTGTGAGAGGAAATCATAGATCACAAAGAAGTTTCTCAGAAATATTCTTTCTCACTTTTCTCAGAGCATGTTTCCTATGGCACTATTATCTTCAAAGGCATCCGAAATAACAGTTCTCAGATTCCACAGGAATAAGGCTGGCAAACAGCTCTACAAAATACAGCTGTAAATCAGTGAGTGAAAGTGACATATCACAATGCAGTTTCTCAGAAAGATTATTTTCAGTTTTTATCGTAGGATATTTTCTTTTTCACCATAGCCCTCTATTGTCTTCCAAATATCACATTACAAATTTCACAAGAACAGTCTTGGTGTACGGCTTCTTGAGGGGAAAGCTGTAACTCGGCGAGATGAATTAACAAACACAAAGCACTTTCTCAAAAAGTTTCTTTCCAGTATTTATCTTAGGATATTTCGTTTTTCACCATAGCCCTCTACGGGCTTCCAAATATCACTTTGCAAATTCCACAAGAACAGTCTTACTGAAAGGCTTCTTGAGGGGAAAGCTGTAACTCTGTGAGAAGAATTAACAGAACACAAAGCAGTTTCTGAGAAAGCTTCTTTCTCACTTTTACAGGAGGAAATTTCCTTTGGCCCTATAGTCTTAAAAGGGATCAGAAATAACAGTTCTCAGATTCCACAGAAATAAGGCTAGCAAACAGCTCTACGAAATACAACTGTAACTCAGTGAGTGGAAGTCACATATCAGAAAGCAGTGTCTCAGAAAGCTTCTTTTCATTTTTTAATTGAAGATATATCCCTTTTCACCATAGCCCTCTATGGGCTTCCAAATATCACTTTGCAAATTCCACAAGAACAGTCTTACTGAAAGGCTTCTTGAGGGGAAAGCTGTAACTCTGTGAGAAGAATTAACAGAACACAAAGCAGTTTCTGAGAAAGCTTCTTTCTCACTTTTACAGGAGGAAATTTCCTTTGGCCCTATAGTCTTAAAAGGGATCAGAAATAACAGTTCTCAGATTCCACAGAAATAAGGCTAGCAAACAGTTCTACGAAATACAACTGTAACTCAGTAAGTGGAAATCACATATCACAAAGCAGTTTCTCAGAAAGCTTCTTTCCAGTTTTTAACTGAAAATATATCCCTTTTTACCATAGCACTCTATGGGCTTCCAAATATTACTTTGCAAATTCCACAAGAACAGTCTTATCGAAAGACTTCTTGAGAGGAAAGCTGTAACTTTGTGAGATGAATTAACAGTACACAAAGCTGTTTCTCGGAAAGCTTCTTTTCAGTTTTTAACTGAAGATATTTCCTTTTTCACCATAGCCCTCTAGGGCTTCCAAATATCACTTTACAAATTCCACAAGAACAGTCTTACTGAACGGCTTCTTGAGGGGAAAGCTGTAACACAGTGAGATGAATTAACAGAACACAAAGCAGTTTCTCACAAAGCTTCTTTTCAGTTTTTATCTTAGTATATTTCCTTTTTCACCATAGCCCTCTATGGGCTTCCAAATATCACTTTGCAAATACCACAAAACAGTCTTAGCAAATGGCTTCTTGAGGGAAAAGATGGAACTCTGTGAGATGAATTAACAGAACACAAAGCATTTTCTCAGAAAGCTTCTTTTCAGTTTTTATCTTAGGATATTTCCTTTTTTACCGTAGCCCTCTATGGGGCTTACAAATATCACTTTGAAAATTCCACAAGAACAGTCTTAGCAAAAGGCTTGTAAGGGGAAAGCTGTTACTCTGTGAGATGAATTAAGAGAAAACAAAGCAGTTTCTCACAAAGCTTCTTTCCAGCTTTTAACTGAAGATATTTCCTTTTTCACCATAAACCTCTACGGGCTTCCAAATATCACTTTGCAAATTCCACAAGAGCAGTCTTAGCGAAACACTTCTTGAGGGGAAAGATGTAGCTCTGTGAGAGGAAATCATAGATCACAAAGAAGTTTCTCAGAAATATTCTTTCTCACTTTTTTCAGAGCATGTTTCCTATGGCACTATTATCTTCAAAGGCATCCGAAATAACAGTTCTCAAATTCCACAGGAATAAGGCTGGCAAACAGCTCTACAAAATACAGCTGTAAATCAGTGAGTGGAAGTCACATATCACAATGCAGTTTCTCAGAAAGATTATTTTCAGTTTTTATCGTAGGATATTTCCTTTTTCACCATAGCCCTCTATTGTCTTCCAAATATCACTTTACAAATTTCACAAGAACAGTCTTAGTGTACGGCTTCTTGAGGGGAAAGCTGTAACTCGGTGAGATGAATTAACAGAACACAAAGCACTTTCTCAGAAAGCTTCTTTCCAGTATTTATCTTAGGATATTTCGTTTTTCACCATAGCCCTCTACGGGCTTCCAAATATCACTTTGGAAATTCCACAAGAACAGTGTTAGTGAACGGCTTCTGGAGGAAAAAGCTGTAACTCTGAGAGATAAATTCCCAGATCACAAAGAAGTTTCTCAGAAAGCTTCTTTCTCTTCTATCGGAGGAAATTTCCTTTGGCAATATAGTCTTCAAAGGGATCCTAAATAACAGTTCTCAGATTCCACAGAAAAAAGGCTAGCAAACAGTTCTACGAAATACAACTGTAACTCAGTAAGTGGAAATCACATATCACAAAGCAGTTTCTCAGAAAGATTCTTTCCAGTTTTTAACTGAAAAGATATCCCTTTTTACCATAGCAGTCTATGGGCTTCCAAATATTACTTTGCAAATTCCACAAGAACAGTCTTATCGAAAGGCTTCTTGAGGGGAAAGCTGTAACTTTGTGAGATGAATTAACAGGACACAAAGCTGTTTCTCAGAAAGCTTCTTTTCAGTTTTTAACTGAAGATATTTCCTTTTTCACCATAGCCCTCTAGGGCTTCCAAATATCACTTTACAAATTCCACAAGAACAGTCTTAGTGAACGGCTTCTTGAGGGGAAAGCTGTAACACTGTGAGATGAATTAACAGAACACAAAGCAGTTTCTCACAAGGCTTCTTTTCAGTTTTTATCTTAGTATATTTCCTTTTTCACCATAGCCCTCTATGGGCTTCCAAATATCACTTTGCAAATACCACAAAACAGTCTTAGCAAACGGCTTCTTGAGGGGAAAGATGGAACTCTGTGAGATGAATTAAGAGAACACAAAGCATTTTCTCAGAAAGCCTCTTTCCAGTTTTTATCTGAAGATATTTCCTTTTTCACCTTAGCCCTTTATGGGCTTCCAAATATCACTTTTCAAATTCCACAAGAACAGTCTTCGTGAATGGCTTTTTGAGTGGAAAACTGTAAATCTCTGAGATGAATTAAGAGAACACAAAGCAGTTTCTCAGAAAGCTTCTTTCCAGTTTTTATCTGAAGATATTTCCTTTTTCACCTTAGCCCTCTATGGGCTTCCAAATATCACTTTTCAAATTCCACAAGAACAATTTTAGTGAACAGGTTCTTGAGGGAAAAGCTGTAACTCTGTGAGATGAATTAACAGAACACAAAGCGGTTTCTCAGAAAGCTTCTTTTCGTTTTTTTTTCTTAGGATATTTCCTTTTACACCATAGCCCTCTATGGGCTTCCAATTATCACTTTGCAAATTCCACAAGAACAGTCTTAGTGAAAGGATTTTGATGGTAAGCTGTAAACCTGTGTTGTGAATTAACAGAACACAAAACAGTTTCTCAGAAAGCTTCTTTAAAGTTTTTATCTGAGCACATTTTCCTTTTCACCATAGCCCTCCATTGACTTCCAAATATCACTTTGCAAATACCACACGAACAGTCTTAGTGAACGGCTTCTTGAGGGGAAAGCTGTAATACTGTGAGATGAATTAAAAAAACACAAAGCAGTTTCTCAGAATGCTTCTTTCCAGTTTTTATCTGAAGATATTTCCTTTTTCACCATAGCCCACTACGGGCTTTCAAATATTAGTTTCCAATTTCCACAAGAACAGTCTTAGTGAACGGCTTTTTGAGGGGAAATCTGTAACTCGGCGAGGTGAATTAACAAATCACAAAGCAGATTCTCAGGAAGTTTCTTTCTAGTTTTTATCTGAAGATATTTCACTTTTCACCGTAGCCCTCTATGGGCTTCCAAATATCACTTTGCAAATTCCATAAGAACATTCTTAGTGAACGGCTTCTTGAGGGAAAAGCTGTAACTCTCTGAGATGAATTCACAGACCACAAAGAGGTCTCAGAAAGCTTCTTTCTGACTTTTATCGGAGGATGTTTCCTTTGGCCCTGTAGTCTTCAAAGGGATACGAAATAACAGTTCTCAGATTCCACAGAAATTAGGCTGGCAAACAAACCTATGAAATACTGCTGTAGCTCAGTGAGTGGAAGTCACCAATCCAAAGCAGTTTTTCAGGAAGCTTTTTTTCAGTTTTTAACTGAAGATATATCCTTTATCACCATTGCCCTCTATGGGCTTCCAAATATCACTTTGAAAGTTGCAGAAGAACAGTCTTAGTGAACAGCTTCTTGAGGGGATAGCTGTAAATCTTTGAGATAAATTAACAGAACACTAAGCAGTTTTTCAATAATTTCTTTTCAGTTTTTCTCTTAGGATATTTCATTTTTCACCATAGCCCTCTAAGAGCTTCCAAATTTCACTTTGCAAATTCCACAAGAACAGTCTTAGAAAAAGGCGTCTTGAGGGGTAAGCTATAACTCTGTGAGATGAATTAACAGAACACAAAGCCGTTTCTCAAAAAGCTTCTTTCCAGTTTTTAACTGAAGATATTTCCTTTTTGTCCATAGCGCTCTATGGGCTTTCAAATACCACTTTGCAAATTCCACAAGAACAGTCTTAGTGAACGGCTTCTTGAGGGAAAAGCTGTAACTCTCTGAGATGAATTCACAGATCACAAAGAAGTTTCATAGAAAGCTTCTTTCTCACTTTTATCGGATGATATTTCCTTTGGCCCTATAGTCTTCACAGAGACCCAAAATAACAGTTCTCAGATTCCACAGAAATAAGACTAGCAAATATCTCTACGAAATACAGCTGTAACTTAGGGAGTGGAAGTCACATATAACAAAGCAATTTTACAGAAAGCTTCTGTTCAGTTTTTATCTTAGGATATTTCCTTTTTCACCATAGCCCTCTATGGGTTTCCAAACATCACTTTGGAATTTCCACAAGAACAGTCTTAGCAAAAGGCTTCTTGAGGGGAAAGCTGTAACTCTGTGAGATGAATTAACAGAACACAAAGCAGTTTCTCAGAAAGCTTTCCAGTTTTTATCCGAAGATATTTCCTTTATCACCATAGCCCTCTAGGGCTTCCAAATATCACTTTGCAAATTCCGCAAGAACAGTTTACTGAACGACTTCTTGAGAGGAAAGCTGTAACTCTGTGAGATGAATTAACATAACACAAAGCAGTTTCTCAGAAAGCTTCTTTTCCGTTTTTATCTTAAGATACTTCCTTTTTCACCTTAGACCTCTATGGGCTTGCAAATATCACTTTGCAAATACCACAAAACAGTCTTAGCAAACGGCTTCTTGAGGGGAAAGATGGAACTCTGTGAGATGAATTAAGAGAACACAAAGCATTTTCTCAGAAAGCCTCTTTCCAGTTTTTATCTGAAGATATTTCCTTTTTCACCTTAGCCCTTTATGGGCTTCCAAATATCACTTTTCAAATTCCACAAGAACAGTCTTCGTGAATGGCTTTTTGAGTGGAAAACTGTAAATCTCTGAGATGAATTAAGAGAACACAAAGCAGTTTCTCAGAAAGCTTCTTTCCAGTTTTTATCTGAAGATATTTCCTTTTTCACCTTAGCCCTCTATGGGCTTCCAAATATCACTTTTCAAATTCCACAAGAACAATTTTAGTGAACAGGTTCTTGAGGGAAAAGCTGTAACTCTGTGAGATGAATTAACAGAACACAAAGCGGTTTCTCAGAAAGCTTCTTTTCGTTTTTTTTCCTTAGGATATTTCCTTTTACACCATAGCTCTCTATGGGCTTCCAATTATCACTTTGCAAATTCCACAAGAACAGTCTTAGTGAAAGGATTTTGATGGTAAGCTGTAAACCTGTGTTGTGAATTAACAGAACACAAAACAGTTTCTCAGAAAGCTTCTTTAAAGTTTTTATCTGAGCACATTTTCCTTTTCACCATAGCCCTCCATTGACTTCCAAATATCACTTTGCAAATACCACACGAACAGTCTTAGTGAACGGCTTCTTGAGGGGAAAGCTGTAATACTGTGAGATGAATTAAAAAAACATAAAGCAGTTTCTCAGAATGCTTCTTTCCAGTTTTTATCTGAAGATATTTCCTTTTTCACCATAGCCCACTACGGGCTTTCAAATATTAGTTTCCAATTTCCACAAGAACAGTCTTAGTGAACGGCTTTTTGAGGGGAAATCTGTAACTCGGCGAGGTGAATTAACAAATCACAAAGCAGATTCTCGGGAAGTTTCTTTCTAGTTTTTATCTGAAGATATTTCACTTTTCACCGTAGCCCTCTATGGGCTTCCAAATATCACTTTGCAAATTCCATAAGAACATTCTTAGTGAATGGCTTCTTGAGGGAAAAGCTGTAACTCTCTGAGATGAATTCACAGACCACAAAGAGGTTTCTCAGAAAGCTTCTTTCTGACTTTTATCGGAGGATGTTTCCTTTGGCCCTGTAGTCTTCACAGAGACCCAAAATAACAGTTCTCAGATTCCACAGAAATAAGACTAGCAAACATCTCTACGAAATACAGCTGTAACTTAGGGAGTGGAAGTCACATATAACAAAGCAATTTTACAGAAAGCTTCTGTTCAGTTTTTATCTTAGGATATTTCCTTTTTCACCATAGCCCTCTATGGGTTTCCAAACATCACTTTGGAATTTCCACAAGAACAGTCTTAGCAAAAGGCTTCTTGAGGGGAAAGCTGTAACTCTGTGAGATGAATTAACAGAACACAAAGCAGTTTCTCAGAAAGCTTTCCAGTTTTTATCTGAAGATATTTCCTTTATCACCATAGCCCTCTATGGGCTTCCAAATATCACTTTGCAAATTCCGCAAGAACAGTTTACTGAACGACTTCTTGAGAGGAAAGCTGTAACTCTGTGAGATGAATTAACATAACACAAAGCAGTTTCTCAGAAAGCTTCTTTTCAGTTTTTATCTTAAGATATTTCCTTTTTCACCTTAGACCTCTATGGGCTTCCAAATATCACTTTGCAAATTCCACGAGAACAGTCTTAGCAAAAGTCTACTTGAGGGGAGAGCTGTAACTCTGTGAGATGAATTAAGAAAACACAAAGCAGTTTTTCAGAAAGCTTCTTTCCTTTTTTTATGTGAAGACACATCCTTTTTCATCATAGCCCTCTCTGGGCGTCGAAATATCACTTTGCAAATTTCACAAGCACAGTCGTAGTGAACGGCTTCTTGAGGGGAAAGCTGTAACTCTGTGAGATAAATTAACAGAACACAAAGCCGTTTCTCAGAAAGATTGTTTTCAATTTTTATCTTAGAATGTTTCCTTTTTCACCTTAGCCCTCTATGTGCTTCCAAATATCACTTTTCTAATTTCACAAGAAAAGTCTTAGTGAACGGCTTCTTGAGAGAAAAGGTGTAACTCAGTGAGATGAATTCACAGATGACAAAGAAGTTTCTCACAAAACTTCTTTCTTCCTTTTATCGGAGGATATTTCCTTTGGCCCCATGGGCTTCAAACGGATCCGAAATAACAGTTCTCAGATTCCACAGAAATAAGAGACGCCAACAGCTCTATGAAATACAGCTGTATCTCAGTGAGTGGAACTCACATATCACAAAGCAGTTTCTCAGAAAGCTTCTTTTCAGTTTTTAACAGAAGTTATATCCTTTTTCAACATAGCCCTCTACGGACTTCCAAATATCACTTTGCAAATTCCACAAGAACTGTCTTAGCGAAAGGCTTCTTAAGGGGAAAGCTGTAACTCTGTGAGATGAATTAACAGAACACAAAGCAGTTTCTCAGAAAGCTTATTTTCAGTTTTTATCTCAGGATATTTCTGTTTCACCTTAGCCCTCTATGGGCTTCCAATCATCAGTTTTCAAGTTCCACAAGAACAGTTTTAGCGAAAGGCTTCTTGAGGGGAAAGCTGTATCTCTTTGAGGTGATTTAACAGAACACAGAGCAGTTTCTCAGAAAGCTTCTTTTCAGTTTTTAATCGTAGGATATTTCCTTTTCACCATAGCCCTCTATGGGCTTCCAAATATCACTTTGCAAATTCCACAAGAACAGTCTTATTGAACGGCTTCTTGAGGGAAAACCTGTAACACTGTGAAATGAATTTAGAGAACGAAAGCAGTTTTTCAGAAAGCTTCTTTTCAGTTTTTAATCTTAGGATATTTCCTTTTCACAACAGCCTGCTATTGGCTTCCAAATATCACTTTGCAAATTCCACAAGAACAGTCGTAGCGAAAGGCTTCTTGAGGGCAAAGCTGTAACACTGTGAGATGAATTAACAGATCACAAAGAAGTTTCTCAGAAATCTTCTTTCTCACTTTTATCGGAGGGTATTCCCTTTGGCCCTATAGTTTTCAAAGGGATCCTAAATAAAAGCTCTCAGATTCCACAGAAATAAGGCTAGAAAACAGCTCTACGAAATACAGCTGTAACTCAGTGACTGGAAGTCACATAGCACAAAACAGTTTATCAGGAAGCTTCTTTTCAGTTTTTATCTTAAGATATTTAATTTTTCACCATAGCCCTCTATGGGCTTCCAAACATCACTTTGCAAATTCCAATAGAACTGTCTTAGTGAAAGACTTATTGAGGAGAAAACTGTAACTCTTTGAGGTGAATTAACAGAACACAAAGCAGTTTCTCAGAAAGCTTCTTTTCAGTTTTTAATCGTAGTATATTTCCTTTTCACCATAGCCCTCTATGGACTTCCAAATATCACTTTGCAAATACCACAAGAACAGTCTTACTGAACGACCATCTGAGGGAAATGCTGTAACTCTCTGAGATGAATTTACAGAACACAAAGCAGTTTCTCAAAATGCTTCCTTCCAGTTTTTATCTGAAGATATTTCCTTTTTCTCCCTAGCCCTCTATGGGCTTCCAAATATCACTTTGTAAATTCCACGAGAACAGTCTTAGTGAACGGCTTCTTGCGGGATAAGCTGTAACTCTTTGAGATGAATTAACAGAACACAAAGCTGTTCCTCAGAAAGCTTTTTTTCAGTTTTTATCTTAGGATATTTCCTTTTTCACCGTAGCCCTCTAAGGGCTTCCAAATATCACTTTTCAAATTCCACAAGAACAGTCTTAGCGAAAGGCTTCTAGAGGGGAAAACTGTAACTCTGTGAGATGAATTAACAGAACACAAAGCAGTTTCTCAGAAATCTTCTTTCTGGTTTTTAACTGAAGATATTTTCTTTTTCACCATAGCCCTGTAAGGTCTTCCAAATATCACTTTGCAAATTCCACAAGAACAGTCTTAGTGAACGGCTTCCTGAGAGGAAAGGTGCAAATCTGTGATATGAATTGACAGAACACAAAGCAGTTTCTCCGAGAGCTTCTTATCAGTTTTTACATTAGGATATTTCGTTTTTCACCGTAGCCCTCTATGGTGTTCCAAATATAACTTTGCAAATTCCACAAGAACAGTCTTAGTGAAAGGCTTCTTGAGGGGAAAGCTGTAACACTGTGAGATGAATTAACAGAACACAAAGCAGTTTCTCAGAATGTTTCTTTCCAGTTTTTGTCTGAAGGTATTTCCTTTTTCAATGTAGCCCTCTATGGGCTTCCAAATATCACTTTGCAAATTCCACAGGAACAGTCTTAGTGAACGGCTCCTTCAGGGGAAAGCTGTAACTCAGTGAGATGAATTAACAGAATACAAAGCTGTTCCTCAGAAAGCTTTTTTTCAGTTTTTATCTTAGGCTATTTCCTTTTTCACCATAGCCCTCTATGGACTTTCAATTATCACTTTGATATTCCAGAAGAACAGTCTTAGTGAAAGGCTTCTTGAGGGGAAAGCTGTAACTCTATGAGATGAATTAACAGAACACAAAGCAGTTTCTCGGAAAGCTTATTTTCAGTTTTTATCTTAGGATATTTCCTTTTTCACCATAGCCTTCTATGAGCTTCCAAATATCACTTTGCAAATACCACAAGAACAGTCTTAGCGAAAGACTTCTTGAGGATAAAGCTGTAATTCTGTGAGATTAATTAACAGAACACAAAGCCGTTTCTCAAAAAGCTTCTTTCCAATTTTTGTCTGAAGATATTTCCTTTTCACCATAGCCCTCTATGGGTTTCCAAGTATCACTATGCAAATTCCACAAGAGCAGTCTTAGTGAACGGCTTCTTGAGGGGAAAGCTGTATCTTTTTGAGATGAATTAAGAGAACACAAAGCAGTTTCTTACAAAACTTCTTTGCAGTTTTTATCTAAGGATATTTCCTTTTTCACCATAGCCCTCTAGGGCTTCCAAATATCACTTTGCAAATTCCACAAGAATATTCTTAGCCAAAGGCTTCTAGAGGAGAAAGCTGGATCTCTGTGAGATGAATTAACACAACACAAAGCAGTTTCTCAGAAAGGTTCTTTCCACTTTTTAACTGAATATATATCCTTTTTCACAATAACCCTCTAAGGGCTTTCAAATATCACTTTGCAAATTCCACAAGAACAGCCTTAGAGAAAGGCTTCTTGAGGGGAAAGCTGTAGCTCTGTGAGATGAATTCGGAGAACACAAAGCAGATTCTCAGAAAGCTTCTTTTCAGTTTTTTTCTTAGGATATTTCATTTTTCACGATAGTCCTCTAAGGGCTTCCAAATATCACTTTGCAAATTCCACAAGAACAGTCTTAGCGAAAAGCTTCCTGAGGGGAAAGCTGTAACTCTGTGAGATGAATTAACAGAACACAAAGCAGTTTCTCAGAAAGCTTCTTTCCAGTTTTTATCTGAGGATGTTTCCTTTTTCATCACAGACTTCTATAGGCTTCCAAATATCATCTTGCAAGTTCCACATGAAAAACTTAGCGAAAGATTTCTAGAGGGGAAAGCTGTAACTCGTTTGGTGAACTAACAGAACACGAAACAGTTTCTCAAAAAGCTTCTTTCCAGTTTTTATCTGAGCATATTTTCGTTTTCACCATAGCCCTCAATGGGCTTCCAGATATCACTTTGCAAATTCCACAAGAACATTCTTAGCAAAAGGCTTCTAGAGGAGAAAGCTGGATCTCTGTGACGTGAATTAACACAACACAAAGCAGTTTCTCAGAAAGGTTCTTTCCACTTTTTAACTGAAGATATATCCTTTTGCACAATAATCCTATATGGGCCTCCAAATATCACTTTACAAATTCCACAAGAACAGTCCTATTGAACGGCTTCATGAGGGAAAAGATGTAACTCTGTGAGATGAATTCACAGATCACAAAGAAGTTTCTCAGAAAGCTTCTTTCTCCCTTTTTTCGGAGCATATTTCCTTTGGCTCTGTACTCTTCAAAGGGATCCGAAATAACAGTACTCAGACTCCACAGAAATAAGGCTAGCAAACAGCTCTAAGAAATACAGTTGTAACTCAGTCAGTGGAAGTCACATATCACAAAGCAATTTCTCAGAAAGCTTCTTTTTAATTTTTAACTGAAGATGTATCCTTTTTCAACGTAGCCCTCGGTGGGCTTCCAAATATCACATTGAAAATTCCACTACAACTATCTTACTGAACGGCTTCTTGAGGGGAAAGCTGCAACTCTGTGAGATGAATTAAGGGAACACAAAGCAGTTAATCAGAAAGCTTCTTTCCAGTTTTATCTTAGGGTATTTCGTTTTTCACCATAGCCCTCTATGGGCTTCCAAATATCACTTTGCAAATTCCACAAGAACAGTCTTAGTGAACAGCTTCTTGAGGGAAAAGCTGTAACTGTGTGAGATGAATTAACAGAACACAAAGCAGTTTCTCAGAAAGCTTCTTTTCAGTTTTTATCTTAGGATATTTCGTTTCACACCACAGCCCTCTAGGGGCTTCCAAATATCACTTTGCAACTTCCACAAGAACAGTCTTAGCGAAAGGCTTCTTGAGGGGAAAGCTGTAACTCTGCGAGATGAATTAACAGACCACAAAGCAGTTTCTCAGAAAGCTTCTTTCCAGTTTTTAACTTAGGATATTTCCGTTTTCACCATAGCCCTCAAGGGGTTCCAAATATCACTTTGCGAATTCCACAAGAACAGTCTTAGTAAACGGCTTCTTGAGGCAAAAGCTGTAACCTGTGAGATGAATTAACAGAACACAAAACAGTTTCTCAGAAAGCTTCTTTTCAGTTTTTTTCTTAGGATATTTCCTTTTTCACCATAGCCCACTAAGGGCTTCCAAATGTCACTTTGCAAATTCCACAAGAACAGTCTTAGTGAAAGGTTTCTTGAAGTTAAAACTGTAACTCTGTGTAATCAATTAACAGAACACAAAACAAGTTCTGAGAAAGCATCTTTCCAGTTTTTATATTTTCCTTTTCACTGTAGCCCTCCATGGGCTTCCAAATATCACTTTATAAATTCCACAAGAACCGCCTTAGCGAAAGGCTTCTTGAGGGAAAAGCTGTAACTCTGTGAGATGAATTAACGGAACACAAAGCAGTTTCTCAGAAAGCTTCTTTCCAGTATTTAACTGAAGATATTTCCTTTTTCACCATAACCCTCTATGGGCTTCCAAATATCACTTTGCAAATTTCACAAGAACAATCTTAGCGAAAGGCTTCTGGAGGGGAAAGCTATAACTCTGTGAGATGAATTTACAGAACACAAAGCAGTTTCTCAGAAAGCTTCTTTCCAGTTTTTATCTTAGGATATTTCTTTTTTCACCATAGACCTCTATGGGCTTCCAAATAGCACTTTGCAAGTTCCTCAAGAACAGTCTTAGCGAAAGGCTTCTTGAGGGTGAAGCTCTAACAGTGTGAGATGAATTAACAGAACACAAAGCAGTTTCTCAGAAAGCTTCTTTCTCACTTTTATCGGAGGATATTTCCTTTGGCCCTAGAGTCGTCAAAGGGATCTGAAATAACAGTTCTCAGATTCCACAGAAATAAGGCTAGCAAACAGCTTTATGAAATACAACTGAAACTCAGTCAGTGGAAGTCACATATCACAAAGCAGTTTCTCAAAAAACTTCTTTTCAGTTTTTAACTGAAGATATATCCTTTTTCAACATAGCCCTCTATGGGGCTTCCAAATTTCACTTTGCAAATTCCACAAGAACAGTCTTAGCGAAAGGCTTTTTGAGGTGAAAGCTGTAACTCTGTGACATGAATTCACAGATCACAAAGAAGTTTCTCAGAAAGCTTCTTTCTCGCTTTTAACGGAGGATATTTACTTTGGCACTATAGTCTTTAAACGGATAAAAAAAAAAAAAAACAGTTCTGAGATTCCACAGAAGGCAAGCAAACAGCTCCACGAAATACAGCTGCAATTCAGTGAGTGGAAGTCACACATGACAAAGCAGTTTATCAGAAATCTTCTTTCCAGTTTTTATCTGAGCATAATTTCTTTTTCACCCTAGCCCTCCAGTGGCTTCCAAATATCACTTTGCAAATTCCACAAGAACACACGTAGCGAAAGGCTTCTGAGGGGAAAGCTGTAATTCTGTGAGATGAATTCACAGATCACAAAAAAAGTTTCTCAGAAAACTTCTTTCTCATTTTTATCGGAGGATTTTCCTTTGGCACAATAGTCTTCAAAGGGATCCGAAATACCAGTTCTCAGATTCCACAGAAATAAGGCTAGCAAACAACTCCAGGAAATACAGATGTAACTCAGTGAGTGGAAATCACACATCAGAAAGTAGTTTCTCAGAAAGCTTCTTTCCATGTTTTATATGAGGATATTTCCTTTTTAGCATAGACCTCTATGGGCTTCCAAATATCACTTTGCAAATTCCACAAGAACAGTGTTGGCGAAAAGCTTCTTGAGGGGAAAGCTGTAACTCTATGAGATGAATTAAGAGAACACAAAACAGTTTATCAGAAAGCTTCTTTCCAGTTTTTATCTGAGCATAATTTCTCTTTCACCATAGAACTGCATGGGCTTCCAAATATCACTTTTCAAATTCCACAAGAACAGTCTTAGCAAAAGGTTTTTGAGGGGAAAGCTGTAACTCTGTGAGATGAATTCACAGATCACAAAGAAGTTTCTCAGAAAGCTTCTTTCGCACTTTTAACGGAGGATATTTCCTTTGGCCCTTTAGTCTTCAAAGGGATCCGATATGACAGTTCTCAGATTCCACCGCAATAGGGCTTGCAAACAGCTCCAGGAAATACAGCTGTAACTCAGAGAGTGGAAGTCACACATCACAAAGCAGTTTCTCAGAAAGCTTCTTTTCAGTTTTTATCTGAAGATATATCCTTTTTCACCATAGCCCTCTACGGGCTTCCAAATATCACTTTGCAAATTCCACAAGAACAGTCTTAGTGAAAGGCTCCTTGAGGGGAAAGCTCTAACTCTGTGAGATGAATTAACAGAACACCAAGAAGTTTCTTAGAAAGCTTATTACCAGGTTTTAGCTGTAGATATTTTCTTTTTCATCATAGCCCTCTATGGGCTTCCAAGTATCACAGTGCAAATTCCACAATAACATTCTTAGCGAAAGGCTTCTTGAGGGGAAAGCTGTAACTGTGTGAGATGCATTAACAGAAAACAAAGCAGTTCCTCAGAAAGCTTCTTTCCAGTTTTTAACTGAGGATATTTCCTTTTTCACCATAGCCCTCTATGGGCTTCCAAATATCACTTTGCAAATTCCACAAGAACAGTCTTACTGAACGGCTTCTTGAGGGAAAAGATGTAACACTGTGAGATGAATTCACAGATCACAAAGAAGTTTTTCAGAAAGCTTCTTTCTCACTTTTATCTGAGGATATTTCCTTTGGCCCATAGTCTTCAAAGGGATCCGAAATAATAGTTCTCAGACACCACAGACACAAGGCTAGCAAAGAGCTCTATGAAATACATCTGTAACTCATTGAGTGGAAGTCACATATCACAAAGCAATTTCTCAGAAAGCTTCTTTTCAGTTTTTAACTGAAGCTATATCCTTTTTCACCGTAGCCTCTATGGGCTTCCACATATGACTTTGCAAATTCCACAAGAACAGTCTAAGTGAACGGCTTCTTGAGGGGAAAGCAGTAACTCTGTGAGATGAATTAACAGAACACAAAGCAGTTTTTCAGAAAGCTTCCTTTGAGTTTTTATCTTGGGACATTTCCTTTTTCACCATAGCCCTCTTTGGGCTTCCAAATATCACTTACAAATTCCACAAGAACAGTCTTAGGGAAAAGTTTCCAGAGGGGAAAGCTGTAACTCTGGGAGATGAACTAACAGAACACAAAGCAGTTTCTCAGAAAGCTTCTTTTCAGTTTTTATCATAGGATATTTCCTTTTTCACCATTGCCCTCTATGGGCTTCCAAATATCACTTTTCAAAATAAACAACAACAGTTTTATCGAAAGATTTCTTGTGGGGAAAGCTGTAACTCGTGAGATGAATTAACAGAACACAAAGCAGTTTCTCAGAAACCATCTTTCAAGCTTTTATCTGAAGATATTTCCTTTTTCAGCACAGCCCACTATGGGCTTCCAAATATCACTTTGCAAATTCCACAAAAACAGTCTTAGTGAACGGCTTCTTGAGGGGAAAGTTGTAACTCTGTGAGATGAATTAACAGAACACAAAGCAGTTTCTCAGAAAGCCTCTTTCCAGTTTTATCTTAGGGTATTTCCTTTTTCACCAAAGCCCTCTATGGGCTTCCAAATATCACTTTTCAAATTCCACAACAACAGTCTTAGTGAACGGCGCCTTGAGGGAAAAGCTGTAACTGTGTGAGATGAATTAACAGAACACAAAGCAGCTTCTCAGAAAGCTTCTTTTCAGTTTTTTTCTCACGATATTTCCTTTTTCACCATAACCCTCTATGGGCTTCCTAATATCACTTTGCAAATTCCACAAGAACAGTCTAAGTGAAAGGCTTCTTGAAGGGAAAGCTGTAGCTCTGTGAGATGAATGAACAGAACATGAAACAGTTTCTCAGAAAGCTTCCTTCTAGTTTTTATCTGAGCATATTTTCCTTTTCACCATAGCCCTCCATGGGCTTCCAAATATCACTTTGCAAATTCCACAAGAACAGTCTTAGCGAAAGGCTTCTTGAGGGGAAAGCTGTAACTCTGTGAGATGAGTTAAGAGAACACAAAGCAGTTTCTCAGAAAGCTTCTTTCCAGTTTTTATCTGAAGATATTTTCTTTTTCACCATAGCCCTCTATGGGCTTCCAAATATCACTTTACAAATTCCACAAGAACAGTCCTATTGAACGGCTTCATGAGGGAAAAGATGTAACTCTGTGAGATGAATTCACAGATCACAAAGAAGTTTCTCAGAAAGCTTCTTTCTCACTTTTTTCGGAGCATATTTCCTTTGGCTCTGTACTCTTCAAAGGGATCCGAAATAACAGTACTCAGACTCCACAGAAATAAGGCTAGCAAACAGCTCTAAGAAATACAGCTGTAACTCAGTGAGTGGAAGTCACATATCACAAAGCAATTTCTCAGAAAGCTTCTTTTTAGTTTTTAACTGAAGATGTATCCTTTTCAACATAGCCCTCTGTGGGCTTCCAAATATCACATTGAAAATTCCACTACAACTATCTTACTGAACGGCTTCTTGAGGGGAAAGCTGCAACTCTGTGAGATGAATTAATGGAACACAAAGTAGTTAACCAGAAAGCTTCTTTCCAGTTTTATCTTAGGGTATTTCGTTTTTCACCATAGCCCTCTATGGGCTTCCAAATATCACTTTGCAAATTCCACAAGAACAGTCTTAGTGAACAGCTTCTTGAGGGAAAAGCTGTAACTGTGTGAGATGAATTAACAGAACACAAAGCAGTTTCTCAGAAAGCTTCTTTTCAGTTTTTATCTTAGGATATTTCGTTTCGCACCACAGCCCTCTATGGGCTTCCAAATATCACTTTGCAACTTCCACAAGAACAGTCTTAGCGAAAGGCTTCTTGAGGGGAAAACTGTAACTCTGCGAGATGAATTAACAGACCACAAAGCAGTTTCTCAGAAAGCTTCTTTCCAGTTTTTAACTTAGGATATTTCCGTTTTCACCATAGCCCTCTAGGGGTTCCAAATATCACTTTGCGAATTCCACAAGAACAGTCTTAGTAAACGGCTTCTTGAGGCAAAAGCTGTAACCTGTGAGATGAATTAACAGAACACAAAACAGTTTCTCAGAAAGCTTCTTTTCAGGTTTTTTCTTAGGATAATTCCTTTTTCACCATAGCCCTCTAAGGGCGTCCAAATGTCACTTTGCAAATTCCACAAGAACAGTCTTAGTGAAAGGTTTTTTGAGGTTAAAACTGTAACTCTGTGTAATCAATTAACAGAACACAAAACAAGTTCTGAGAAAGCATCTTTCCAGTTTTTATATTTTCCTTTTCACTGTAGCCCTCCATGGGCTTCCAAATATCTCTTTATAAATTCCACAAGAACCACCTTAGCGAAAGGCTTCTTGAGGGAAAAGCTGTAACTCTGTGAGATGAATTAACAGAACACAAAGCAGTTTCTCAGAAAGCTTCTTTCCAGTATTTAACTGAAGATATTTCCTTTTTCACCATAACCCTCTATGGGCTTCCAAATATCACTTTGCAAATTTCACAAGAACAAACTTAGCGAAAGGCTTCTGGAGGGGAAAGCTATAACTCTGTGAGATGAATTTACAGAACACAAAGCAGTTTCTCAGAAAGCTTCTTTCCAGTTTTTATCTTAGGATATTTCTTTTTTCACAATAGACCTCTATGGGTTTCCAAATAGCACTTTGCAAGTTCCTCAACAACAGTCTTAGCGAAAGGCTTCTTGAGGGTGAAGCTCTAACACTGTGAGATGAATTAACAGAACACAAAGCAGTTTCTCAGAAAGCTTCTTTCTCACTTTTATCGGAGGATATTTCCTTTGGCCCTAGAGTCGTCAAAGGGATCTGAAATAACAGTTCTCAGATTCCACAGAAATAAGGCTAGCAAACAGCTTTATGAAATACAACTGAAACTCAGTCAGTGGAAGTCACATATCACAAAGCAGTTTCTCAAAAAACTTCTTTTCAGTTTTTAACTGAAGATATATCCTTTTTCAACATAGCCCTCTATGGGGCTTCCAAATTTCACTTTGCAAATTCCACAAGAACAGTCTTAGCGAAAGGCTTTTTGAGGTGAAAGCTGTAACTCTGTGACATGAATTCACAGATCACAAAGAAGTTTCTCAGAAAGCTTCTTTCTCGCTTTTAACGGAGGATATTTACTTTGGCACTATAGTCTTTAAACGGATAAAAAAAAAAAAAACAGTTCTGAGATTCCACAGAAGGCAAGCAAACAGCTCCACGAAATACAGCTGCAATTCAGTGAGTGGAAGTCACACATGACAAAGCAGTTTATCAGAAATCTTCTTTCCAGTTTTTATCTGAGCATAATTTCTTTTTCACCCTAGCCCTCCAGTGGCTTCCAAATATCACTTTGCAAATTCCACAAGAACACACGTAGCGAAAGGCTTCTGAGGGGAAAGCTGTAATTCTGTGAGATGAATTCACAGATCACAAAAAAAGTTTCTCAGAAAACTTCTTTCTCATTTTTATCGGAGGATTTTCCTTTGGCACAATAGTCTTCAAAGGGATCCGAAATACCAGTTCTCAGATTCCACAGAAATAAGGCTAGCAAACAACTCCAGGAAATACAGATGTAACTCAGTGAGTGGAAATCACACATCAGAAAGTAGTTTCTCAGAAAGCTTCTTTCCATGTTTTATATGAGGATATTTCCTTTTTAGCATAGACCTCTATGGGCTTCCAAATATCACTTTGCAAATTCCACAAGAACAGTGTTGGCGAAAAGCTTCTTGAGGGGAAAGCTGTAACTCTATGAGATGAATTAAGAGAACACAAAACAGTTTATCAGAAAGCTTCTTTCCAGTTTTTATCTGAGCATAATTTCTCTTTCACCATAGAACTGCATGGGCTTCCAAATATCACTTTTCAAATTCCACAAGAACAGTCTTAGCAAAAGGTTTTTGAGGGGAAAGCTGTAACTCTGTGAGATGAATTCACAGATCACAAAGAAGTTTCTCAGAAAGCTTCTTTCGCACTTTTAACGGAGGATATTTCCTTTGGCCCTTTAGTCTTCAAAGGGATCCGATATGACAGTTCTCAGATTCCACCGCAATAGGGCTTGCAAACAGCTCCAGGAAATACAGCTGTAACTCAGAGAGTGGAAGTCACACATCACAAAGCAGTTTCTCAGAAAGCTTCTTTTCAGTTTTTATCTGAAGATATATCCTTTTTCACCATAGCCCTCTACGGGCTTCCAAATATCACTTTGCAAATTCCACAAGAACAGTCTTAGTGAAAGGCTCCTTGAGGGGAAAGCTCTAACTCTGTGAGATGAATTAACAGAACACCAAGAAGTTTCTTAGAAAGCTTATTACCAGGTTTTAGCTGTAGATATTTTCTTTTTCATCATAGCCCTCTATGGGCTTCCAAGTATCACAGTGCAAATTCCACAATAACATTCTTAGCGAAAGGCTTCTTGAGGGGAAAGCTGTAACTGTGTGAGATGCATTAACAGAAAACAAAGCAGTTCCTCAGAAAGCTTCTTTCCAGTTTTTAACTGAGGATATTTCCTTTTTCACCATAGCCCTCTATGGGCTTCCAAATATCACTTTGCAAATTCCACAAGAACAGTCTTACTGAACGGCTTCTTGAGGGAAAAGATGTAACACTGTGAGATGAATTCACAGATCACAAAGAAGTTTTTCAGAAAGCTTCTTTCTCACTTTTATCTGAGGATATTTCCTTTGGCCCATAGTCTTCAAAGGGATCCGAAATAATAGTTCTCAGACACCACAGACACAAGGCTAGCAAAGAGCTCTATGAAATACATCTGTAACTCATTGAGTGGAAGTCACATATCACAAAGCAATTTCTCAGAAAGCTTCTTTCAGTTTTTAACTGAAGCTATATCCTTTTTCACCGTAGCCTCTATGGGCTTCCACATATGACTTTGCAAATTCCACAAGAACAGTCTAAGTGAACGGCTTCTTGAGGGGAAAGCAGTAACTCTGTGAGATGAATTAACAGAACACAAAGCAGTTTTTCAGAAAGCTTCCTTTGAGTTTTTATCTTGGGACATTTCCTTTTTCACCATAGCCCTCATTGGGCTTCCAAATATCACTTACAAATTCCACAAGAACAGTCTTAGGGAAAAGTTTCCAGAGGGGAAAGCTGTAACTCTGGGAGATGAACTAACAGAACACAAAGCAGTTTCTCAGAAAGCTTCTTTTCAGTTTTTATCATAGGATATTTCCTTTTTCACCATTGCCCTCTATGGGCTTCCAAATATCACTTTTCAAAATAAACAACAACAGTTTTATCGAAAGATTTCTTGTGGGGAAAGCTGTAACTCGTGAGATGAATTAACAGAACACAAAGCAGTTTCTCAGAAACCATCTTTCAAGTTTTTATCTGAAGATATTTCCTTTTTCAGCATAGCCCACTATGGGCTTCCAAATATCACTTTGCAAATTCCACAAAAACAGTCTTAGTGAACGGCTTCTTGAGGGGAAAGTTGTAACTCTGTGAGATGAATTAACAGAACACAAAGCAGTTTCTCAGAAAGCCTCTTTCCAGTTTTATCTTAGGGTATTTCCTTTTTCACCAAAGCCCTCTATGGGCTTCCAAATATCACTTTTCAAATTCCACAACAACAGTCTTAGTGAACGGCGCCTTGAGGGAAAAGCTGTAACTGTGTGAGATGAATTAACAGAACACAAAGCAGCTTCTCAGAAAGCTTCTTTTCAGTTTTTTTCTCACGATATTTCCTTTTTCACCATAACCCTCTATGGGCTTCCTAATATCACTTTGCAAATTCCACAAGAACAGTCTAAGTGAAAGGCTTCTTGAAGGGAAAGCTGTAGCTCTGTGAGATGAATGAACAGAACATGAAACAGTTTCACAGAAAGCTTCCTTCTAGTTTTTATCTGAGCATATTTTCCTTTTCACCATAGCCCTCCATGGGCTTCCAAATATCACTTTGCAAATTCCACAAGAACAGTCTCAGCGAAAGGCTTCTTGAGGGGAAAGCTGTATCTCTGTGAGATGAGTTAAGAGAACACAAAGCAGTTTCTCAGAAAGCTTCTTTCCAGTTTTTATCTGAAGATATTTTCTTTTTCACCATAGCCCTCTATGGGCTTCCAAATATCACTTTACAAATTCCACAAGAACAGTCCTATTGAACGGCTTCATGAGGGAAAAGATGTAACTCTGTGAGATGAATTCACAGATCACAAAGAAGTTTCTCAGAAAGCTTCTTTCTCCCTTTTTTCGGAGCATATTTCCTTTGGCTCTGTACTCTTCAAAGGGATCCGAAATAACAGTACTCAGACTCCACAGAAATAAGGCTAGCAAACAGCTCTAAGAAATACAGTTGTAACTCAGTCAGTGGAAGTCACATATCACAAAGCAATTTCTCAGAAAGCTTCTTTTTAATTTTTAACTGAAGATGTATCCTTTTTCAACGTAGCCCTCGGTGGGCTTCCAAATATCACATTGAAAATTCCACTACAACTATCTTACTGAACGGCTTCTTGAGGGGAAAGCTGCAACTCTGTGAGATGAATTAAGGGAACACAAAGCAGTTAATCAGAAAGCTTCTTTCCAGTTTTATCTTAGGGTATTTCGTTTTTCACCATAGCCCTCTATGGGCTTCCAAATATCACTTTGCAAATTCCACAAGAACAGTCTTAGTGAACAGCTTCTTGAGGGAAAAGCTGTAACTGTGTGAGATGAATTAACAGAACACAAAGCAGTTTCTCAGAAAGCTTCTTTTCAGTTTTTATCTTAGGATATTTCGTTTCACACCACAGCCCTCTAGGGGCTTCCAAATATCACTTTGCAACTTCCACAAGAACAGTCTTAGCGAAAGGCTTCTTGAGGGGAAAGCTGTAACTCTGCGAGATGAATTAACAGACCACAAAGCAGTTTCTCAGAAAGCTTCTTTCCAGTTTTTAACTTAGGATATTTCCGTTTTCACCATAGCCCTCAAGGGGTTCCAAATATCACTTTGCGAATTCCACAAGAACAGTCTTAGTAAACGGCTTCTTGAGGCAAAAGCTGTAACCTGTGAGATGAATTAACAGAACACAAAACAGTTTCTCAGAAAGCTTCTTTTCAGTTTTTTTCTTAGGATATTTCCTTTTTCACCATAGCCCACTAAGGGCTTCCAAATGTCACTTTGCAAATTCCACAAGAACAGTCTTAGTGAAAGGTTTCTTGAAGTTAAAACTGTAACTCTGTGTAATCAATTAACAGAACACAAAACAAGTTCTGAGAAAGCATCTTTCCAGTTTTTATATTTTCCTTTTCACTGTAGCCCTCCATGGGCTTCCAAATATCACTTTATAAATTCCACAAGAACCGCCTTAGCGAAAGGCTTCTTGAGGGAAAAGCTGTAACTCTGTGAGATGAATTAACGGAACACAAAGCAGTTTCTCAGAAAGCTTCTTTCCAGTATTTAACTGAAGATATTTCCTTTTTCACCATAACCCTCTATGGGCTTCCAAATATCACTTTGCAAATTTCACAAGAACAATCTTAGCGAAAGGCTTCTGGAGGGGAAAGCTATAACTCTGTGAGATGAATTTACAGAACACAAAGCAGTTTCTCAGAAAGCTTCTTTCCAGTTTTTATCTTAGGATATTTCTTTTTTCACCATAGACCTCTATGGGCTTCCAAATAGCACTTTGCAAGTTCCTCAAGAACAGTCTTAGCGAAAGGCTTCTTGAGGGTGAAGCTCTAACAGTGTGAGATGAATTAACAGAACACAAAGCAGTTTCTCAGAAAGCTTCTTTCTCACTTTTATCGGAGGATATTTCCTTTGGCCCTAGAGTCGTCAAAGGGATCTGAAATAACAGTTCTCAGATTCCACAGAAATAAGGCTAGCAAACAGCTTTATGAAATACAACTGAAACTCAGTCAGTGGAAGTCACATATCACAAAGCAGTTTCTCAAAAAACTTCTTTTCAGTTTTTAACTGAAGATATATCCTTTTTCAACATAGCCCTCTATGGGGCTTCCAAATTTCACTTTGCAAATTCCACAAGAACAGTCTTAGCGAAAGGCTTTTTGAGGTGAAAGCTGTAACTCTGTGACATGAATTCACAGATCACAAAGAAGTTTCTCAGAAAGCTTCTTTCTCGCTTTTAACGGAGGATATTTACTTTGGCACTATAGTCTTTAAACGGATAAAAAAAAAAAAAAAAAACAGTTCTGAGATTCCACAGAAGGCAAGCAAACAGCTCCACGAAATACAGCTGCAATTCAGTGAGTGGAAGTCACACATGACAAAGCAGTTTATCAGAAATCTTCTTTCCAGTTTTTATCTGAGCATAATTTCTTTTTCACCCTAGCCCTCCAGTGGCTTCCAAATATCACTTTGCAAATTCCACAAGAACACACGTAGCGAAAGGCTTCTGAGGGGAAAGCTGTAATTCTGTGAGATGAATTCACAGATCACAAAAAAAGTTTCTCAGAAAACTTCTTTCTCATTTTTATCAGAGGATTTTCCTTTGGCACAATAGTCTTCAAAGGGATCCGAAATACCAGTTCTCAGATTCCACAGAAATAAGGCTAGCAAACAACTCCAGGAAATACAGATGTAACTCAGTGAGTGGAAATCACACATCAGAAAGTAGTTTCTCAGAAAGCTTCTTTCCATGTTTTATATGAGGATATTTCCTTTTTAGCATAGACCTCTATGGGCTTCCAAATATCACTTTGCAAATTCCACAAGAACAGTGTTGGCGAAAAGCTTCTTGAGGGGAAAGCTGTAACTCTATGAGATGAATTAAGAGAACACAAAACAGTTTATCAGAAAGCTTCTTTCCAGTTTTTATCTGAGCATAATTTCTCTTTCACCATAGAACTGCATGGGCTTCCAAATATCACTTTTCAAATTCCACAAGAACAGTCTTAGCAAAAGGTTTTTGAGGGGAAAGCTGTAACTCTGTGAGATGAATTCACAGATCACAAAGAAGTTTCTCAGAAAGCTTCTTTCGCACTTTTAACGGAGGATATTTCCTTTGGCCCTTTAGTCTTCAAAGGGATCCGATATGACAGTTCTCAGATTCCACCGCAATAGGGCTTGCAAACAGCTCCAGGAAATACAGCTGTAACTCAGAGAGTGGAAGTCACACATCACAAAGCAGTTTCTCAGAAAGCTTCTTTTCAGTTTTTATCTGAAGATATATCCTTTTTCACCATAGCCCTCTACGGGCTTCCAAATATCACTTTGCAAATTCCACAAGAACAGTCTTAGTGAAAGGCTCCTTGAGGGGAAAGCTCTAACTCTGTGAGATGAATTAACAGAACACCAAGAAGTTTCTTAGAAAGCTTATTACCAGGTTTTAGCTGTAGATATTTTCTTTTTCATCATAGCCCTCTATGGGCTTCCAAGTATCACAGTGCAAATTCCACAATAACATTCTTAGCGAAAGGCTTCTTGAGGGGAAAGCTGTAACTGTGTGAGATGCATTAACAGAAAACAAAGCAGTTCCTCAGAAAGCTTCTTTCCAGTTTTTAACTGAGGATATTTCCTTTTTCACCATAGCCCTCTATGGGCTTCCAAATATCACTTTGCAAATTCCACAAGAACAGTCTTACTGAACGGCTTCTTGAGGGAAAAGATGTAACACTGTGAGATGAATTCACAGATCACAAAGAAGTTTTTCAGAAAGCTTCTTTCTCACTTTTATCTGAGGATATTTCCTTTGGCCCATAGTCTTCAAAGGGATCCGAAATAATAGTTCTCAGACACCACAGACACAAGGCTAGCAAAGAGCTCTATGAAATACATCTGTAACTCATTGAGTGGAAGTCACATATCACAAAGCAATTTCTCAGAAAGCTTCTTTTCAGTTTTTAACTGAAGCTATATCCTTTTTCACCGTAGCCTCTATGGGCTTCCACATATGACTTTGCAAATTCCACAAGAACAGTCTAAGTGAACGGCTTCTTGAGGGGAAAGCAGTAACTCTGTGAGATGAATTAACAGAACACAAAGCAGTTTTTCAGAAAGCTTCCTTTGAGTTTTTATCTTGGGACATTTCCTTTTTCACCATAGCCCTCTTTGGGCTTCCAAATATCACTTACAAATTCCACAAGAACAGTCTTAGGGAAAAGTTTCCAGAGGGGAAAGCTGTAACTCTGGGAGATGAACTAACAGAACACAAAGCAGTTTCTCAGAAAGCTTCTTTTCAGTTTTTATCATAGGATATTTCCTTTTTCACCATTGCCCTCTATGGGCTTCCAAATATCACTTTTCAAAATAAACAACAACAGTTTTATCGAAAGATTTCTTGTGGGGAAAGCTGTAACTCGTGAGATGAATTAACAGAACACAAAGCAGTTTCTCAGAAACCATCTTTCAAGTTTTTATCTGAAGATATTTCCTTTTTCAGCATAGCCCACTATGGGCTTCCAAATATCACTTTGCAAATTCCACAAAAACAGTCTTAGTGAACGGCTTCTTGAGGGGAAAGTTGTAACTCTGTGAGATGAATTAACAGAACACAAAGCAGTTTCTCAGAAAGCCTCTTTCCAGTTTTATCTTAGGGTATTTCCTTTTTCACCAAAGCCCTCTATGGGCTTCCAAATATCACTTTTCAAATTCCACAACAACAGTCTTAGTGAACGGCGCCTTGAGGGAAAAGCTGTAACTGTGTGAGATGAATTAACAGAACACAAAGCAGCTTCTCAGAAAGCTTCTTTTCAGTTTTTTTCTCACGATATTTCCTTTTTCACCATAACCCTCTATGGGCTTCCTAATATCACTTTGCAAATTCCACAAGAACAGTCTAAGTGAAAGGCTTCTTGAAGGGAAAGCTGTAGCTCTGTGAGATGAATGAACAGAACATGAAACAGTTTCTCAGAAAGCTTCCTTCTAGTTTTTATCTGAGCATATTTTCCTTTTCACCATAGCCCTCCATGGGCTTCCAAATATCACTTTGCAAATTCCACAAGAACAGTCTTAGCGAAAGGCTTCTTGAGGGGAAAGCTGTAACTCTGTGAGATGAGTTAAGAGAACACAAAGCAGTTTCTCAGAAAGCTTCTTTCCAGTTTTTATCTGAAGATATTTTCTTTTTCACCATAGCCCTCTATGGGCTTCCAAATATCACTTTACAAATTCCACAAGAACAGTCCTATTGAACGGCTTCATGAGGGAAAAGATGTAACTCTGTGAGATGAATTCACAGATCACAAAGAAGTTTCTCAGAAAGCTTCTTTCTCACTTTTTTCGGAGCATATTTCCTTTGGCTCTGTACTCTTCAAAGGGATCCGAAATAACAGTACTCAGACTCCACAGAAATAAGGCTAGCAAACAGCTCTAAGAAATACAGCTGTAACTCAGTGAGTGGAAGTCACATATCACAAAGCAATTTCTCAGAAAGCTTCTTTTTAGTTTTTAACTGAAGATGTATCCTTTTCAACATAGCCCTCTGTGGGCTTCCAAATATCACATTGAAAATTCCACTACAACTATCTTACTGAACGGCTTCTTGAGGGGAAAGCTGCAACTCTGTGAGATGAATTAATGGAACACAAAGTAGTTAACCAGAAAGCTTCTTTCCAGTTTTATCTTAGGGTATTTCGTTTTTCACCATAGCCCTCTATGGGCTTCCAAATATCACTTTGCAAATTCCACAAGAACAGTCTTAGTGAACAGCTTCTTGAGGGAAAAGCTGTAACTGTGTGAGATGAATTAACAGAACACAAAGCAGTTTCTCAGAAAGCTTCTTTTCAGTTTTTATCTTAGGATATTTCGTTTCGCACCACAGCCCTCTATGGGCTTCCAAATATCACTTTGCAACTTCCACAAGAACAGTCTTAGCGAAAGGCTTCTTGAGGGGAAAACTGTAACTCTGCGAGATGAATTAACAGACCACAAAGCAGTTTCTCAGAAAGCTTCTTTCCAGTTTTTAACTTAGGATATTTCCGTTTTCACCATAGCCCTCTAGGGGTTCCAAATATCACTTTGCGAATTCCACAAGAACAGTCTTAGTAAACGGCTTCTTGAGGCAAAAGCTGTAACCTGTGAGATGAATTAACAGAACACAAAACAGTTTCTCAGAAAGCTTCTTTTCAGGTTTTTTCTTAGGATAATTCCTTTTTCACCATAGCCCTCTAAGGGCGTCCAAATGTCACTTTGCAAATTCCACAAGAACAGTCTTAGTGAAAGGTTTTTTGAGGTTAAAACTGTAACTCTGTGTAATCAATTAACAGAACACAAAACAAGTTCTGAGAAAGCATCTTTCCAGTTTTTATATTTTCCTTTTCACTGTAGCCCTCCATGGGCTTCCAAATATCTCTTTATAAATTCCACAAGAACCACCTTAGCGAAAGGCTTCTTGAGGGAAAAGCTGTAACTCTGTGAGATGAATTAACAGAACACAAAGCAGTTTCTCAGAAAGCTTCTTTCCAGTATTTAACTGAAGATATTTCCTTTTTCACCATAACCCTCTATGGGCTTCCAAATATCACTTTGCAAATTTCACAAGAACAAACTTAGCGAAAGGCTTCTGGAGGGGAAAGCTATAACTCTGTGAGATGAATTTACAGAACACAAAGCAGTTTCTCAGAAAGCTTCTTTCCAGTTTTTATCTTAGGATATTTCTTTTTTCACAATAGACCTCTATGGGTTTCCAAATAGCACTTTGCAAGTTCCTCAACAACAGTCTTAGCGAAAGGCTTCTTGAGGGTGAAGCTCTAACACTGTGAGATGAATTAACAGAACACAAAGCAGTTTCTCAGAAAGCTTCTTTCTCACTTTTATCGGAGGATATTTCCTTTGGCCCTAGAGTCGTCAAAGGGATCTGAAATAACAGTTCTCAGATTCCACAGAAATAAGGCTAGCAAACAGCTTTATGAAATACAACTGAAACTCAGTCAGTGGAAGTCACATATCACAAAGCAGTTTCTCAAAAAACTTCTTTTCAGTTTTTAACTGAAGATATATCCTTTTTCAACATAGCCCTCTATGGGGCTTCCAAATTTCACTTTGCAAATTCCACAAGAACAGTCTTAGCGAAAGGCTTTTTGAGGTGAAAGCTGTAACTCTGTGACATGAATTCACAGATCACAAAGAAGTTTCTCAGAAAGCTTCTTTCTCGCTTTTAACGGAGGATATTTACTTTGGCACTATAGTCTTTAAACGGATAAAAAAAAAAAAAAAAAAAAAAAAAAAACAGTTCTGAGATTCCACAGAAGGCAAGCAAACAGCTCCACGAAATACAGCTGCAATTCAGTGAGTGGAAGTCACACATGACAAAGCAGTTTATCGGAAATCTTCTTTCCAGTTTTTATCTGAGCATAATTTCTTTTTCACCCTAGCCCTCCAGTGGCTTCAAATTGTCACTTTGCAAATTCCACAAGAACACACGTAGCGAAAGGCTTCTGAGGGGGAAGCTGTAATTCTGTGAGATGAATTCACAGATCACAAAAAAGTTTCTCAGAAAACTTCTTTCTCATTTTTATCGGAGGATTTTCCTTTGGCACAATAGTCTTCAAAGGGATCCGAAATACCAGTTCTCAGATTCCACAGAAATAAGGCGAGCAAACAACTCCAGGAAATACAGATGTAACTCAGTGAGTGGAAATCATACATCAGAAAGTAGTTTCTCAGAAAGCTTCTTTCCATGTTTTATATGAGGATATTTCCTTTTTAGCATAGACCTCTATGGGCTTCCAAATATCACTTTGCAAATTCCACAAGAACAGTGTTGGCAAAAAGCTCCTTGAGGGGAAAGCTGTAACTCTATGAGATGAATTAAGAGAACACAAAACAGTTTATCAGAAAGCTTCTTTCCAGTTTTTATCTGACTATAATTTCTCTTTCACCATAGAACTGCATGGGCTTCCAAATATCACTTTTCAATTCCACAAGAACAGTCTTAGCAAAAGGTTTTTGAGGGGAAAGCTGTAACTCTGTGAGATGAATTCACAGATCACAAAGAAGTTTCTCAGAAAGCTTCTTTCGTACTTTTAACGGAGGATATTTCCTTTGGCCCTTTAGTCTTCAAAGGGATCCGATATGACAGTTCTCAGATTCCACCGCAATAGGGCTTGCAAACAGCTCCAGGAAATACAGCTGTAACTCAGAGAGTGGAAGTCACACATCACAAAGCAGTTTCTCAGAAAGCTTCTTTTCAGTTGTTATCTGAAGATATATCCTTTTTCACCATAGCCCTCTACGGGCTTCCAAATATCACTTTGCAAATTCCACAAGAACAGTGTTGGCGAAAAGCTTCTTGAGGGGAAAGCTGTAACTCTATGAGATGAATTAAGAGAACACAAAACAGTTTATCAGAAAGCTTCTTTCCAGTTTTTATCTGAGCATAATTTCTCTTTCACCATAGAACTGCATGGGCTTCCAAATATCACTTTTCAAATTCCACAAGAACAGTCTTAGCAAAAGGTTTTTGAGGGGAAAGCTGTAACTCTGTGAGATGAATTCACAGATCACAAAGAAGTTTCTCAGAAAGCTTCTTTCGCACTTTTAACGGAGGATATTTCCTTTGGCCCTTTAGTCTTCAAAGGGATCCGATATGACAGTTCTCAGATTCCACCGCAATAGGGCTTGCAAACAGCTCCAGGAAATACAGCTGTAACTCAGAGAGTGGAAGTCACACATCACAAAGCAGTTTCTCAGAAAGCTTCTTTTCAGTTTTTATCTGAAGATATATCCTTTTTCACCATAGCCCTCTACGGGCTTCCAAATATCACTTTGCAAATTCCACAAGAACAGTCTTAGTGAAAGGCTCCTTGAGGGGAAAGCTCTAACTCTGTGAGATGAATTAACAGAACACCAAGAAGTTTCTTAGAAAGCTTATTACCAGGTTTTAGCTGTAGATATTTTCTTTTTCATCATAGCCCTCTATGGGCTTCCAAGTATCACAGTGCAAATTCCACAATAACATTCTTAGCGAAAGGCTTCTTGAGGGGAAAGCTGTAACTGTGTGAGATGCATTAACAGAAAACAAAGCAGTTCCTCAGAAAGCTTCTTTCCAGTTTTTAACTGAGGATATTTCCTTTTTCACCATAGCCCTCTATGGGCTTCCAAATATCACTTTGCAAATTCCACAAGAACAGTCTTACTGAACGGCTTCTTGAGGGAAAAGATGTAACACTGTGAGATGAATTCACAGATCACAAAGAAGTTTTTCAGAAAGCTTCTTTCTCACTTTTATCTGAGGATATTTCCTTTGGCCCATAGTCTTCAAAGGGATCCGAAATAATAGTTCTCAGACACCACAGACACAAGGCTAGCAAAGAGCTCTATGAAATACATCTGTAACTCATTGAGTGGAAGTCACATATCACAAAGCAATTTCTCAGAAAGCTTCTTTCAGTTTTTAACTGAAGCTATATCCTTTTTCACCGTAGCCTCTATGGGCTTCCACATATGACTTTGCAAATTCCACAAGAACAGTCTAAGTGAACGGCTTCTTGAGGGGAAAGCAGTAACTCTGTGAGATGAATTAACAGAACACAAAGCAGTTTTTCAGAAAGCTTCCTTTGAGTTTTTATCTTGGGACATTTCCTTTTTCACCATAGCCCTCATTGGGCTTCCAAATATCACTTACAAATTCCACAAGAACAGTCTTAGGGAAAAGTTTCCAGAGGGGAAAGCTGTAACTCTGGGAGATGAACTAACAGAACACAAAGCAGTTTCTCAGAAAGCTTCTTTTCAGTTTTTATCATAGGATATTTCCTTTTTCACCATTGCCCTCTATGGGCTTCCAAATATCACTTTTCAAAATAAACAACAACAGTTTTATCGAAAGATTTCTTGTGGGGAAAGCTGTAACTCGTGAGATGAATTAACAGAACACAAAGCAGTTTCTCAGAAACCATCTTTCAAGTTTTTATCTGAAGATATTTCCTTTTTCAGCATAGCCCACTATGGGCTTCCAAATATCACTTTGCAAATTCCACAAAAACAGTCTTAGTGAACGGCTTCTTGAGGGGAAAGTTGTAACTCTGTGAGATGAATTAACAGAACACAAAGCAGTTTCTCAGAAAGCCTCTTTCCAGTTTTATCTTAGGGTATTTCCTTTTTCACCAAAGCCCTCTATGGGCTTCCAAATATCACTTTTCAAATTCCACAACAACAGTCTTAGTGAACGGCGCCTTGAGGGAAAAGCTGTAACTGTGTGAGATGAATTAACAGAACACAAAGCAGCTTCTCAGAAAGCTTCTTTTCAGTTTTTTTCTCACGATATTTCCTTTTTCACCATAACCCTCTATGGGCTTCCTAATATCACTTTGCAAATTCCACAAGAACAGTCTAAGTGAAAGGCTTCTTGAAGGGAAAGCTGTAGCTCTGTGAGATGAATGAACAGAACATGAAACAGTTTCACAGAAAGCTTCCTTCTAGTTTTTATCTGAGCATATTTTCCTTTTCACCATAGCCCTCCATGGGCTTCCAAATATCACTTTGCAAATTCCACAAGAACAGTCTCAGCGAAAGGCTTCTTGAGGGGAAAGCTGTATCTCTGTGAGATGAGTTAAGAGAACACAAAGCAGTTTCTCAGAAAGCTTCTTTCCAGTTTTTATCTGAAGATATTTTCTTTTTCACCATAGCCCTCTATGGGCTTCCAAATATCACTTTACAAATTCCACAAGAACAGTCCTATTGAACGGCTTCATGAGGGAAAAGATGTAACTCTGTGAGATGAATTCACAGATCACAAAGAAGTTTCTCAGAAAGCTTCTTTCTCCCTTTTTTCGGAGCATATTTCCTTTGGCTCTGTACTCTTCAAAGGGATCCGAAATAACAGTACTCAGACTCCACAGAAATAAGGCTAGCAAACAGCTCTAAGAAATACAGTTGTAACTCAGTCAGTGGAAGTCACATATCACAAAGCAATTTCTCAGAAAGCTTCTTTTTAATTTTTAACTGAAGATGTATCCTTTTTCAACGTAGCCCTCGGTGGGCTTCCAAATATCACATTGAAAATTCCACTACAACTATCTTACTGAACGGCTTCTTGAGGGGAAAGCTGCAACTCTGTGAGATGAATTAAGGGAACACAAAGCAGTTAATCAGAAAGCTTCTTTCCAGTTTTATCTTAGGGTATTTCGTTTTTCACCATAGCCCTCTATGGGCTTCCAAATATCACTTTGCAAATTCCACAAGAACAGTCTTAGTGAACAGCTTCTTGAGGGAAAAGCTGTAACTGTGTGAGATGAATTAACAGAACATAAAGCAGTTTCTCAGAAAGCTTCTTTTCAGTTTTTATCTTAGGATATTTCGTTTCACACCACAGCCCTCTAGGGGCTTCCAAATATCACTTTGCAACTTCCACAAGAACAGTCTTAGCGAAAGGCTTCTTGAGGGGAAAGCTGTAACTCTGCGAGATGAATTAACAGACCACAAAGCAGTTTCTCAGAAAGCTTCTTTCCAGTTTTTAACTTAGGATATTTCCGTTTTCACCATAGCCCTCAAGGGGTTCCAAATATCACTTTGCGAATTCCACAAGAACAGTCTTAGTAAACGGCTTCTTGAGGCAAAAGCTGTAACCTGTGAGATGAATTAACAGAACACAAAACAGTTTCTCAGAAAGCTTCTTTTCAGTTTTTTTCTTAGGATATTTCCTTTTTCACCATAGCCCACTAAGGGCTTCCAAATGTCACTTTGCAAATTCCACAAGAACAGTCTTAGTGAAAGGTTTCTTGAAGTTAAAACTGTAACTCTGTGTAATCAATTAACAGAACACAAAACAAGTTCTGAGAAAGCATCTTTCCAGTTTTTATATTTTCCTTTTCACTGTAGCCCTCCATGGGCTTCCAAATATCACTTTATAAATTCCACAAGAACCGCCTTAGCGAAAGGCTTCTTGAGGGAAAAGCTGTAACTCTGTGAGATGAATTAACGGAACACAAAGCAGTTTCTCAGAAAGCTTCTTTCCAGTATTTAACTGAAGATATTTCCTTTTTCACCATAACCCTCTATGGGCTTCCAAATATCACTTTGCAAATTTCACAAGAACAATCTTAGCGAAAGGCTTCTGGAGGGGAAAGCTATAACTCTGTGAGATGAATTTACAGAACACAAAGCAGTTTCTCAGAAAGCTTCTTTCCAGTTTTTATCTTAGGATATTTCTTTTTTCACCATAGACCTCTATGGGCTTCCAAATAGCACTTTGCAAGTTCCTCAAGAACAGTCTTAGCGAAAGGCTTCTTGAGGGTGAAGCTCTAACAGTGTGAGATGAATTAACAGAACACAAAGCAGTTTCTCAGAAAGCTTCTTTCTCACTTTTATCGGAGGATATTTCCTTTGGCCCTAGAGTCGTCAAAGGGATCTGAAATAACAGTTCTCAGATTCCACAGAAATAAGGCTAGCAAACAGCTTTATGAAATACAACTGAAACTCAGTCAGTGGAAGTCACATATCACAAAGCAGTTTCTCAAAAAACTTCTTTTCAGTTTTTAACTGAAGATATATCCTTTTTCAACATAGCCCTCTATGGGGCTTCCAAATTTCACTTTGCAAATTCCACAAGAACAGTCTTAGCGAAAGGCTTTTTGAGGTGAAAGCTGTAACTCTGTGACATGAATTCACAGATCACAAAGAAGTTTCTCAGAAAGCTTCTTTCTCGCTTTTAACGGAGGATATTTACTTTGGCACTATAGTCTTTAAACGGATAAAAAAAAAAAAAACAGTTCTGAGATTCCACAGAAGGCAAGCAAACAGCTCCACGAAATACAGCTGCAATTCAGTGAGTGGAAGTCACACATGACAAAGCAGTTTATCAGAAATCTTCTTTCCAGTTTTTATCTGAGCATAATTTCTTTTTCACCCTAGCCCTCCAGTGGCTTCCAAATATCACTTTGCAAATTCCACAAGAACACACGTAGCGAAAGGCTTCTGAGGGGAAAGCTGTAATTCTGTGAGATGAATTCACAGATCACAAAAAAAGTTTCTCAGAAAACTTCTTTCTCATTTTTATCGGAGGATTTTCCTTTGGCACAATAGTCTTCAAAGGGATCCGAAATACCAGTTCTCAGATTCCACAGAAATAAGGCTAGCAAACAACTCCAGGAAATACAGATGTAACTCAGTGAGTGGAAATCACACATCAGAAAGTAGTTTCTCAGAAAGCTTCTTTCCATGTTTTATATGAGGATATTTCCTTTTTAGCATAGACCTCTATGGGCTTCCAAATATCACTTTGCAAATTCCACAAGAACAGTGTTGGCGAAAAGCTTCTTGAGGGGAAAGCTGTAACTCTATGAGATGAATTAAGAGAACACAAAACAGTTTATCAGAAAGCTTCTTTCCAGTTTTTATCTGAGCATAATTTCTCTTTCACCATAGAACTGCATGGGCTTCCAAATATCACTTTTCAAATTCCACAAGAACAGTCTTAGCAAAAGGTTTTTGAGGGGAAAGCTGTAACTCTGTGAGATGAATTCACAGATCACAAAGAAGTTTCTCAGAAAGCTTCTTTCGCACTTTTAACGGAGGATATTTCCTTTGGCCCTTTAGTCTTCAAAGGGATCCGATATGACAGTTCTCAGATTCCACCGCAATAGGGCTTGCAAACAGCTCCAGGAAATACAGCTGTAACTCAGAGAGTGGAAGTCACACATCACAAAGCAGTTTCTCAGAAAGCTTCTTTTCAGTTTTTATCTGAAGATATATCCTTTTTCACCATAGCCCTCTACGGGCTTCCAAATATCACTTTGCAAATTCCACAAGAACAGTCTTAGTGAAAGGCTCCTTGAGGGGAAAGCTCTAACTCTGTGAGATGAATTAACAGAACACCAAGAAGTTTCTTAGAAAGCTTATTACCAGGTTTTAGCTGTAGATATTTTCTTTTTCATCATAGCCCTCTATGGGCTTCCAAGTATCACAGTGCAAATTCCACAATAACATTCTTAGCGAAAGGCTTCTTGAGGGGAAAGCTGTAACTGTGTGAGATGCATTAACAGAAAACAAAGCAGTTCCTCAGAAAGCTTCTTTCCAGTTTTTAACTGAGGATATTTCCTTTTTCACCATAGCCCTCTATGGGCTTCCAAATATCACTTTGCAAATTCCACAAGAACAGTCTTACTGAACGGCTTCTTGAGGGAAAAGATGTAACACTGTGAGATGAATTCACAGATCACAAAGAAGTTTTTCAGAAAGCTTCTTTCTCACTTTTATCTGAGGATATTTCCTTTGGCCCATAGTCTTCAAAGGGATCCGAAATAATAGTTCTCAGACACCACAGACACAAGGCTAGCAAAGAGCTCTATGAAATACATCTGTAACTCATTGAGTGGAAGTCACATATCACAAAGCAATTTCTCAGAAAGCTTCTTTTCAGTTTTTAACTGAAGCTATATCCTTTTTCACCGTAGCCTCTATGGGCTTCCACATATGACTTTGCAAATTCCACAAGAACAGTCTAAGTGAACGGCTTCTTGAGGGGAAAGCAGTAACTCTGTGAGATGAATTAACAGAACACAAAGCAGTTTTTCAGAAAGCTTCCTTTGAGTTTTTATCTTGGGACATTTCCTTTTTCACCATAGCCCTCTTTGGGCTTCCAAATATCACTTACAAATTCCACAAGAACAGTCTTAGGGAAAAGTTTCCAGAGGGGAAAGCTGTAACTCTGGGAGATGAACTAACAGAACACAAAGCAGTTTCTCAGAAAGCTTCTTTTCAGTTTTTATCATAGGATATTTCCTTTTTCACCATTGCCCTCTATGGGCTTCCAAATATCACTTTTCAAAATAAACAACAACAGTTTTATCGAAAGATTTCTTGTGGGGAAAGCTGTAACTCGTGAGATGAATTAACAGAACACAAAGCAGTTTCTCAGAAACCATCTTTCAAGTTTTTATCTGAAGATATTTCCTTTTTCAGCATAGCCCACTATGGGCTTCCAAATATCACTTTGCAAATTCCACAAAAACAGTCTTAGTGAACGGCTTCTTGAGGGGAAAGTTGTAACTCTGTGAGATGAATTAACAGAACACAAAGCAGTTTCTCAGAAAGCCTCTTTCCAGTTTTATCTTAGGGTATTTCCTTTTTCACCAAAGCCCTCTATGGGCTTCCAAATATCACTTTTCAAATTCCACAACAACAGTCTTAGTGAACGGCGCCTTGAGGGAAAAGCTGTAACTGTGTGAGATGAATTAACAGAACACAAAGCAGCTTCTCAGAAAGCTTCTTTTCAGTTTTTTTCTCACGATATTTCCTTTTTCACCATAACCCTCTATGGGCTTCCTAATATCACTTTGCAAATTCCACAAGAACAGTCTAAGTGAAAGGCTTCTTGAAGGGAAAGCTGTAGCTCTGTGAGATGAATGAACAGAACATGAAACAGTTTCTCAGAAAGCTTCCTTCTAGTTTTTATCTGAGCATATTTTCCTTTTCACCATAGCCCTCCATGGGCTTCCAAATATCACTTTGCAAATTCCACAAGAACAGTCTTAGCGAAAGGCTTCTTGAGGGGAAAGCTGTAACTCTGTGAGATGAGTTAAGAGAACACAAAGCAGTTTCTCAGAAAGCTTCTTTCCAGTTTTTATCTGAAGATATTTTCTTTTTCACCATAGCCCTCTATGGGCTTCCAAATATCACTTTACAAATTCCACAAGAACAGTCCTATTGAACGGCTTCATGAGGGAAAAGATGTAACTCTGTGAGATGAATTCACAGATCACAAAGAAGTTTCTCAGAAAGCTTCTTTCTCACTTTTTTCGGAGCATATTTCCTTTGGCTCTGTACTCTTCAAAGGGATCCGAAATAACAGTACTCAGACTCCACAGAAATAAGGCTAGCAAACAGCTCTAAGAAATACAGCTGTAACTCAGTGAGTGGAAGTCACATATCACAAAGCAATTTCTCAGAAAGCTTCTTTTTAGTTTTTAACTGAAGATGTATCCTTTTCAACATAGCCCTCTGTGGGCTTCCAAATATCACATTGAAAATTCCACTACAACTATCTTACTGAACGGCTTCTTGAGGGGAAAGCTGCAACTCTGTGAGATGAATTAATGGAACACAAAGTAGTTAACCAGAAAGCTTCTTTCCAGTTTTATCTTAGGGTATTTCGTTTTTCACCATAGCCCTCTATGGGCTTCCAAATATCACTTTGCAAATTCCACAAGAACAGTCTTAGTGAACAGCTTCTTGAGGGAAAAGCTGTAACTGTGTGAGATGAATTAACAGAACACAAAGCAGTTTCTCAGAAAGCTTCTTTTCAGTTTTTATCTTAGGATATTTCGTTTCGCACCACAGCCCTCTATGGGCTTCCAAATATCACTTTGCAACTTCCACAAGAACAGTCTTAGCGAAAGGCTTCTTGAGGGGAAAACTGTAACTCTGCGAGATGAATTAACAGACCACAAAGCAGTTTCTCAGAAAGCTTCTTTCCAGTTTTTAACTTAGGATATTTCCGTTTTCACCATAGCCCTCTAGGGGTTCCAAATATCACTTTGCGAATTCCACAAGAACAGTCTTAGTAAACGGCTTCTTGAGGCAAAAGCTGTAACCTGTGAGATGAATTAACAGAACACAAAACAGTTTCTCAGAAAGCTTCTTTTCAGGTTTTTTCTTAGGATAATTCCTTTTTCACCATAGCCCTCTAAGGGCGTCCAAATGTCACTTTGCAAATTCCACAAGAACAGTCTTAGTGAAAGGTTTTTTGAGGTTAAAACTGTAACTCTGTGTAATCAATTAACAGAACACAAAACAAGTTCTGAGAAAGCATCTTTCCAGTTTTTATATTTTCCTTTTCACTGTAGCCCTCCATGGGCTTCCAAATATCTCTTTATAAATTCCACAAGAACCACCTTAGCGAAAGGCTTCTTGAGGGAAAAGCTGTAACTCTGTGAGATGAATTAACAGAACACAAAGCAGTTTCTCAGAAAGCTTCTTTCCAGTATTTAACTGAAGATATTTCCTTTTTCACCATAACCCTCTATGGGCTTCCAAATATCACTTTGCAAATTTCACAAGAACAAACTTAGCGAAAGGCTTCTGGAGGGGAAAGCTATAACTCTGTGAGATGAATTTACAGAACACAAAGCAGTTTCTCAGAAAGCTTCTTTCCAGTTTTTATCTTAGGATATTTCTTTTTTCACAATAGACCTCTATGGGTTTCCAAATAGCACTTTGCAAGTTCCTCAACAACAGTCTTAGCGAAAGGCTTCTTGAGGGTGAAGCTCTAACACTGTGAGATGAATTAACAGAACACAAAGCAGTTTCTCAGAAAGCTTCTTTCTCACTTTTATCGGAGGATATTTCCTTTGGCCCTAGAGTCGTCAAAGGGATCTGAAATAACAGTTCTCAGATTCCACAGAAATAAGGCTAGCAAACAGCTTTATGAAATACAACTGAAACTCAGTCAGTGGAAGTCACATATCACAAAGCAGTTTCTCAAAAAACTTCTTTTCAGTTTTTAACTGAAGATATATCCTTTTTCAACATAGCCCTCTATGGGGCTTCCAAATTTCACTTTGCAAATTCCACAAGAACAGTCTTAGCGAAAGGCTTTTTGAGGTGAAAGCTGTAACACTGTGACATGAATTCACAGATCACAAAGAAGTTTCTCAGAAAGCTTCTTTCTCGCTTTTAACGGAGGATATTTACTTTGGCACTATAGTCTTTAAACGGATAAAAAAAAAAAAAAAAAAAAAAAAAAAACAGTTCTGAGATTCCACAGAAGGCAAGCAAACAGCTCCACGAAATACAGCTGCAATTCAGTGAGTGGAAGTCACACATGACAAAGCAGTTTATCGGAAATCTTCTTTCCAGTTTTTATCTGAGCATAATTTCTTTTTCACCCTAGCCCTCCAGTGGCTTCAAATTGTCACTTTGCAAATTCCACAAGAACACACGTAGCGAAAGGCTTCTGAGGGGGAAGCTGTAATTCTGTGAGATGAATTCACAGATCACAAAAAAGTTTCTCAGAAAACTTCTTTCTCATTTTTATCGGAGGATTTTCCTTTGGCACAATAGTCTTCAAAGGGATCCGAAATACCAGTTCTCAGATTCCACAGAAATAAGGCGAGCAAACAACTCCAGGAAATACAGCTGTAACTCAGAGAGTGGAAGTCACACATCACAAAGCAGTTTCTCAGAAAGCTTCTTTTCAGTTTTTATCTGAAGATATATCCTTTTTCACCATAGCCCTCTACGGGCTTCCAAATATCACTTTGCAAATTCCACAAGAACAGTCTTAGTGAAAGGCTCCTTGAGGGGAAAGCTCTAACTCTGTGAGATGAATTAACAGAACACCAAGAAGTTTCTTAGAAAGCTTATTACCAGGTTTTAGCTGTAGATATTTTCTTTTTCATCATAGCCCTCTATGGGCTTCCAAGTATCACAGTGCAAATTCCACAATAACATTCTTAGCGAAAGGCTTCTTGAGGGGAAAGCTGTAACTGTGTGAGATGCATTAACAGAAAACAAAGCAGTTCCTCAGAAAGCTTCTTTCCAGTTTTTAACTGAGGATATTTCCTTTTTCACCATAGCCCTCTATGGGCTTCCAAATATCACTTTGCAAATTCCACAAGAACAGTCTTACTGAACGGCTTCTTGAGGGAAAAGATGTAACACTGTGAGATGAATTCACAGATCACAAAGAAGTTTTTCAGAAAGCTTCTTTCTCACTTTTATCTGAGGATATTTCCTTTGGCCCATAGTCTTCAAAGGGATCCGAAATAATAGTTCTCAGACACCACAGACACAAGGCTAGCAAAGAGCTCTATGAAATACATCTGTAACTCATTGAGTGGAAGTCACATATCACAAAGCAATTTCTCAGAAAGCTTCTTTTCAGTTTTTAACTGAAGCTATATCCTTTTTCACCGTAGCCTCTATGGGCTTCCACATATGACTTTGCAAATTCCACAAGAACAGTCTAAGTGAACGGCTTCTTGAGGGGAAAGCAGTAACTCTGTGAGATGAATTAACAGAACACAAAGCAGTTTTTCAGAAAGCTTCCTTTGAGTTTTTATCTTGGGACATTTCCTTTTTCACCATAGCCCTCTTTGGGCTTCCAAATATCACTTACAAATTCCACAAGAACAGTCTTAGGGAAAAGTTTCCAGAGGGGAAAGCTGTAACTCTGGGAGATGAACTAACAGAACACAAAGCAGTTTCTCAGAAAGCTTCTTTTCAGTTTTTATCATAGGATATTTCCTTTTTCACCATTGCCCTCTATGGGCTTCCAAATATCACTTTTCAAAATAAACAACAACAGTTTTATCGAAAGATTTCTTGTGGGGAAAGCTGTAACTCGTGAGATGAATTAACAGAACACAAAGCAGTTTCTCAGAAACCATCTTTCAAGTTTTTATCTGAAGATATTTCCTTTTTCAGCATAGCCCACTATGGGCTTCCAAATATCACTTTGCAAATTCCACAAAAACAGTCTTAGTGAACGGCTTCTTGAGGGGAAAGTTGTAACTCTGTGAGATGAATTAACAGAACACAAAGCAGTTTCTCAGAAAGCCTCTTTCCAGTTTTATCTTAGGGTATTTCCTTTTTCACCAAAGCCCTCTATGGGCTTCCAAATATCACTTTTCAAATTCCACAACAACAGTCTTAGTGAACGGCGCCTTGAGGGAAAAGCTGTAACTGTGTGAGATGAATTAACAGAACACAAAGCAGCTTCTCAGAAAGCTTCTTTTCAGTTTTTTTCTCACGATATTTCCTTTTTCACCATAACCCTCTATGGGCTTCCTAATATCACTTTGCAAATTCCACAAGAACAGTCTAAGTGAAAGGCTTCTTGAAGGGAAAGCTGTAGCTCTGTGAGATGAATGAACAGAACATGAAACAGTTTCTCAGAAAGCTTCCTTCTAGTTTTTATCTGAGCATATTTTCCTTTTCACCATAGCCCTCCATGGGCTTCCAAATATCACTTTGCAAATTCCACAAGAACAGTCTTAGCGAAAGGCTTCTTGAGGGGAAAGCTGTAACTCTGTGAGATGAGTTAAGAGAACACAAAGCAGTTTCTCAGAAAGCTTCTTTCCAGTTTTTATCTGAAGATATTTTCTTTTTCACCATAGCCCTCTATGGGCTTCCAAATATCACTTTACAAATTCCACAAGAACAGTCCTATTGAACGGCTTCATGAGGGAAAAGATGTAACTCTGTGAGATGAATTCACAGATCACAAAGAAGTTTCTCAGAAAGCTTCTTTCTCACTTTTTTCGGAGCATATTTCCTTTGGCTCTGTACTCTTCAAAGGGATCCGAAATAACAGTACTCAGACTCCACAGAAATAAGGCTAGCAAACAGCTCTAAGAAATACAGCTGTAACTCAGTGAGTGGAAGTCACATATCACAAAGCAATTTCTCAGAAAGCTTCTTTTTAGTTTTTAACTGAAGATGTATCCTTTTCAACATAGCCCTCTGTGGGCTTCCAAATATCACATTGAAAATTCCACTACAACTATCTTACTGAACGGCTTCTTGAGGGGAAAGCTGCAACTCTGTGAGATGAATTAATGGAACACAAAGTAGTTAACCAGAAAGCTTCTTTCCAGTTTTATCTTAGGGTATTTCGTTTTTCACCATAGCCCTCTATGGGCTTCCAAATATCACTTTGCAAATTCCACAAGAACAGTCTTAGTGAACAGCTTCTTGAGGGAAAAGCTGTAACTGTGTGAGATGAATTAACAGAACACAAAGCAGTTTCTCAGAAAGCTTCTTTTCAGTTTTTATCTTAGGATATTTCGTTTCGCACCACAGCCCTCTATGGGCTTCCAAATATCACTTTGCAACTTCCACAAGAACAGTCTTAGCGAAAGGCTTCTTGAGGGGAAAACTGTAACTCTGCGAGATGAATTAACAGACCACAAAGCAGTTTCTCAGAAAGCTTCTTTCCAGTTTTTAACTTAGGATATTTCCGTTTTCACCATAGCCCTCTAGGGGTTCCAAATATCACTTTGCGAATTCCACAAGAACAGTCTTAGTAAACGGCTTCTTGAGGCAAAAGCTGTAACCTGTGAGATGAATTAACAGAACACAAAACAGTTTCTCAGAAAGCTTCTTTTCAGGTTTTTTCTTAGGATAATTCCTTTTTCACCATAGCCCTCTAAGGGCGTCCAAATGTCACTTTGCAAATTCCACAAGAACAGTCTTAGTGAAAGGTTTTTTGAGGTTAAAACTGTAACTCTGTGTAATCAATTAACAGAACACAAAACAAGTTCTGAGAAAGCATCTTTCCAGTTTTTATATTTTCCTTTTCACTGTAGCCCTCCATGGGCTTCCAAATATCTCTTTATAAATTCCACAAGAACCACCTTAGCGAAAGGCTTCTTGAGGGAAAAGCTGTAACTCTGTGAGATGAATTAACAGAACACAAAGCAGTTTCTCAGAAAGCTTCTTTCCAGTATTTAACTGAAGATATTTCCTTTTTCACCATAACCCTCTATGGGCTTCCAAATATCACTTTGCAAATTTCACAAGAACAAACTTAGCGAAAGGCTTCTGGAGGGGAAAGCTATAACTCTGTGAGATGAATTTACAGAACACAAAGCAGTTTCTCAGAAAGCTTCTTTCCAGTTTTTATCTTAGGATATTTCTTTTTTCACAATAGACCTCTATGGGTTTCCAAATAGCACTTTGCAAGTTCCTCAACAACAGTCTTAGCGAAAGGCTTCTTGAGGGTGAAGCTCTAACACTGTGAGATGAATTAACAGAACACAAAGCAGTTTCTCAGAAAGCTTCTTTCTCACTTTTATCGGAGGATATTTCCTTTGGCCCTAGAGTCGTCAAAGGGATCTGAAATAACAGTTCTCAGATTCCACAGAAATAAGGCTAGCAAACAGCTTTATGAAATACAACTGAAACTCAGTCAGTGGAAGTCACATATCACAAAGCAGTTTCTCAAAAAACTTCTTTTCAGTTTTTAACTGAAGATATATCCTTTTTCAACATAGCCCTCTATGGGGCTTCCAAATTTCACTTTGCAAATTCCACAAGAACAGTCTTAGCGAAAGGCTTTTTGAGGTGAAAGCTGTAACACTGTGACATGAATTCACAGATCACAAAGAAGTTTCTCAGAAAGCTTCTTTCTCGCTTTTAACGGAGGATATTTACTTTGGCACTATAGTCTTTAAACGGATAAAAAAAAAAAAAAAAAAAAAAAAAACAGTTCTGAGATTCCACAGAAGGCAAGCAAACAGCTCCACGAAATACAGCTGCAATTCAGTGAGTGGAAGTCACACATGACAAAGCAGTTTATCGGAAATCTTCTTTCCAGTTTTTATCTGAGCATAATTTCTTTTTCACCCTAGCCCTCCAGTGGCTTCAAATTGTCACTTTGCAAATTCCACAAGAACACACGTAGCGAAAGGCTTCTGAGGGGGAAGCTGTAATTCTGTGAGATGAATTCACAGATCACAAAAAAGTTTCTCAGAAAACTTCTTTCTCATTTTTATCGGAGGATTTTCCTTTGGCACAATAGTCTTCAAAGGGATCCGAAATACCAGTTCTCAGATTCCACAGAAATAAGGCGAGCAAACAACTCCAGGAAATACAGATGTAACTCAGTGAGTGGAAATCATACATCAGAAAGTAGTTTCTCAGAAAGCTTCTTTCCATGTTTTATATGAGGATATTTCCTTTTTAGCATAGACCTCTATGGGCTTCCAAATATCACTTTGCAAATTCCACAAGAACAGTGTTGGCAAAAAGCTCCTTGAGGGGAAAGCTGTAACTCTATGAGATGAATTAAGAGAACACAAAACAGTTTATCAGAAAGCTTCTTTCCAGTTTTTATCTGACTATAATTTCTCTTTCACCATAGAACTGCATGGGCTTCCAAATATCACTTTTCAATTCCACAAGAACAGTCTTAGCAAAAGGTTTTTGAGGGGAAAGCTGTAACTCTGTGAGATGAATTCACAGATCACAAAGAAGTTTCTCAGAAAGCTTCTTTCGTACTTTTAACGGAGGATATTTCCTTTGGCCCTTTAGTCTTCAAAGGGATCCGATATGACAGTTCTCAGATTCCACCGCAATAGGGCTTGCAAACAGCTCCAGGAAATACAGCTGTAACTCAGAGAGTGGAAGTCACACATCACAAAGCAGTTTCTCAGAAAGCTTCTTTTCAGTTGTTATCTGAAGATATATCCTTTTTCACCATAGCCCTCTACGGGCTTCCAAATATCACTTTGCAAATTCCACAAGAACAGTGTTGGCGAAAAGCTTCTTGAGGGGAAAGCTGTAACTCTATGAGATGAATTAAGAGAACACAAAACAGTTTATCAGAAAGCTTCTTTCCAGTTTTTATCTGAGCATAATTTCTCTTTCACCATAGAACTGCATGGGCTTCCAAATATCACTTTTCAAATTCCACAAGAACAGTCTTAGCAAAAGGTTTTTGAGGGGAAAGCTGTAACTCTGTGAGATGAATTCACAGATCACAAAGAAGTTTCTCAGAAAGCTTCTTTCGCACTTTTAACGGAGGATATTTCCTTTGGCCCTTTAGTCTTCAAAGGGATCCGATATGACAGTTCTCAGATTCCACCGCAATAGGGCTTGCAAACAGCTCCAGGAAATACAGCTGTAACTCAGAGAGTGGAAGTCACACATCACAAAGCAGTTTCTCAGAAAGCTTCTTTTCAGTTTTTATCTGAAGATATATCCTTTTTCACCATAGCCCTCTACGGGCTTCCAAATATCACTTTGCAAATTCCACAAGAACAGTCTTAGTGAAAGGCTCCTTGAGGGGAAAGCTCTAACTCTGTGAGATGAATTAACAGAACACCAAGAAGTTTCTTAGAAAGCTTATTACCAGGTTTTAGCTGTAGATATTTTCTTTTTCATCATAGCCCTCTATGGGCTTCCAAGTATCACAGTGCAAATTCCACAATAACATTCTTAGCGAAAGGCTTCTTGAGGGGAAAGCTGTAACTGTGTGAGATGCATTAACAGAAAACAAAGCAGTTCCTCAGAAAGCTTCTTTCCAGTTTTTAACTGAGGATATTTCCTTTTTCACCATAGCCCTCTATGGGCTTCCAAATATCACTTTGCAAATTCCACAAGAACAGTCTTACTGAACGGCTTCTTGAGGGAAAAGATGTAACACTGTGAGATGAATTCACAGATCACAAAGAAGTTTTTCAGAAAGCTTCTTTCTCACTTTTATCTGAGGATATTTCCTTTGGCCCATAGTCTTCAAAGGGATCCGAAATAATAGTTCTCAGACACCACAGACACAAGGCTAGCAAAGAGCTCTATGAAATACATCTGTAACTCATTGAGTGGAAGTCACATATCACAAAGCAATTTCTCAGAAAGCTTCTTTCAGTTTTTAACTGAAGCTATATCCTTTTTCACCGTAGCCTCTATGGGCTTCCACATATGACTTTGCAAATTCCACAAGAACAGTCTAAGTGAACGGCTTCTTGAGGGGAAAGCAGTAACTCTGTGAGATGAATTAACAGAACACAAAGCAGTTTTTCAGAAAGCTTCCTTTGAGTTTTTATCTTGGGACATTTCCTTTTTCACCATAGCCCTCATTGGGCTTCCAAATATCACTTACAAATTCCACAAGAACAGTCTTAGGGAAAAGTTTCCAGAGGGGAAAGCTGTAACTCTGGGAGATGAACTAACAGAACACAAAGCAGTTTCTCAGAAAGCTTCTTTTCAGTTTTTATCATAGGATATTTCCTTTTTCACCATTGCCCTCTATGGGCTTCCAAATATCACTTTTCAAAATAAACAACAACAGTTTTATCGAAAGATTTCTTGTGGGGAAAGCTGTAACTCGTGAGATGAATTAACAGAACACAAAGCAGTTTCTCAGAAACCATCTTTCAAGTTTTTATCTGAAGATATTTCCTTTTTCAGCATAGCCCACTATGGGCTTCCAAATATCACTTTGCAAATTCCACAAAAACAGTCTTAGTGAACGGCTTCTTGAGGGGAAAGTTGTAACTCTGTGAGATGAATTAACAGAACACAAAGCAGTTTCTCAGAAAGCCTCTTTCCAGTTTTATCTTAGGGTATTTCCTTTTTCACCAAAGCCCTCTATGGGCTTCCAAATATCACTTTTCAAATTCCACAACAACAGTCTTAGTGAACGGCGCCTTGAGGGAAAAGCTGTAACTGTGTGAGATGAATTAACAGAACACAAAGCAGCTTCTCAGAAAGCTTCTTTTCAGTTTTTTTCTCACGATATTTCCTTTTTCACCATAACCCTCTATGGGCTTCCTAATATCACTTTGCAAATTCCACAAGAACAGTCTAAGTGAAAGGCTTCTTGAAGGGAAAGCTGTAGCTCTGTGAGATGAATGAACAGAACATGAAACAGTTTCACAGAAAGCTTCCTTCTAGTTTTTATCTGAGCATATTTTCCTTTTCACCATAGCCCTCCATGGGCTTCCAAATATCACTTTGCAAATTCCACAAGAACAGTCTCAGCGAAAGGCTTCTTGAGGGGAAAGCTGTATCTCTGTGAGATGAGTTAAGAGAACACAAAGCAGTTTCTCAGAAAGCTTCTTTCCAGTTTTTATCTGAAGATATTTTCTTTTTCACCATAGCCCTCTATGGGCTTCCAAATATCACTTTACAAATTCCACAAGAACAGTCCTATTGAACGGCTTCATGAGGGAAAAGATGTAACTCTGTGAGATGAATTCACAGATCACAAAGAAGTTTCTCAGAAAGCTTCTTTCTCCCTTTTTTCGGAGCATATTTCCTTTGGCTCTGTACTCTTCAAAGGGATCCGAAATAACAGTACTCAGACTCCACAGAAATAAGGCTAGCAAACAGCTCTAAGAAATACAGTTGTAACTCAGTCAGTGGAAGTCACATATCACAAAGCAATTTCTCAGAAAGCTTCTTTTTAATTTTTAACTGAAGATGTATCCTTTTTCAACGTAGCCCTCGGTGGGCTTCCAAATATCACATTGAAAATTCCACTACAACTATCTTACTGAACGGCTTCTTGAGGGGAAAGCTGCAACTCTGTGAGATGAATTAAGGGAACACAAAGCAGTTAATCAGAAAGCTTCTTTCCAGTTTTATCTTAGGGTATTTCGTTTTTCACCATAGCCCTCTATGGGCTTCCAAATATCACTTTGCAAATTCCACAAGAACAGTCTTAGTGAACAGCTTCTTGAGGGAAAAGCTGTAACTGTGTGAGATGAATTAACAGAACACAAAGCAGTTTCTCAGAAAGCTTCTTTTCAGTTTTTATCTTAGGATATTTCGTTTCACACCACAGCCCTCTAGGGGCTTCCAAATATCACTTTGCAACTTCCACAAGAACAGTCTTAGCGAAAGGCTTCTTGAGGGGAAAGCTGTAACTCTGCGAGATGAATTAACAGACCACAAAGCAGTTTCTCAGAAAGCTTCTTTCCAGTTTTTAACTTAGGATATTTCCGTTTTCACCATAGCCCTCAAGGGGTTCCAAATATCACTTTGCGAATTCCACAAGAACAGTCTTAGTAAACGGCTTCTTGAGGCAAAAGCTGTAACCTGTGAGATGAATTAACAGAACACAAAACAGTTTCTCAGAAAGCTTCTTTTCAGTTTTTTTCTTAGGATATTTCCTTTTTCACCATAGCCCACTAAGGGCTTCCAAATGTCACTTTGCAAATTCCACAAGAACAGTCTTAGTGAAAGGTTTCTTGAAGTTAAAACTGTAACTCTGTGTAATCAATTAACAGAACACAAAACAAGTTCTGAGAAAGCATCTTTCCAGTTTTTATATTTTCCTTTTCACTGTAGCCCTCCATGGGCTTCCAAATATCACTTTATAAATTCCACAAGAACCGCCTTAGCGAAAGGCTTCTTGAGGGAAAAGCTGTAACTCTGTGAGATGAATTAACGGAACACAAAGCAGTTTCTCAGAAAGCTTCTTTCCAGTATTTAACTGAAGATATTTCCTTTTTCACCATAACCCTCTATGGGCTTCCAAATATCACTTTGCAAATTTCACAAGAACAATCTTAGCGAAAGGCTTCTGGAGGGGAAAGCTATAACTCTGTGAGATGAATTTACAGAACACAAAGCAGTTTCTCAGAAAGCTTCTTTCCAGTTTTTATCTTAGGATATTTCTTTTTTCACCATAGACCTCTATGGGCTTCCAAATAGCACTTTGCAAGTTCCTCAAGAACAGTCTTAGCGAAAGGCTTCTTGAGGGTGAAGCTCTAACAGTGTGAGATGAATTAACAGAACACAAAGCAGTTTCTCAGAAAGCTTCTTTCTCACTTTTATCGGAGGATATTTCCTTTGGCCCTAGAGTCGTCAAAGGGATCTGAAATAACAGTTCTCAGATTCCACAGAAATAAGGCTAGCAAACAGCTTTATGAAATACAACTGAAACTCAGTCAGTGGAAGTCACATATCACAAAGCAGTTTCTCAAAAAACTTCTTTTCAGTTTTTAACTGAAGATATATCCTTTTTCAACATAGCCCTCTATGGGGCTTCCAAATTTCACTTTGCAAATTCCACAAGAACAGTCTTAGCGAAAGGCTTTTTGAGGTGAAAGCTGTAACTCTGTGACATGAATTCACAGATCACAAAGAAGTTTCTCAGAAAGCTTCTTTCTCGCTTTTAACGGAGGATATTTACTTTGGCACTATAGTCTTTAAACGGATAAAAAAAAAAAAAAACAGTTCTGAGATTCCACAGAAGGCAAGCAAACAGCTCCACGAAATACAGCTGCAATTCAGTGAGTGGAAGTCACACATGACAAAGCAGTTTATCAGAAATCTTCTTTCCAGTTTTTATCTGAGCATAATTTCTTTTTCACCCTAGCCCTCCAGTGGCTTCCAAATATCACTTTGCAAATTCCACAAGAACACACGTAGCGAAAGGCTTCTGAGGGGAAAGCTGTAATTCTGTGAGATGAATTCACAGATCACAAAAAAAGTTTCTCAGAAAACTTCTTTCTCATTTTTATCGGAGGATTTTCCTTTGGCACAATAGTCTTCAAAGGGATCCGAAATACCAGTTCTCAGATTCCACAGAAATAAGGCTAGCAAACAACTCCAGGAAATACAGATGTAACTCAGTGAGTGGAAATCACACATCAGAAAGTAGTTTCTCAGAAAGCTTCTTTCCATGTTTTATATGAGGATATTTCCTTTTTAGCATAGACCTCTATGGGCTTCCAAATATCACTTTGCAAATTCCACAAGAACAGTGTTGGCGAAAAGCTTCTTGAGGGGAAAGCTGTAACTCTATGAGATGAATTAAGAGAACACAAAACAGTTTATCAGAAAGCTTCTTTCCAGTTTTTATCTGAGCATAATTTCTCTTTCACCATAGAACTGCATGGGCTTCCAAATATCACTTTTCAAATTCCACAAGAACAGTCTTAGCAAAAGGTTTTTGAGGGGAAAGCTGTAACTCTGTGAGATGAATTCACAGATCACAAAGAAGTTTCTCAGAAAGCTTCTTTCGCACTTTTAACGGAGGATATTTCCTTTGGCCCTTTAGTCTTCAAAGGGATCCGATATGACAGTTCTCAGATTCCACCGCAATAGGGCTTGCAAACAGCTCCAGGAAATACAGCTGTAACTCAGAGAGTGGAAGTCACACATCACAAAGCAGTTTCTCAGAAAGCTTCTTTTCAGTTTTTATCTGAAGATATATCCTTTTTCACCATAGCCCTCTACGGGCTTCCAAATATCACTTTGCAAATTCCACAAGAACAGTCTTAGTGAAAGGCTCCTTGAGGGGAAAGCTCTAACTCTGTGAGATGAATTAACAGAACACCAAGAAGTTTCTTAGAAAGCTTATTACCAGGTTTTAGCTGTAGATATTTTCTTTTTCATCATAGCCCTCTATGGGCTTCCAAGTATCACAGTGCAAATTCCACAATAACATTCTTAGCGAAAGGCTTCTTGAGGGGAAAGCTGTAACTGTGTGAGATGCATTAACAGAAAACAAAGCAGTTCCTCAGAAAGCTTCTTTCCAGTTTTTAACTGAGGATATTTCCTTTTTCACCATAGCCCTCTATGGGCTTCCAAATATCACTTTGCAAATTCCACAAGAACAGTCTTACTGAACGGCTTCTTGAGGGAAAAGATGTAACACTGTGAGATGAATTCACAGATCACAAAGAAGTTTTTCAGAAAGCTTCTTTCTCACTTTTATCTGAGGATATTTCCTTTGGCCCATAGTCTTCAAAGGGATCCGAAATAATAGTTCTCAGACACCACAGACACAAGGCTAGCAAAGAGCTCTATGAAATACATCTGTAACTCATTGAGTGGAAGTCACATATCACAAAGCAATTTCTCAGAAAGCTTCTTTTCAGTTTTTAACTGAAGCTATATCCTTTTTCACCGTAGCCTCTATGGGCTTCCACATATGACTTTGCAAATTCCACAAGAACAGTCTAAGTGAACGGCTTCTTGAGGGGAAAGCAGTAACTCTGTGAGATGAATTAACAGAACACAAAGCAGTTTTTCAGAAAGCTTCCTTTGAGTTTTTATCTTGGGACATTTCCTTTTTCACCATAGCCCTCTTTGGGCTTCCAAATATCACTTACAAATTCCACAAGAACAGTCTTAGGGAAAAGTTTCCAGAGGGGAAAGCTGTAACTCTGGGAGATGAACTAACAGAACACAAAGCAGTTTCTCAGAAAGCTTCTTTTCAGTTTTTATCATAGGATATTTCCTTTTTCACCATTGCCCTCTATGGGCTTCCAAATATCACTTTTCAAAATAAACAACAACAGTTTTATCGAAAGATTTCTTGTGGGGAAAGCTGTAACTCGTGAGATGAATTAACAGAACACAAAGCAGTTTCTCAGAAACCATCTTTCAAGTTTTTATCTGAAGATATTTCCTTTTTCAGCATAGCCCACTATGGGCTTCCAAATATCACTTTGCAAATTCCACAAAAACAGTCTTAGTGAACGGCTTCTTGAGGGGAAAGTTGTAACTCTGTGAGATGAATTAACAGAACACAAAGCAGTTTCTCAGAAAGCCTCTTTCCAGTTTTATCTTAGGGTATTTCCTTTTTCACCAAAGCCCTCTATGGGCTTCCAAATATCACTTTTCAAATTCCACAACAACAGTCTTAGTGAACGGCGCCTTGAGGGAAAAGCTGTAACTGTGTGAGATGAATTAACAGAACACAAAGCAGCTTCTCAGAAAGCTTCTTTTCAGTTTTTTTCTCACGATATTTCCTTTTTCACCATAACCCTCTATGGGCTTCCTAATATCACTTTGCAAATTCCACAAGAACAGTCTAAGTGAAAGGCTTCTTGAAGGGAAAGCTGTAGCTCTGTGAGATGAATGAACAGAACATGAAACAGTTTCTCAGAAAGCTTCCTTCTAGTTTTTATCTGAGCATATTTTCCTTTTCACCATAGCCCTCCATGGGCTTCCAAATATCACTTTGCAAATTCCACAAGAACAGTCTTAGCGAAAGGCTTCTTGAGGGGAAAGCTGTAACTCTGTGAGATGAGTTAAGAGAACACAAAGCAGTTTCTCAGAAAGCTTCTTTCCAGTTTTTATCTGAAGATATTTTCTTTTTCACCATAGCCCTCTATGGGCTTCCAAATATCACTTTACAAATTCCACAAGAACAGTCCTATTGAACGGCTTCATGAGGGAAAAGATGTAACTCTGTGAGATGAATTCACAGATCACAAAGAAGTTTCTCAGAAAGCTTCTTTCTCACTTTTTTCGGAGCATATTTCCTTTGGCTCTGTACTCTTCAAAGGGATCCGAAATAACAGTACTCAGACTCCACAGAAATAAGGCTAGCAAACAGCTCTAAGAAATACAGCTGTAACTCAGTGAGTGGAAGTCACATATCACAAAGCAATTTCTCAGAAAGCTTCTTTTTAGTTTTTAACTGAAGATGTATCCTTTTCAACATAGCCCTCTGTGGGCTTCCAAATATCACATTGAAAATTCCACTACAACTATCTTACTGAACGGCTTCTTGAGGGGAAAGCTGCAACTCTGTGAGATGAATTAATGGAACACAAAGTAGTTAACCAGAAAGCTTCTTTCCAGTTTTATCTTAGGGTATTTCGTTTTTCACCATAGCCCTCTATGGGCTTCCAAATATCACTTTGCAAATTCCACAAGAACAGTCTTAGTGAACAGCTTCTTGAGGGAAAAGCTGTAACTGTGTGAGATGAATTAACAGAACACAAAGCAGTTTCTCAGAAAGCTTCTTTTCAGTTTTTATCTTAGGATATTTCGTTTCGCACCACAGCCCTCTATGGGCTTCCAAATATCACTTTGCAACTTCCACAAGAACAGTCTTAGCGAAAGGCTTCTTGAGGGGAAAACTGTAACTCTGCGAGATGAATTAACAGACCACAAAGCAGTTTCTCAGAAAGCTTCTTTCCAGTTTTTAACTTAGGATATTTCCGTTTTCACCATAGCCCTCTAGGGGTTCCAAATATCACTTTGCGAATTCCACAAGAACAGTCTTAGTAAACGGCTTCTTGAGGCAAAAGCTGTAACCTGTGAGATGAATTAACAGAACACAAAACAGTTTCTCAGAAAGCTTCTTTTCAGGTTTTTTCTTAGGATAATTCCTTTTTCACCATAGCCCTCTAAGGGCGTCCAAATGTCACTTTGCAAATTCCACAAGAACAGTCTTAGTGAAAGGTTTTTTGAGGTTAAAACTGTAACTCTGTGTAATCAATTAACAGAACACAAAACAAGTTCTGAGAAAGCATCTTTCCAGTTTTTATATTTTCCTTTTCACTGTAGCCCTCCATGGGCTTCCAAATATCTCTTTATAAATTCCACAAGAACCACCTTAGCGAAAGGCTTCTTGAGGGAAAAGCTGTAACTCTGTGAGATGAATTAACAGAACACAAAGCAGTTTCTCAGAAAGCTTCTTTCCAGTATTTAACTGAAGATATTTCCTTTTTCACCATAACCCTCTATGGGCTTCCAAATATCACTTTGCAAATTTCACAAGAACAAACTTAGCGAAAGGCTTCTGGAGGGGAAAGCTATAACTCTGTGAGATGAATTTACAGAACACAAAGCAGTTTCTCAGAAAGCTTCTTTCCAGTTTTTATCTTAGGATATTTCTTTTTTCACAATAGACCTCTATGGGTTTCCAAATAGCACTTTGCAAGTTCCTCAACAACAGTCTTAGCGAAAGGCTTCTTGAGGGTGAAGCTCTAACACTGTGAGATGAATTAACAGAACACAAAGCAGTTTCTCAGAAAGCTTCTTTCTCACTTTTATCGGAGGATATTTCCTTTGGCCCTAGAGTCGTCAAAGGGATCTGAAATAACAGTTCTCAGATTCCACAGAAATAAGGCTAGCAAACAGCTTTATGAAATACAACTGAAACTCAGTCAGTGGAAGTCACATATCACAAAGCAGTTTCTCAAAAAACTTCTTTTCAGTTTTTAACTGAAGATATATCCTTTTTCAACATAGCCCTCTATGGGGCTTCCAAATTTCACTTTGCAAATTCCACAAGAACAGTCTTAGCGAAAGGCTTTTTGAGGTGAAAGCTGTAACACTGTGACATGAATTCACAGATCACAAAGAAGTTTCTCAGAAAGCTTCTTTCTCGCTTTTAACGGAGGATATTTACTTTGGCACTATAGTCTTTAAACGGATAAAAAAAAAAAAAAAAAAAAAAAAACAGTTCTGAGATTCCACAGAAGGCAAGCAAACAGCTCCACGAAATACAGCTGCAATTCAGTGAGTGGAAGTCACACATGACAAAGCAGTTTATCGGAAATCTTCTTTCCAGTTTTTATCTGAGCATAATTTCTTTTTCACCCTAGCCCTCCAGTGGCTTCAAATTGTCACTTTGCAAATTCCACAAGAACACACGTAGCGAAAGGCTTCTGAGGGGGAAGCTGTAATTCTGTGAGATGAATTCACAGATCACAAAAAAGTTTCTCAGAAAACTTCTTTCTCATTTTTATCGGAGGATTTTCCTTTGGCACAATAGTCTTCAAAGGGATCCGAAATACCAGTTCTCAGATTCCACAGAAATAAGGCGAGCAAACAACTCCAGGAAATACAGATGTAACTCAGTGAGTGGAAATCATACATCAGAAAGTAGTTTCTCACAAAGCTTCTTTCCATGTTTTATATGAGGATATTTCCTTTTTAGCATAGACCTCTATGGGCTTCCAAATATCACTTTGCAAATTCCACAAGAACAGTGTTGGCAAAAAGCTCCTTGAGGGGAAAGCTGTAACTCTATGAGATGAATTAAGAGAACACAAAACAGTTTATCAGAAAGCTTCTTTCCAGTTTTTATCTGACTATAATTTCTCTTTCACCATAGAACTGCATGGGCTTCCAAATATCACTTTTCAATTCCACAAGAACAGTCTTAGCAAAAGGTTTTTGAGGGGAAAGCTGTAACTCTGTGAGATGAATTCACAGATCACAAAGAAGTTTCTCAGAAAGCTTCTTTCGTACTTTTAACGGAGGATATTTCCTTTGGCCCTTTAGTCTTCAAAGGGATCCGATATGACAGTTCTCAGATTCCACCGCAATAGGGCTTGCAAACAGCTCCAGGAAATACAGCTGTAACTCAGAGAGTGGAAGTCACACATCACAAAGCAGTTTCTCAGAAAGCTTCTTTTCAGTTGTTATCTGAAGATATATCCTTTTTCACCATAGCCCTCTACGGGCTTCCAAATATCACTTTGCAAATTCCACAAGAACAGTGTTGGCGAAAAGCTTCTTGAGGGGAAAGCTGTAACTCTATGAGATGAATTAAGAGAACACAAAACAGTTTATCAGAAAGCTTCTTTCCAGTTTTTATCTGAGCATAATTTCTCTTTCACCATAGAACTGCATGGGCTTCCAAATATCACTTTTCAAATTCCACAAGAACAGTCTTAGCAAAAGGTTTTTGAGGGGAAAGCTGTAACTCTGTGAGATGAATTCACAGATCACAAAGAAGTTTCTCAGAAAGCTTCTTTCGCACTTTTAACGGAGGATATTTCCTTTGGCCCTTTAGTCTTCAAAGGGATCCGATATGACAGTTCTCAGATTCCACCGCAATAGGGCTTGCAAACAGCTCCAGGAAATACAGCTGTAACTCAGAGAGTGGAAGTCACACATCACAAAGCAGTTTCTCAGAAAGCTTCTTTTCAGTTTTTATCTGAAGATATATCCTTTTTCACCATAGCCCTCTACGGGCTTCCAAATATCACTTTGCAAATTCCACAAGAACAGTCTTAGTGAAAGGCTCCTTGAGGGGAAAGCTCTAACTCTGTGAGATGAATTAACAGAACACCAAGAAGTTTCTTAGAAAGCTTATTACCAGGTTTTAGCTGTAGATATTTTCTTTTTCATCATAGCCCTCTATGGGCTTCCAAGTATCACAGTGCAAATTCCACAATAACATTCTTAGCGAAAGGCTTCTTGAGGGGAAAGCTGTAACTGTGTGAGATGCATTAACAGAAAACAAAGCAGTTCCTCAGAAAGCTTCTTTCCAGTTTTTAACTGAGGATATTTCCTTTTTCACCATAGCCCTCTATGGGCTTCCAAATATCACTTTGCAAATTCCACAAGAACAGTCTTACTGAACGGCTTCTTGAGGGAAAAGATGTAACACTGTGAGATGAATTCACAGATCACAAAGAAGTTTTTCAGAAAGCTTCTTTCTCACTTTTATCTGAGGATATTTCCTTTGGCCCATAGTCTTCAAAGGGATCCGAAATAATAGTTCTCAGACACCACAGACACAAGGCTAGCAAAGAGCTCTATGAAATACATCTGTAACTCATTGAGTGGAAGTCACATATCACAAAGCAATTTCTCAGAAAGCTTCTTTCAGTTTTTAACTGAAGCTATATCCTTTTTCACCGTAGCCTCTATGGGCTTCCACATATGACTTTGCAAATTCCACAAGAACAGTCTAAGTGAACGGCTTCTTGAGGGGAAAGCAGTAACTCTGTGAGATGAATTAACAGAACACAAAGCAGTTTTTCAGAAAGCTTCCTTTGAGTTTTTATCTTGGGACATTTCCTTTTTCACCATAGCCCTCTTTGGGCTTCCAAATATCACTTACAAATTCCACAAGAACAGTCTTAGGGAAAAGTTTCCAGAGGGGAAAGCTGTAACTCTGGGAGATGAACTAACAGAACACAAAGCAGTTTCTCAGAAAGCTTCTTTTCAGTTTTTATCATAGGATATTTCCTTTTTCACCATTGCCCTCTATGGGCTTCCAAATATCACTTTTCAAAATAAACAACAACAGTTTTATCGAAAGATTTCTTGTGGGGAAAGCTGTAACTCGTGAGATGAATTAACAGAACACAAAGCAGTTTCTCAGAAACCATCTTTCAAGTTTTTATCTGAAGATATTTCCTTTTTCAGCATAGCCCACTATGGGCTTCCAAATATCACTTTGCAAATTCCACAAAAACAGTCTTAGTGAACGGCTTCTTGAGGGGAAAGTTGTAACTCTGTGAGATGAATTAACAGAACACAAAGCAGTTTCTCAGAAAGCCTCTTTCCAGTTTTATCTTAGGGTATTTCCTTTTTCACCAAAGCCCTCTATGGGCTTCCAAATATCACTTTTCAAATTCCACAACAACAGTCTTAGTGAACGGCGCCTTGAGGGAAAAGCTGTAACTGTGTGAGATGAATTAACAGAACACAAAGCAGCTTCTCAGAAAGCTTCTTTTCAGTTTTTTTCTCACGATATTTCCTTTTTCACCATAACCCTCTATGGGCTTCCTAATATCACTTTGCAAATTCCACAAGAACAGTCTAAGTGAAAGGAAGGGAAAGCTGTAGCTCTGTGAGATGAATGAACAGAACATGAAACAGTTTCACAGAAAGCTTCCTTCTAGTTTTTATCTGAGCATATTTTCCTTTTCACCATAGCCCTCCATGGGCTTCCAAATATCACTTTGCAAATTCCACAAGAACAGTCTCAGCGAAAGGCTTCTTGAGGGGAAAGCTGTATCTCTGTGAGATGAGTTAAGAGAACACAAAGCAGTTTCTCAGAAAGCTTCTTTCCAGTTTTTATCTGAAGATATTTTCTTTTTCACCATAGCCCTCTATGGGCTTCCAAATATCACTTTACAAATTCCACAAGAACAGTCCTATTGAACGGCTTCATGAGGGAAAAGATGTAACTCTGTGAGATGAATTCACAGATCACAAAGAAGTTTCTCAGAAAGCTTCTTTCTCCCTTTTTTCGGAGCATATTTCCTTTGGCTCTGTACTCTTCAAAGGGATCCGAAATAACAGTACTCAGACTCCACAGAAATAAGGCTAGCAAACAGCTCTAAGAAATACAGTTGTAACTCAGTCAGTGGAAGTCACATATCACAAAGCAATTTCTCAGAAAGCTTCTTTTTAATTTTTAACTGAAGATGTATCCTTTTTCAACGTAGCCCTCGGTGGGCTTCCAAATATCACATTGAAAATTCCACTACAACTATCTTACTGAACGGCTTCTTGAGGGGAAAGCTGCAACTCTGTGAGATGAATTAAGGGAACACAAAGCAGTTAATCAGAAAGCTTCTTTCCAGTTTTATCTTAGGGTATTTCGTTTTTCACCATAGCCCTCTATGGGCTTCCAAATATCACTTTGCAAATTCCACAAGAACAGTCTTAGTGAACAGCTTCTTGAGGGAAAAGCTGTAACTGTGTGAGATGAATTAACAGAACACAAAGCAGTTTCTCAGAAAGCTTCTTTTCAGTTTTTATCTTAGGATATTTCGTTTCACACCACAGCCCTCTAGGGGCTTCCAAATATCACTTTGCAACTTCCACAAGAACAGTCTTAGCGAAAGGCTTCTTGAGGGGAAAGCTGTAACTCTGCGAGATGAATTAACAGACCACAAAGCAGTTTCTCAGAAAGCTTCTTTCCAGTTTTTAACTTAGGATATTTCCGTTTTCACCATAGCCCTCAAGGGGTTCCAAATATCACTTTGCGAATTCCACAAGAACAGTCTTAGTAAACGGCTTCTTGAGGCAAAAGCTGTAACCTGTGAGATGAATTAACAGAACACAAAACAGTTTCTCAGAAAGCTTCTTTTCAGTTTTTTTCTTAGGATATTTCCTTTTTCACCATAGCCCACTAAGGGCTTCCAAATGTCACTTTGCAAATTCCACAAGAACAGTCTTAGTGAAAGGTTTCTTGAAGTTAAAACTGTAACTCTGTGTAATCAATTAACAGAACACAAAACAAGTTCTGAGAAAGCATCTTTCCAGTTTTTATATTTTCCTTTTCACTGTAGCCCTCCATGGGCTTCCAAATATCACTTTATAAATTCCACAAGAACCGCCTTAGCGAAAGGCTTCTTGAGGGAAAAGCTGTAACTCTGTGAGATGAATTAACGGAACACAAAGCAGTTTCTCAGAAAGCTTCTTTCCAGTATTTAACTGAAGATATTTCCTTTTTCACCATAACCCTCTATGGGCTTCCAAATATCACTTTGCAAATTTCACAAGAACAATCTTAGCGAAAGGCTTCTGGAGGGGAAAGCTATAACTCTGTGAGATGAATTTACAGAACACAAAGCAGTTTCTCAGAAAGCTTCTTTCCAGTTTTTATCTTAGGATATTTCTTTTTTCACCATAGACCTCTATGGGCTTCCAAATAGCACTTTGCAAGTTCCTCAAGAACAGTCTTAGCGAAAGGCTTCTTGAGGGTGAAGCTCTAACAGTGTGAGATGAATTAACAGAACACAAAGCAGTTTCTCAGAAAGCTTCTTTCTCACTTTTATCGGAGGATATTTCCTTTGGCCCTAGAGTCGTCAAAGGGATCTGAAATAACAGTTCTCAGATTCCACAGAAATAAGGCTAGCAAACAGCTTTATGAAATACAACTGAAACTCAGTCAGTGGAAGTCACATATCACAAAGCAGTTTCTCAAAAAACTTCTTTTCAGTTTTTAACTGAAGATATATCCTTTTTCAACATAGCCCTCTATGGGGCTTCCAAATTTCACTTTGCAAATTCCACAAGAACAGTCTTAGCGAAAGGCTTTTTGAGGTGAAAGCTGTAACTCTGTGACATGAATTCACAGATCACAAAGAAGTTTCTCAGAAAGCTTCTTTCTCGCTTTTAACGGAGGATATTTACTTTGGCACTATAGTCTTTAAACGGATAAAAAAAAAAAAAAACAGTTCTGAGATTCCACAGAAGGCAAGCAAACAGCTCCACGAAATACAGCTGCAATTCAGTGAGTGGAAGTCACACATGACAAAGCAGTTTATCAGAAATCTTCTTTCCAGTTTTTATCTGAGCATAATTTCTTTTTCACCCTAGCCCTCCAGTGGCTTCCAAATATCACTTTGCAAATTCCACAAGAACACACGTAGCGAAAGGCTTCTGAGGGGAAAGCTGTAATTCTGTGAGATGAATTCACAGATCACAAAAAAAGTTTCTCAGAAAACTTCTTTCTCATTTTTATCGGAGGATTTTCCTTTGGCACAATAGTCTTCAAAGGGATCCGAAATACCAGTTCTCAGATTCCACAGAAATAAGGCTAGCAAACAACTCCAGGAAATACAGATGTAACTCAGTGAGTGGAAATCACACATCAGAAAGTAGTTTCTCAGAAAGCTTCTTTCCATGTTTTATATGAGGATATTTCCTTTTTAGCATAGACCTCTATGGGCTTCCAAATATCACTTTGCAAATTCCACAAGAACAGTGTTGGCGAAAAGCTTCTTGAGGGGAAAGCTGTAACTCTATGAGATGAATTAAGAGAACACAAAACAGTTTATCAGAAAGCTTCTTTCCAGTTTTTATCTGAGCATAATTTCTCTTTCACCATAGAACTGCATGGGCTTCCAAATATCACTTTTCAAATTCCACAAGAACAGTCTTAGCAAAAGGTTTTTGAGGGGAAAGCTGTAACTCTGTGAGATGAATTCACAGATCACAAAGAAGTTTCTCAGAAAGCTTCTTTCGCACTTTTAACGGAGGATATTTCCTTTGGCCCTTTAGTCTTCAAAGGGATCCGATATGACAGTTCTCAGATTCCACCGCAATAGGGCTTGCAAACAGCTCCAGGAAATACAGCTGTAACTCAGAGAGTGGAAGTCACACATCACAAAGCAGTTTCTCAGAAAGCTTCTTTTCAGTTTTTATCTGAAGATATATCCTTTTTCACCATAGCCCTCTACGGGCTTCCAAATATCACTTTGCAAATTCCACAAGAACAGTCTTAGTGAAAGGCTCCTTGAGGGGAAAGCTCTAACTCTGTGAGATGAATTAACAGAACACCAAGAAGTTTCTTAGAAAGCTTATTACCAGGTTTTAGCTGTAGATATTTTCTTTTTCATCATAGCCCTCTATGGGCTTCCAAGTATCACAGTGCAAATTCCACAATAACATTCTTAGCGAAAGGCTTCTTGAGGGGAAAGCTGTAACTGTGTGAGATGCATTAACAGAAAACAAAGCAGTTCCTCAGAAAGCTTCTTTCCAGTTTTTAACTGAGGATATTTCCTTTTTCACCATAGCCCTCTATGGGCTTCCAAATATCACTTTGCAAATTCCACAAGAACAGTCTTACTGAACGGCTTCTTGAGGGAAAAGATGTAACACTGTGAGATGAATTCACAGATCACAAAGAAGTTTTTCAGAAAGCTTCTTTCTCACTTTTATCTGAGGATATTTCCTTTGGCCCATAGTCTTCAAAGGGATCCGAAATAATAGTTCTCAGACACCACAGACACAAGGCTAGCAAAGAGCTCTATGAAATACATCTGTAACTCATTGAGTGGAAGTCACATATCACAAAGCAATTTCTCAGAAAGCTTCTTTTCAGTTTTTAACTGAAGCTATATCCTTTTTCACCGTAGCCTCTATGGGCTTCCACATATGACTTTGCAAATTCCACAAGAACAGTCTTAGTGAAAGGCTCCTTGAGGGGAAAGCTCTAACTCTGTGAGATGAATTAACAGAACACCAAGAAGTTTCTTAGAAAGCTTATTACCAGGTTTTAGCTGTAGATATTTTCTTTTTCATCATAGCCCTCTATGGGCTTCCAAGTATCACAGTGCAAATTCCACAATAACATTCTTAGCGAAAGGCTTCTTGAGGGGAAAGCTGTAACTGTGTGAGATGCATTAACAGAAAACAAAGCAGTTCCTCAGAAAGCTTCTTTCCAGTTTTTAACTGAGGATATTTCCTTTTTCACCATAGCCCTCTATGGGCTTCCAAATATCACTTTGCAAATTCCACAAGAACAGTCTTACTGAACGGCTTCTTGAGGGAAAAGATGTAACACTGTGAGATGAATTCACAGATCACAAAGAAGTTTTTCAGAAAGCTTCTTTCTCACTTTTATCTGAGGATATTTCCTTTGGCCCATAGTCTTCAAAGGGATCCGAAATAATAGTTCTCAGACACCACAGACACAAGGCTAGCAAAGAGCTCTATGAAATACATCTGTAACTCATTGAGTGGAAGTCACATATCACAAAGCAATTTCTCAGAAAGCTTCTTTTCAGTTTTTAACTGAAGCTATATCCTTTTTCACCGTAGCCTCTATGGGCTTCCACATATGACTTTGCAAATTCCACAAGAACAGTCTAAGTGAACGGCTTCTTGAGGGGAAAGCAGTAACTCTGTGAGATGAATTAACAGAACACAAAGCAGTTTTTCAGAAAGCTTCCTTTGAGTTTTTATCTTGGGACATTTCCTTTTTCACCATAGCCCTCTTTGGGCTTCCAAATATCACTTACAAATTCCACAAGAACAGTCTTAGGGAAAAGTTTCCAGAGGGGAAAGCTGTAACTCTGGGAGATGAACTAACAGAACACAAAGCAGTTTCTCAGAAAGCTTCTTTTCAGTTTTTATCATAGGATATTTCCTTTTTCACCATTGCCCTCTATGGGCTTCCAAATATCACTTTTCAAAATAAACAACAACAGTTTTATCGAAAGATTTCTTGTGGGGAAAGCTGTAACTCGTGAGATGAATTAACAGAACACAAAGCAGTTTCTCAGAAACCATCTTTCAAGTTTTTATCTGAAGATATTTCCTTTTTCAGCATAGCCCACTATGGGCTTCCAAATATCACTTTGCAAATTCCACAAAAACAGTCTTAGTGAACGGCTTCTTGAGGGGAAAGTTGTAACTCTGTGAGATGAATTAACAGAACACAAAGCAGTTTCTCAGAAAGCCTCTTTCCAGTTTTATCTTAGGGTATTTCCTTTTTCACCAAAGCCCTCTATGGGCTTCCAAATATCACTTTTCAAATTCCACAACAACAGTCTTAGTGAACGGCGCCTTGAGGGAAAAGCTGTAACTGTGTGAGATGAATTAACAGAACACAAAGCAGCTTCTCAGAAAGCTTCTTTTCAGTTTTTTTCTCACGATATTTCCTTTTTCACCATAACCCTCTATGGGCTTCCTAATATCACTTTGCAAATTCCACAAGAACAGTCTAAGTGAAAGGCTTCTTGAAGGGAAAGCTGTAGCTCTGTGAGATGAATGAGCAGAACATGAAACAGTTTCTCAGAAAGCTTCCTTCTAGTTTTTATCTGAGCATATTTTCCTTTTCACCATAGCCCTCCATGGGCTTCCAAATATCACTTTGCAAATTCCACAAGAACAGTCTTAGCGAAAGGCTTCTTGAGGGGAAAGCTGTAACTCTGTGAGATGAGTTAAGAGAACACAAAGCAGTTTCTCAGAAAGCTTCTTTCCAGTTTTTATCTGAAGATATTTTCTTTTTCACCATAGCCCTCTATGGGCTTCCAAATATCACTTTACAAATTCCACAAGAACAGTCCTATTGAACGGCTTCATGAGGGAAAAGATGTAACTCTGTGAGATGAATTCACAGATCACAAAGAAGTTTCTCAGAAAGCTTCTTTCTCACTTTTTTCGGAGCATATTTCCTTTGGCTCTGTACTCTTCAAAGGGATCCGAAATAACAGTACTCAGACTCCACAGAAATAAGGCTAGCAAACAGCTCTAAGAAATACAGCTGTAACTCAGTGAGTGGAAGTCACATATCACAAAGCAATTTCTCAGAAAGCTTCTTTTTAGTTTTTAACTGAAGATGTATCCTTTTCAACATAGCCCTCTGTGGGCTTCCAAATATCACATTGAAAATTCCACTACAACTATCTTACTGAACGGCTTCTTGAGGGGAAAGCTGCAACTCTGTGAGATGAATTAATGGAACACAAAGTAGTTAACCAGAAAGCTTCTTTCCAGTTTTATCTTAGGGTATTTCGTTTTTCACCATAGCCCTCTATGGGCTTCCAAATATCACTTTGCAAATTCCACAAGAACAGTCTTAGTGAACAGCTTCTTGAGGGAAAAGCTGTAACTGTGTGAGATGAATTAACAGAACACAAAGCAGTTTCTCAGAAAGCTTCTTTTCAGTTTTTATCTTAGGATATTTCGTTTCGCACCACAGCCCTCTATGGGCTTCCAAATATCACTTTGCAACTTCCAAAAGAACAGTCTTAGCGAAAGGCTTCTTGAGGGGAAAACTGTAACTCTGCGAGATGAATTAACAGACCACAAAGCAGTTTCTCAGAAAGCTTCTTTCCAGTTTTTAACTTAGGATATTTCCGTTTTCACCATAGCCCTCTAGGGGTTCCAAATATCACTTTGCGAATTCCACAAGAACAGTCTTAGTAAACGGCTTCTTGAGGCAAAAGCTGTAACCTGTGAGATGAATTAACAGAACACAAAACAGTTTCTCAGAAAGCTTCTTTTCAGGTTTTTTCTTAGGATAATTCCTTTTTCACCATAGCCCTCTAAGGGCGTCCAAATGTCACTTTGCAAATTCCACAAGAACAGTCTTAGTGAAAGGTTTTTTGAGGTTAAAACTGTAACTCTGTGTAATCAATTAACAGAACACAAAACAAGTTCTGAGAAAGCATCTTTCCAGTTTTTATATTTTCCTTTTCACTGTAGCCCTCCATGGGCTTCCAAATATCTCTTTATAAATTCCACAAGAACCACCTTAGCGAAAGGCTTCTTGAGGGAAAAGCTGTAACTCTGTGAGATGAATTAACAGAACACAAAGCAGTTTCTCAGAAAGCTTCTTTCCAGTATTTAACTGAAGATATTTCCTTTTTCACCATAACCCTCTATGGGCTTCCAAATATCACTTTGCAAATTTCACAAGAACAAACTTAGCGAAAGGCTTCTGGAGGGGAAAGCTATAACTCTGTGAGATGAATTTACAGAACACAAAGCAGTTTCTCAGAAAGCTTCTTTCCAGTTTTTATCTTAGGATATTTCTTTTTTCACAATAGACCTCTATGGGTTTCCAAATAGCACTTTGCAAGTTCCTCAACAACAGTCTTAGCGAAAGGCTTCTTGAGGGTGAAGCTCTAACACTGTGAGATGAATTAACAGAACACAAAGCAGTTTCTCAGAAAGCTTCTTTCTCACTTTTATCGGAGGATATTTCCTTTGGCCCTAGAGTCGTCAAAGGGATCTGAAATAACAGTTCTCAGATTCCACAGAAATAAGGCTAGCAAACAGCTTTATGAAATACAACTGAAACTCAGTCAGTGGAAGTCACATATCACAAAGCAGTTTCTCAAAAAACTTCTTTTCAGTTTTTAACTGAAGATATATCCTTTTTCAACATAGCCCTCTATGGGGCTTCCAAATTTCACTTTGCAAATTCCACAAGAACAGTCTTAGCGAAAGGCTTTTTGAGGTGAAAGCTGTAACTCTGTGACATGAATTCACAGATCACAAAGAAGTTTCTCAGAAAGCTTCTTTCTCGCTTTTAACGGAGGATATTTACTTTGGCACTATAGTCTTTAAACGGATAAAAAAAAAAAAAAAAAAAACAGTTCCGAGATTCCACAGAAGGCAAGCAAACAGCTCCACGAAATACAGCTGCAATTCAGTGAGTGGAAGTCACACATGACAAAGCAGTTTATCAGAAATCTTCTTTCCAGTTTTTATCTGAGCATAATTTCTTTTTCACCCTAGCCCTCCAGTGGCTTCCAAATATCACTTTGCAAATTCCACAAGAACACACGTAGCGAAAGGCTTCTGAGGGGAAAGCTGTAATTCTGTGAGATGAATTCACAGATCACAAAAAAAGTTTCTCAGAAAACTTCTTTCTCATTTTTATCGGAGGATTTTCCTTTGGCACAATAGTCTTCAAAGGGATCCGAAATACCAGTTCTCAGATTCCACAGAAATAAGGCTAGCAAACAACTCCAGGAAATACAGATGTAACTCAGTGAGTGGAAATCACACATCAGAAAGTAGTTTCTCAGAAAGCTTCTTTCCATGTTTTATATGAGGATATTTCCTTTTTAGCATAGACCTCTATGGGCTTCCAAATATCACTTTGCAAATTCCACAAGAACAGTGTTGGCGAAAAGCTTCTTGAGGGGAAAGCTGTAACTCTATGAGATGAATTAAGAGAACACAAAACAGTTTATCAGAAAGCTTCTTTCCAGTTTTTATCTGAGCATAATTTCTCTTTCACCATAGAACTGCATGGGCTTCCAAATATCACTTTTCAAATTCCACAAGAACAGTCTTAGCAAAAGGTTTTTGAGGGGAAAGCTGTAACTCTGTGAGATGAATTCACAGATCACAAAGAAGTTTCTCAGAAAGCTTCTTTCGCACTTTTAACGGAGGATATTTCCTTTGGCCCTTTAGTCTTCAAAGGGATCCGATATGACAGTTCTCAGATTCCACCACAATAGGGCTTGCAAACAGCTCCAGGAAATACAGCTGTAACTCAGAGAGTGGAAGTCACACATCACAAAGCAGTTTCTCAGAAAGCTTCTTTTCAGTTTTTATCTGAAGATATATCCTTTTTCACCATAGCCCTCTACGGGCTTCCAAATATCACTTTGCAAATTCCACAAGAACAGTCTTAGTGAAAGGCTCCTTGAGGGGAAAGCTCTAACTCTGTGAGATGAATTAACAGAACACCAAGAAGTTTCTTAGAAAGCTTATTACCAGGTTTTAGCTGTAGATATTTTCTTTTTCATCATAGCCCTCTATGGGCTTCCAAGTATCACAGTGCAAATTCCACAATAACAGTCTTAGCGAAAGGCTTCTTGAGGGGAAAGCTGCAACTATGTGAGATGCATTAACAGAAAACAAAGCAGTTCCTCAGAAAGCTTCTTTCCAGTTTTTAACTGAAGATATTTCTTTTATCACCATAGCCCTTTGGGGGCTTCCAAATATCACTTTGCAAATTCCACAAGAACAGTCTTAGTGAACAGCTTCATGAGATTAAAGCTGTAACTCTGTGAGATGAATTAACAAAACACAAAGCTGTTTCTCAGAAAGCTTTTTTTCAGTTTTTATCTGAGGATATTTCCTTTTTTACCCTAGCCCTCTATGGTCTTCCAAATATCACTTTGCAAATTCCACAAGAACAGTCTTAGCGAAAGGCTTCTGGAGGGGAAAGCTGTAACTCTGTGAGATGAATTAGCAGAACACAAAGCAATTTCTCAGAAAGCTTCTTTCCAGTTTTTATCTGAAGATATTTCCTTTTCCACCATAGCCCTCTAAGGGCTTCCAAATATTACTTTGCAATTTCCACAGGAACAGTCATAGTGAATGGCTTCCTGAGAGAAAATCTGTAACCCTGTGAAATGAATTAACACAACACAAAGCAGTTTCTCAGAAAGCTTCTTTTCAGTTTTTATCTTAGGATATTTCGTTTCACACCACAGCCCTCTATGGGCTTCAAATATCACTTTGCAAATTCCACAAGAAGAGTCTTAGCGAAAGGCTTCTTGAGGGGAAAGCTGTAACTCTGTGAGATGAATTAACAGAACACAAAACAGTTTCCCAGAAAGCTTCTTTTCAGTTTTTATCTGAGCATATTTGCTTTTTCACCATACCCTCCATGGGATTCCAAATACCACTTTGTAAATTCCACAGGTACACTCTTAGCGAAAAACTTCTTTAGGGGAAAGCTGTAACTCTGTGAGATGATTTCACGGATCACAAAGAGGTTTATCAGAGATCTTCTTTCTCATTTTTATCGGAGGATATTTCCTTTGGCCCTATAGACTTCAAAGGGTTCCAAAATATCAGTTCTCAGATTCCACAGAAATAAGGTTAGCAAACCGCGCTATGAAATACACCTGTAACTCAGTTAGTGGAAGTTACATGTCACAAAGCAGTTTCTGAGAAACCTTCTTTTCAGTTTTTATCTGAAGATATGTCCTTTTTCACCATAGCCCTCTAAGGGCTTCTAAATATCACTTTGCAATTTCCACAAGAACAGTCTTAGCGAAAGACTTCTTGAGGGGCAAGCTGTAACTCTGTGAGATGAATTCACAGATCACAAAGAAGTTTCTCAGAAAGCTTCTTTCTCATTTTGATCGGAGGATATTTCCTTTGGTTTTATGGTCTTCAAAGGGATCCGAAATATCAGTGCTCAGATTCCACAGAAATAAGGCTAGCAAACAGCTCCACGAAATACAGCTGTAACTCAGTGAGTGGAAGTCACACATCACCAAGCAGTTTCTCAGAAAGCTTCTTTCCAGTTTTCATCTGAGGATATTTTCTTTTTCTCCATAGGCCTCTAAGGGCTTCCAAATATCCCTTTTCAAATTCCAGAAGACCAGTCTTAGTGAACGACTCTGGAGGGGACAGCTGTAACTCTGTGAGATGAAATCACAGAACCAAAGGAGTTTCTCAGATAGCTTCTTTCCAGCTTTTATCTGAGGATATTTCCCTTTTCACCATAGCCCTCCATGGTCTTCCAAATATCACTTTGCAAATTCCACAAGAACAGTCTTAGTGAAAGGTTTCTCGAGGGGAAAGGTGTAACTCTGTGAGAAGAATTCACAGATCACAAAGAAGTTTCTCGGAAAGCTTCTTTCTCATTTTGATCGGAGGATATTTCTTTTGTCCCTTTAGTCTTCAAAGAGATCCGAAATATCAGTGCTCAGATTCCACAGAAATAAGACTAGCAAACAGCTCCACGAAATACAGCTGTAACTCGTGGAGTGGAAATCACACATCACAAAGCAGTTTCTCAGAAAGCTTCTTTCCAGTTTTCATCTGAGGATATTTTCTTTTTCACCATAGGCCACTAAGGGCTTCCAAATATCCCTTTGCAAATTCCACAGTAACAGTCTTAGTGAACGGCTTCTGGAGGGGAAATCTGTAACTCTGTGAGATGGATTCACATTACACAAAGCAGTTTCTCAGAAAGCTTCTGTCCAGTTTTTATCTGAGGATATTTCCCTTTTCACCATAGCCCTCCATGGGCTTCCAAATATCACTTTGCAAATTCCACAAGAACAGTCTTAGCGACAGGCTTCCTGAGGGGAAAGCTGTAACTCTGTGAAATGAATTCACAGATCACAAAGAAGTTTCTCAGAAAGCTTCTTTCTCATTTTGATCGGAGGATATTTCCTTTGGTTTTATGGTCTTCAAAGGGATCCGAAATATCAGTGCTCAGATTCCACAGAAATAAGGCTAGCAAACAGCTCCACGAAATACAGCTGTAACTCAGTGAGTGGAAGTCACACATCACAATGCAGTTTCTCAGAAAGCTTCTTTCCAGTTTTCATCTGAGGATATTTTCTTTTTCTCCATAGGCCTCTATGGGCTTCCAAATATCCCTTTGCAAATTCCACAAGAACAGTCTTAGCGAACAACTTCTGGAGGGGAAAGATATAACTCAGTGAGTGGAAGTCACACATCGAAATGCAGTTTCTCAGAAAGCTTCCTTCCAGTTTTCATCTGAGGATATTTTCTTTTTCACCGTAGGCCTCTTTGGACTTCCAAATATCCCTTTGCAAATTACACAAGAACACTCTTAGCGAACGGCTCCTGGAGGGGAAAGCTGTAAGTCTGTGAGATGAATTCACAGATCACAAAGAAGTTTCTCAGAAAGCTTCTTTCTCATTTTGATCGGAGGATATTCCTTTTGGCCCTATAGTCTTCAAAGGGATCCGAAATATCAGTGGTCAGATTCCACAGAAATAAGGCTAGCAAACACCTCCACGAAATTCAGCGGTAACTCAGTGAGTTGAAGTCACACATCACAAAGCAGTTTCTCAGAAAGCTTCTTTCCAGTTTTCATCCAAGGATATTTTCTTTTTCACCATAGGCCTATACGGGCTTCCAAATATCCCTTTGCAAATTTCACAAGAACAGTCTTAGCTAACGGCATCTGGAGGGGAAAGCTGTAACTCTGTGACATGAATTCACAGAACACACAGCAGTTTCTCAGAAACTTCTTTTCAGTTTTTATCTGAGGATATTTCCCTTTTCACCATAGCCCTCTAAGGGCTTCCAAATATCACTTTGCAAATTGCACAGGAACTGTCTTAGCGAAAGGATTCTTGAGGGGAAAGCTGTAACTATGTGAGATGATTTCACAGATCATAAAGAAGTTTCTCAGAAAGCTTCTTTCTCATTTTGAGCAAAGGATATTTCCTTTGGTTTTATGGTCTTCAAAGGGATCCGAAATATCAGTGCTCAGATTCCACAGAAATAAGGCTAGCAAACAGCTCCACGAAATACAGCTGTAACTCAGTGAGTGGAAGTCACACATCACCAAGCAGTTTCTCAGAAAGCTTCTTTCCAGTTTTCATCTGAGGATATTTTCTTTTTCTCCATAGGCCTCTAAGGGCTTCCAAATATCCCTTTTCAAATTCCAGAAGACCAGTCTTAGTGAACGACTCTGGAGGGGACAGCTGTAACTCTGTGAGATGAAATCACAGAACACAAAGGAGTTTCTCAGATAGCTTCTTTCCAGCTTTTATCTGAGGATATTTCCCTTTTCACCATAGCCCTCCATGGTCTTCCAAATATCACTTTGCAAATTCCACAAGAACAGTCTTAGTGAAAGGTTTCTCGAGGGGAAAGGTGTAACTCTGTGAGAAGAATTCACAGATCACAAAGAAGTTTCTCGGAAAGCTTCTTTCTCATTTTGATCGGAGGATATTTCTTTTGTCCCTTTAGTCTTCAAAGAGATCCGAAATATCAGTGCTCAGATTCCACAGAAATAAGACTAGCAAACAGCTCCACGAAATACAGCTGTAACTCGTGGAGTGGAAATCACACATCACAAAGCAGTTTCTCAGAAAGCTTCTTTCCAGTTTTCATCTGAGGATATTTTCTTTTTCACCATAGGCCACTAAGGGCTTCCAAATATCCCTTTGCAAATTCCACAGTAACAGTCTTAGTGAACGGCTTCTGGAGGGGAAATCTGTAACTCTGTGAGATGGATTCACATTACACAAAGCAGTTTCTCAGAAAGCTTCTGTCCAGTTTTTATCTGAGGATATTTCCCTTTTCACCATAGCCCTCCATGGGCTTCCAAATATCACTTTGCAAATTCCACAAGAACAGTCTTAGCGACAGGCTTCCTGAGGGGAAAGCTGTAACTCTGTGAAATGAATTCACAGATCACAAAGAAGTTTCTCAGAAAGCTTCTTTCTCATTTTGATCGGAGGATATTTCCTTTGGTTTTATGGTCTTCAAAGGGATCCGAAATATCAGTGCTCAGATTCCACAGAAATAAGGCTAGCAAACAGCTCCACGAAATACAGCTGTAACTCAGTGAGTGGAAGTCACACATCACAATGCAGTTTCTCAGAAAGCTTCTTTCCAGTTTTCATCTGAGGATATTTTCTTTTTCTCCATAGGCCTCTATGGGCTTCCAAATATCCCTTTGCAAATTCCACAAGAACAGTCTTAGCGAACAACTTCTGGAGGGGAAAGATATAACTCAGTGAGTGGAAGTCACACATCGAAATGCAGTTTCTCAGAAAGCTTCCTTCCAGTTTTCATCTGAGGATATTTTCTTTTTCACCGTAGGCCTCTTTGGACTTCCAAATATCCCTTTGCAAATTACACAAGAACACTCTTAGCGAACGGCTCCTGGAGGGGAAAGCTGTAAGTCTGTGAGATGAATTCACAGATCACAAAGAAGTTTCTCAGAAAGCTTCTTTCTCATTTTGATCGGAGGATATTCCTTTTGGCCCTATAGTCTTCAAAGGGATCCGAAATATCAGTGGTCAGATTCCACAGAAATAAGGCTAGCAAACACCTCCACGAAATTCAGCGGTAACTCAGTGAGTTGAAGTCACACATCACAAAGCAGTTTCTCAGAAAGCTTCTTTCCAGTTTTCATCCAAGGATATTTTCTTTTTCACCATAGGCCTATACGGGCTTCCAAATATCCCTTTGCAAATTTCACAAGAACAGTCTTAGCTAACGGCATCTGGAGGGGAAAGCTGTAACTCTGTGACATGAATTCACAGAACACACAGCAGTTTCTCAGAAACTTCTTTTCAGTTTTTATCTGAGGATATTTCCCTTTTCACCGTAGCCCTCTAAGGGCTTCCAAATATCACTTTGCAAATTGCACAGGAACTGTCTTAGCGAAAGGATTCTTGAGGGGAAAGCTGTAACTCTGTGAGATGATTTCACAGATCATAAAGAAGTTTCTCAGAAAGCTTCTTTCTCATTTTGAGCAAAGGATATTTCCTTTGGCCCTATAGTCTTCCAAGGGATCCGAAATATCAGAGCTCAGATTCCACAGAATTAAGGTTAGGAAACAGCTCCACGAAATACAGATGTAACGCAGTGAGTTCAAGTCACACATCACAAAGCAGTTTCTCAGAAAGCATCTTTCCAGTTTTCATCAGAGGATATTTTCTTTTTCACCATAGGCCTTTATGGGCTTCCAAATATCCCTTTTAAATTCCACAAGAACAGTCTTAGCGAACGGCTTCTGGAGGTTACAGCTGTAACTCTGTGAGATGAATTCACAGATCACAAAGGAGTTTCTCAGAATGCTTCTTTCTCCTTTTGATCGGAGGATATTACCTTTGGCCCTATAGTCTTCCAAGGGATCAGAAATATCAGTGCTCAGATTCCACAGAAATAAGGCAAGCAAACAGCTCCATGAAATACAGCTGTAACTCAGTGAGTGGGAGTCACACATCACAAAGCAGTTTCTCAGAAAGTTTCTTTCCAGTTTTCATCTGAGGATATTTTCTTTTTCACCATAGGCCTCTATAGGCTTCCAAATATCCCTTTGCAAATTCCACAAGAACAGTCTTAGCGAACGGCTTCTGGAGGGGAAAACTGTATCTCTGTGAGATGAACACACGGAACACAAAGCAGTGTCTCAGAAAACTTCTTTCCAATTTTTATCTGAGGATATTTCCCTTTTCACCATAGCCCTCCATGGGTTTCCAAATATCACTTTCAAAATTCCACAAGAACAGTCTTAGTGAAAGACTTCTTGAGGGGAAAGCTGTAACTCTGTGAGATGAATTCACAGATCACAAAGAAGTTTCTCAGACAGCTTCCTTCTCATTTTGTTCAGAGGATATTTCCTTTGGCCCTTTAGTCTTCAAAGGGATCCGAAATATCAGTGCTCAGATTCCACAGAAATAACGCTAGTAAACAGTTCCACGAAATACAGCTGTAATTCAGTGAGTGAAAATCACACATCACAAAGCAGTTTCTCAGACAGCTTCTTTCCAGTTCTTTGCAACTTTCACAAAACCAGTCTTAGCGAACGGCTTCTGGAGGGGAAAGCTGTAATTCTGTGAGATGAATTCACAGAGCACAAAGCAGTTTCTCAGAAAGCTTCTTTCCAATTTTTACCTGAGGATATTTCCCTTTTCACCATAGCACTCCATGGGATTCCAAATATCACTTTGCAAATTCCACAAGAACAGTCTTAGAGAAAGGCTTCTTGAGGGGAGAGCTGTAACTCTGTGAAATGAATTCACACTTCACAAAGAAGTTTCTCAGAAAGCTTCTTTCTCATTTTGATCGGAGGATACTTCCTTTGGTCCTATGGTCTTCAAAGGGATCCGAAATATCAGTGCTCAGATTCCCCGGAAATAAGGCTAGCAAACAGTTCCACGAAATACAGCTGTAACTCAGTGAGTGGAAGTCACACATCACCAAGCAGTGTCTCAGAAAGCTTCTTTCCAGTTTTCATCTGAGGATATTTTCTTTTTCACCATAGGCCTCTATGGGCTTCCAAATATCCCTTTGCAAATTCCACAAGAACAGTCTTAGCGAACGGCTTCTGGAGGGGAAAACTGTATCTCTGTGAGATGAATTCACAGAACACAAAGAAGTTTCTCAGAAAGCTTCTTTCCAGTTTTTATCTGAGGATATTTCCCTTTTCACCATAGCCCTCCATGGGTTTCCAAATATCACTTTGAAAATTCCACAAGAACAGTCTTAGCGAAAGACTTCTTGAGGGGCAAGCTGTAACTCTGTGAGATGAATTCACAGATCACAAAGAAGTTTCTCAGAAAGCTTCTTTCTCATTTTGATCGGAGGATATTTCCTTTGGTTTTATGGTCTTCAAAGGGATCCGAAATATCAGTGCTCAGATTCCACAGAAATAAGGCTAGCAAACAGCTCCACGAAATACAGCTGTAACTCAGTGAGTGGAAGTCACACATCACCAAGCAGTTTCTCAGAAAGCTTCTTTCCAGTTTTCATCTGAGGATATTTTCTTTTTCTCCATAGGCCCCTATGGGCTTCCAAATATACCTTTGCAAATTCCAGAAGACCAGTCTTAGTGAACGACTCTGGAGGGGACAGCTGTAACTCTGTGAGATGAAATCACAGAACACAAAGGAGTTTCTCAGATAGCTTCTTTCCAGCTTTTATCTGAGGATATTTCCCTTTTCACCATAGCCCTCCATGGTCTTCCAAATATCACTTTGCAAATTCCACAAGAACAGTCTTAGTGAAAGGTTTCTCGAGGGGAAAGGTGTAACTCTGTGAGAAGAATTCACAGATCACAAAGAAGTTTCTCGGAAAGCTTCTTTCTCATTTTGATCGGAGGATATTTCTTTTGTCCCTTTAGTCTTCAAAGAGATCCGAAATATCAGTGCTCAGATTCCACAGAAATAAGACTAGCAAACAGCTCCACGAAATACAGCTGTAACTCGTTGAGTGGAAATCACACATCACAAAGCAGTTTCTCAGAAAGCTTCTTTCCAGTTTTCATCTGAGGATATTTTCTTTTTCACCATAGGCCACTAAGGGCTTCCAAATATCCCTTTGCAAATTCCACAGTAACAGTCTTAGTGAACGGCTTCTGGAGGGGAAATCTGTAACTCTGTGAGATGGATTCACATTACACAAAGCAGTTTCTCAGAAAGCTTCTGTCCAGTTTTTATCTGAGGATATTTCCCTTTTCACCATAGCCCTCCATGGGCTTCCAAATATCCCTTTCAAATTCCACAAGAACAGTCTTAGCGACAGGCTTCCTGAGGGGAAAGCTGTAACTCTGTGAAATGAATTCACAGATCACAAAGAAGTTTCTCAGAAAGCTTCTTTCTCATTTTGATCAGAGGATATTTCCATTGGCCCTTTAGTTTTTCAAGGGATGCGAAATATCAGTGCTCAGATTCCCCGGAAATAAGGCTAACAAACAGCTCCACGAAATACAGCTGTAACTCAGTGAGTGGAAGTCACACATCACAATGCAGTTTCTCAGAAAGCTTCTTTCCAGTTTTCATCTGAGGATATTTTCTTTTTCTCCATAGGCCTCTATGGGCTTCCAAATATCCCTTTGCAAATTCCACAAGAACAGTCTTAGCGAACAACTTCTGGAGGGGAAAGATATAACTCAGTGAGTGGAAGTCACACATCGAAATGCAGTTTCTCAGAAAGCTTCCTTCCAGTTTTCATCTGAGGATATTTTCTTTTTCACCGTAGGCCTCTTTGGACTTCCAAATATCCCTTTGCAAATTACACAAGAACACTCTTAGCGAACGGCTCCTGGAGGGGAAAGCTGTAAGTCTGTGAGATGAATTCACAGATCACAAAGAAGTTTCTCAGAAAGCTTCTTTCTCATTTTGATCGGAGGATATTCCTTTTGGCCCTATAGTCTTCAAAGGGATCCGAAATATCAGTGGTCAGATTCCACAGAAATAAGGCTAGCAAACACCTCCACGAAATTCAGCGGTAACTCAGTGAGTTGAAGTCACACATCACAAAGCAGTTTCTCAGAAAGCTTCTTTCCAGTTTTCATCCAAGGATATTTTCTTTTTCACCATAGGCCTATACGGGCTTCCAAATATCCCTTTGCAAATTTCACAAGAACAGTCTTAGCTAACGGCATCTGGAGGGGAAAGCTGTAACTCTGTGACATGAATTCACAGAACACACAGCAGTTTCTCAGAAACTTCTTTTCAGTTTTTATCTGAGGATATTTCCCTTTTCACCGTAGCCCTCTAAGGGCTTCCAAATATCACTTTGCAAATTGCACAGGAACTGTCTTAGCGAAAGGATTCTTGAGGGGAAAGCTGTAACTCTGTGAGATGATTTCACAGATCATAAAGAAGTTTCTCAGAAAGCTTCTTTCTCATTTTGAGCAAAGGATATTTCCTTTGGCCCTATAGTCTTCCAAGGGATCCGAAATATCAGAGCTCAGATTCCACAGAATTAAGGTTAGGAAACAGCTCCACGAAATACAGATGTAACGCAGTGAGTTCAAGTCACACATCACAAAGCAGTTTCTCAGAAAGCATCTTTCCAGTTTTCATCAGAGGATATTTTCTTTTTCACCATAGGCCTTTATGGGCTTCCAAATATCCCTTTTAAATTCCACAAGAACAGTCTTAGCGAACGGCTTCTGGAGGTTACAGCTGTAACTCTGTGAGATGAATTCACAGATCACAAAGGAGTTTCTCAGAATGCTTCTTTCTCCTTTTGATCGGAGGATATTACCTTTGGCCCTATAGTCTTCCAAGGGATCAGAAATATCAGTGCTCAGATTCCACAGAAATAAGGCAAGCAAACAGCTCCATGAAATACAGCTGTAACTCAGTGAGTGGGAGTCACACATCACAAAGCAGTTTCTCAGAAAGTTTCTTTCCAGTTTTCATCTGAGGATATTTTCTTTTTCACCATAGGCCTCTATAGGCTTCCAAATATCCCTTTGCAAATTCCACAAGAACAGTCTTAGCGAACGGCTTCTGGAGGGGAAAACTGTATCTCTGTGAGATGAACACACGGAACACAAAGCAGTGTCTCAGAAAACTTCTTTCCAATTTTTATCTGAGGATATTTCCCTTTTCACCATAGCCCTCCATGGGTTTCCAAATATCACTTTCAAAATTCCACAAGAACAGTCTTAGTGAAAGACTTCTTGAGGGGAAAGCTGTAACTCTGTGAGATGAATTCACAGATCACAAAGAAGTTTCTCAGACAGCTTCCTTCTCATTTTGTTCAGAGGATATTTCCTTTGGCCCTTTAGTCTTCAAAGGGATCCGAAATATCAGTGCTCAGATTCCACAGAAATAACGCTAGTAAACAGTTCCACGAAATACAGCTGTAATTCAGTGAGTGAAAATCACACATCACAAAGCAGTTTCTCAGACAGCTTCTTTCCAGTTCTTTGCAACTTTCACAAAACCAGTCTTAGCGAACGGCTTCTGGAGGGGAAAGCTGTAATTCTGTGAGATGAATTCACAGAGCACAAAGCAGTTTCTCAGAAAGCTTCTTTCCAATTTTTACCTGAGGATATTTCCCTTTTCACCATAGCACTCCATGGGATTCCAAATATCACTTTGCAAATTCCACAAGAACAGTCTTAGAGAAAGGCTTCTTGAGGGGAGAGCTGTAACTCTGTGAAATGAATTCACACTTCACAAAGAAGTTTCTCAGAAAGCTTCTTTCTCATTTTGATCGGAGGATACTTCCTTTGGTCCTATGGTCTTCAAAGGGATCCGAAATATCAGTGCTCAGATTCCCCGGAAATAAGGCTAGCAAAAAGCTCCACGAAATACAGCTGTAACTCAGTGAGTGGAAGTCACACATCACCAAGCAGTGTCTCAGAAAGCTTCTTTCCAGTTTTCATCTGAGGATATTTTCTTTTTCACCATAGGCCTCTATGGGCTTCCAAATATCCCTTTGCAAATTCCACAAGAACAGTCTTAGCGAACAACTTCTGGAGGGGAAAGATATAACTCAGTGAGTGGAAGTCACACATCGAAATGCAGTTTCTCAGAAAGCTTCCTTCCAGTTTTCATCTGAGGATATTTTCTTTTTCACCGTAGGCCTCTTTGGACTTCCAAATATCCCTTTGCAAATTACACAAGAACACTCTTAGCGAACGGCTCCTGGAGGGGAAAGCTGTAAGTCTGTGAGATGAATTCACAGATCACAAAGAAGTTTCTCAGAAAGCTTCTTTCTCATTTTGATTGGAGGATATTCCTTTTGGCCCTATAGTCTTCAAAGGGATCCGAAATATCAGTGGTCAGATTCCACAGAAATAAGGCTAGCAAACACCTCCACGAAATTCAGCGGTAACTCAGTGAGTTGAAGTCACACATCACAAAGCAGTTTCTCAGAAAGCTTCTTTCCAGTTTTCATCCAAGGATATTTTCTTTTTCACCATAGGCCTATACGGGCTTCCAAATATCCCTTTGCAAATTTCACAAGAACAGTCTTAGCTAACGGCATCTGGAGGGGAAAGCTGTAACTCTGTGACATGAATTCACAGAACACACAGCAGTTTCTCAGAAACTTCTTTTCAGTTTTTATCTGAGGATATTTCCCTTTTCACCGTAGCCCTCTAAGGGCTTCCAAATATCACTTTGCAAATTGCACAGGAACTGTCTTAGCGAAAGGATTCTTGAGGGGAAAGCTGTAACTATGTGAGATGATTTCACAGATCATAAAGAAGTTTCTCAGAAAGCTTCTTTCTCATTTTGAGCCAGGGATATTTCCTTTGGCCCTATAGTCTTCCAAGGGATCCGAAATATCAGAGCTCAGATTCCACAGAATTAAGGTTAGGAAACAGCTCCACGAAATACAGATGTAACGCAGTGAGTTCAAGTCACACATCACAAAGCAGTTTCTCAGAAAGCATCTTTCCAGTTTTCATCAGAGGATATTTTCTTTTTCACCATAGGCCTTTATGGGCTTCCAAATATCCCTTTTAAATTCCACAAGAACAGTCTTAGCGAACGGCTTCTGGAGGTTACAGCTGTAACTCTGTGAGATGAATTCACAGATCACAAAGGAGTTTCTCAGAATGCTTCTTTCTCCTTTTGATCGGAGGATATTACCTTTGGCCCTATAGTCTTCCAAGGGATCAGAAATATCAGTGCTCAGATTCCACAGAAATAAGGCAAGCAAACAGCTCCATGAAATACAGCTGTAACTCAGTGAGTGGGAGTCACACATCACAAAGCAGTTTCTCAGAAAGTTTCTTTCCAGTTTTCATCTGAGGATATTTTCTTTTTCACCCTAGGCCTCTATAGGCTTCCAAATATCCCTTTGCAAATTCCACAAGAACAGTCTTAGCGAACGGCTTCTGGAGGGGAAAACTGTATCTCTGTGAGATGAACACACGGAACACAAAGCAGTGTCTCAGAAAACTTCTTTCCAATTTTTATCTGAGGATATTTCCCTTTTCACCATAGCCCTCCATGGGTTTCCAAATATCACTTTCAAAATTCCACAAGAACAGTCTTAGTGAAAGACTTCTTGAGGGGAAAGCTGTAACTCTGTGAGATGAATTCACAGATCACAAAGAAGTTTCTCAGACAGCTTCCTTCTCATTTTGTTCAGAGGATATTTCCTTTGGCCCTTTAGTCTTCAAAGGGATCCGAAATATCAGTGCTCAGATTCCACAGAAATAACGCTAGTAAACAGTTCCACGAAATACAGCTGTAATTCAGTGAGTGAAAATCACACATCACAAAGCAGTTTCTCAGACAGCTTCTTTCCAGTTCTTTGCAACTTTCACAAAACCAGTCTTAGCGAACGGCTTCTGGAGGGGAAAGCTGTAATTCTGTGAGATGAATTCACAGAGCACAAAGCAGTTTCTCAGAAAGCTTCTTTCCAATTTTTACCTGAGGATATTTCCCTTTTCACCATAGCACTCCATGGGATTCCAAATATCACTTTGCAAATTCCACAAGAACAGTCTTAGAGAAAGGCTTCTTGAGGGGAGAGCTGTAACTCTGTGAAATGAATTCACACTTCACAAAGAAGTTTCTCAGAAAGCTTCTTTCTCATTTTGATCGGAGGATACTTCCTTTGGTCCTATGGTCTTCAAAGGGATCTGAAATATCAGTGCTCAGATTCCCCGGAAATAAGGCTAGCAAACAGCTCCACGAAATACAGCTGTAACTCAGTGAGTGGAAGTCACACATCACCAAGCAGTGTCTCAGAAAGCTTCTTTCCAGTTTTCATCTGAGGATATTTTCTTTTTCACCATAGGCCTCTATGGGCTTCCAAATATCCCTTTGCAAATTCCACAAGAACAGTCTTAGCGAACGGCTTCTGGAGGGGAAAACTGTATCTCTGTGAGATGAATTCACAGAACACAAAGAAGTTTCTCAGAAAGCTTCTTTCCAGTTTTTATCTGAGGATATTTCCCTTTTCACCATAGCCCTCCATGGGTTTCCAAATATCACTTTGAAAATTCCACAAGAACAGTCTTAGCGAAAGACTTCTTGAGGGGCAAGCTGTAACTCTGTGAGATGAATTCACAGATCACAAAGAAGTTTCTCAGAAAGCTTCTTTCTCATTTTGATCGGAGGATATTTCCTTTGGTTTTATGGTCTTCAAAGGGATCCGAAATATCAGTGCTCAGATTCCACAGAAATAAGGCTAGCAAACAGCTCCACGAAATACAGCTGTAACTCAGTGAGTGGAAGTCACACATCACCAAGCAGTTTCTCAGAAAGCTTCTTTCCAGTTTTCATCTGAGGATATTTTCTTTTTCTCCATAGGCCCCTATGGGCTTCCAAATATACCTTTGCAAATTCCAGAAGACCAGTCTTAGTGAACGACTCTGGAGGGGACAGCTGTAACTCTGTGAGATGAAATCACAGAACACAAAGGAGTTTCTCAGATAGCTTCTTTCCAGCTTTTATCTGAGGATATTTCCCTTTTCGCCATAGCCCTCCATGGTCTTCCAAATATCACTTTGCAAATTCCACAAGAACAGTCTTAGTGAAAGGTTTCTCGAGGGGAAAGGTGTAACTCTGTGAGAAGAATTCACAGATCACAAAGAAGTTTCTCGGAAAGCTTCTTTCTCATTTTGATCGGAGGATATTTCTTTTGTCCCTTTAGTCTTCAAAGAGATCCGAAATATCAGTGCTCAGATTCCACAGAAATAAGACTAGCAAACAGCTCCACGAAATACAGCTGTAACTCGTTGAGTGGAAATCACACATCACAAAGCAGTTTCTCAGAAAGCTTCTTTCCAGTTTTCATCTGAGGATATTTTCTTTTTCTCCATAGGCCCCTATGGGCTTCCAAATATACCTTTGCAAATTCCAGAAGACCAGTCTTAGTGAACGACTCTGGAGGGGACAGCTGTAACTCTGTGAGATGAAATCACAGAACACAAAGGAGTTTCTCAGATAGCTTCTTTCCAGCTTTTATCTGAGGATATTTCCCTTTTCACCATAGCCCTCCATGGTCTTCCAAATATCACTTTGCAAATTCCACAAGAACAGTCTTAGTGAAAGGTTTCTCGAGGGGAAAGGTGTAACTCTGTGAGAAGAATTCAGAGATCACAAAGAAGTTTCTCGGAAAGCTTCTTTCTCATTTTGATCGGAGGATATTTCTTTTGTCCCTTTAGTCTTCAAATAGATCCGAAATATCAGTGCTCAGATTCCACAGAAATAAGACTAGCAAACAGCTCCACGAAATACAGCTGTAACTCGTTGAGTGGAAATCACACATCACAAAGCAGTTTCTCAGAAAGCTTCTTTCCAGTTTTCATCTGAGGATATTTTCTTTTTCACCATAGGCCACTAAGGGCTTCCAAATATCCCTTTGCAAATTCCACAGTAACAGTCTTAGTGAACGGCTTCTGGAGGGGAAATCTGTAACTCTGTGAGATGGATTCACATTACACAAAGCAGTTTCTCAGAAAGCTTCTGTCCAGTTTTTATCTGAGGATATTTCCCTTTTCACCATAGCCCTCCATGGGCTTCCAAATATCCCTTTCAAATTCCACAAGAACAGTCTTAGCGACAGGCTTCCTGAGGGGAAAGCTGTAACTCTGTGAAATGAATTCACAGATCACAAAGAAGTTTCTCAGAAAGCTTCTTTCTCATTTTGATCAGAGGATATTTCCATTGGCCCTTTAGTTTTTCAAGGGATGCGAAATATCAGTGCTCAGATTCCCCGGAAATAAGGCTAACAAACAGCTCCATGAAATACAGCTGTAACTCAGTGAGTGGAAGTCACACATCACAATGCAGTTTCTCAGAAAGCTTCCTTCCAGTTTTCATCTGAGGATATTTTCTTTTTCACCATAGGCCTCTATGGGCTTCCAAATATCCCTTTGCAAATTCCACAAGAACAGTCTTAGCGAACAACTTCTGGAGGGGAAAGATATAACTCAGTGAGTGGAAGTCACACATCGAAATGCAGTTTCTCAGAAAGCTTCCTTCCAGTTTTCATCTGAGGATATTTTCTTTTTCACCGTAGGCCTCTTTGGACTTCCAAATATCCCTTTGCAAATTACACAAGAACACTCTTAGCGAACGGCTCCTGGAGGGGAAAGCTGTAAGTCTGTGAGATGAATTCACAGATCACAAAGAAGTTTCTCAGAAAGCTTCTTTCTCATTTTGATCGGAGGATATTCCTTTTGGCCCTATAGTCTTCAAAGGGATCCGAAATATCAGTGGTCAGATTCCACAGAAATAAGGCTAGCAAACACCTCCACGAAATTCAGCGGTAACTCAGTGAGTTGAAGTCACACATCACAAAGCAGTTTCTCAGAAAGCTTCTTTCCAGTTTTCATCCAAGGATATTTTCTTTTTCACCATAGGCCTATACGGGCTTCCAAATATCCCTTTGCAAATTTCACAAGAACAGTCTTAGCTAACGGCATCTGGAGGGGAAAGCTGTAACTCTGTGACATGAGTTCACAGAACACACAGCAGTTTCTCAGAAACTTCTTTTCAGTTTTTATCTGAGGATATTTCCCTTTTCACCGTAGCCCTCTAAGGGCTTCCAAATATCACTTTGCAAATTGCACAGGAACTGTCTTAGCGAAAGGATTCTTGAGGGGAAAGCTGTAACTCTGTGAGATGATTTCACAGATCATAAAGAAGTTTCTCAGAAAGCTTCTTTCTCATTTTGAGCAAAGGATATTTCCTTTGGCCCTATAGTCTTCCAAGGGATCCGAAATATCAGAGCTCAGATTCCACAGAATTAAGGTTAGGAAACAGCTCCACGAAATACAGATGTAACGCAGTGAGTTCAAGTCACACATCACAAAGCAGTTTCTCAGAAAGCATCTTTCCAGTTTTCATCAGAGGATATTTTCTTTTTCACCATAGGCCTTTATGGGCTTCCAAATATCCCTTTTAAATTCCACAAGAACAGTCTTAGCGAACGGCTTCTGGAGGTTACAGCTGTAACTCTGTGAGATGAATTCACAGATCACAAAGGAGTTTCTCAGAATGCTTCTTTCTCCTTTTGATCGGAGGATATTACCTTTGGCCCTATAGTCTTCCAAGGGATCAGAAATATCAGTGCTCAGATTCCACAGAAATAAGGCAAGCAAACAGCTCCATGAAATACAGCTGTAACTCAGTGAGTGGGAGTCACACATCACAAAGCAGTTTCTCAGAAAGTTTCTTTCCAGTTTTCATCTGAGGATATTTTCTTTTTCACCATAGGCCTCTATAGGCTTCCAAATATCCCTTTGCAAATTCCACAAGAACAGTCTTAGCGAACGGCTTCTGGAGGGGAAAACTGTATCTCTGTGAGATGAACACACGGAACACAAAGCAGTGTCTCAGAAAACTTCTTTCCAATTTTTATCTGAGGATATTTCCCTTTTCACCATAGCCCTCCATGGGTTTCCAAATATCACTTTCAAAATTCCACAAGAACAGTCTTAGTGAAAGACTTCTTGAGGGGAAAGCTGTAACTCTGTGAGATGAATTCACAGATCACAAAGAAGTTTCTCAGACAGCTTCCTTCTCATTTTGTTCAGAGGATATTTCCTTTGGCCCTTTAGTCTTCAAAGGGATCCGAAATATCAGTGCTCAGATTCCACAGAAATAACGCTAGTAAACAGTTCCACGAAATACAGCTGTAATTCAGTGAGTGAAAATCACACATCACAAAGCAGTTTCTCAGACAGCTTCTTTCCAGTTCTTTGCAACTTTCACAAAACCAGTCTTAGCGAACGGCTTCTGGAGGGGAAAGCTGTAATTCTGTGAGATGAATTCACAGAGCACAAAGCAGTTTCTCAGAAAGCTTCTTTCCAATTTTTACCTGAGGATATTTCCCTTTTCACCATAGCACTCCATGGGATTCCAAATATCACTTTGCAAATTCCACAAGAACAGTCTTAGAGAAAGGCTTCTTGAGGGGAGAGCTGTAACTCTGTGAAATGAATTCACACTTCACAAAGAAGTTTCTCAGAAAGCTTCTTTCTCATTTTGATCGGAGGATACTTCCTTTGGTCCTATGGTCTTCAAAGGGATCCGAAATATCAGTGCTCAGATTCCCCGGAAATAAGGCTAGCAAACAGCTCCACGAAATACAGCTGTAACTCAGTGAGTGGAAGTCACACATCACCAAGCAGTGTCTCAGAAAGCTTCTTTCCAGTTTTCATCTGAGGATATTTTCTTTTTCACCATAGGCCTCTATGGGCTTCCAAATATCCCTTTGCAAATTCCACAAGAACAGTCTTAGCGAACGGCTTCTGGAGGGGAAAACTGTATCTCTGTGAGATGAATTCACAGAACACAAAGAAGTTTCTCAGAAAGCTTCTTTCCAGTTTTTATCTGAGGATATTTCCCTTTTCACCATAGCCCTCCATGGGTTTCCAAATATCACTTTGAAAATTCCACAAGAACAGTCTTAGCGAAAGACTTCTTGAGGGGCAAGCTGTAACTCTGTGAGATGAATTCACAGATCACAAAGAAGTTTCTCAGAAAGCTTCTTTCTCATTTTGATCGGAGGATATTTCCTTTGGTTTTATGGTCTTCAAAGGGATCCGAAATATCAGTGCTCAGATTCCACAGAAATAAGGCTAGCAAACAGCTCCACGAAATACAGCTGTAACTCAGTGAGTGGAAGTCACACATCACCAAGCAGTTTCTCAGAAAGCTTCTTTCCAGTTTTCATCTGAGGATATTTTCTTTTTCTCCATAGGCCCCTATGGGCTTCCAAATATACCTTTGCAAATTCCAGAAGACCAGTCTTAGTGAACGACTCTGGAGGGGACAGCTGTAACTCTGTGAGATGAAATCACAGAACACAAAGGAGTTTCTCAGATAGCTTCTTTCCAGCTTTTATCTGAGGATATTTCCCTTTTCGCCATAGCCCTCCATGGTCTTCCAAATATCACTTTGCAAATTCCACAAGAACAGTCTTAGTGAAAGGTTTCTCGAGGGGAAAGGTGTAACTCTGTGAGAAGAATTCACAGATCACAAAGAAGTTTCTCGGAAAGCTTCTTTCTCATTTTGATCGGAGGATATTTCTTTTGTCCCTTTAGTCTTCAAAGAGATCCGAAATATCAGTGCTCAGATTCCACAGAAATAAGACTAGCAAACAGCTCCACGAAATACAGCTGTAACTCGTTGAGTGGAAATCACACATCACAAAGCAGTTTCTCAGAAAGCTTCTTTCCAGTTTTCATCTGAGGATATTTTCTTTTTCACCATAGGCCACTAAGGGCTTCCAAATATCCCTTTGCAAATTCCACAGTAACAGTCTTAGTGAACGGCTTCTGGAGGGGAAATCTGTAACTCTGTGAGATGGATTCACATTACACAAAGCAGTTTCTCAGAAAGCTTCTGTCCAGTTTTTATCTGAGGATATTTCCCTTTTCACCATAGCCCTCCATGGGCTTCCAAATATCCCTTTCAAATTCCACAAGAACAGTCTTAGCGACAGGCTTCCTGAGGGGAAAGCTGTAACTCTGTGAAATGAATTCACAGATCACAAAGAAGTTTCTCAGAAAGCTTCTTTCTCATTTTGATCAGAGGATATTTCCATTGGCCCTTTAGTTTTTCAAGGGATGCGAAATATCAGTGCTCAGATTCCCCGGAAATAAGGCTAACAAACAGCTCCATGAAATACAGCTGTAACTCAGTGAGTGGAAGTCACACATCACAATGCAGTTTCTCAGAAAGCTTCCTTCCAGTTTTCATCTGAGGATATTTTCTTTTTCACCATAGGCCTCTATGGGCTTCCAAATATCCCTTTGCAAATTCCACAAGAACAGTCTTAGCGAACAACTTCTGGAGGGGAAAGATATAACTCAGTGAGTGGAAGTCACACATCGAAATGCAGTTTCTCAGAAAGCTTCCTTCCAGTTTTCATCTGAGGATATTTTCTTTTTCACCGTAGGCCTCTTTGGACTTCCAAATATCCCTTTGCAAATTACACAAGAACACTCTTAGCGAACGGCTCCTGGAGGGGAAAGCTGTAAGTCTGTGAGATGAATTCACAGATCACAAAGAAGTTTCTCAGAAAGCTTCTTTCTCATTTTGATCGGAGGATATTCCTTTTGGCCCTATAGTCTTCAAAGGGATCCGAAATATCAGTGGTCAGATTCCACAGAAATAAGGCTAGCAAACACCTCCACGAAATTCAGCGGTAACTCAGTGAGTTGAAGTCACACATCACAAAGCAGTTTCTCAGAAAGCTTCTTTCCAGTTTTCATCCAAGGATATTTTCTTTTTCACCATAGGCCTATACGGGCTTCCAAATATCCCTTTGCAAATTTCACAAGAACAGTCTTAGCTAACGGCATCTGGAGGGGAAAGCTGTAACTCTGTGACATGAGTTCACAGAACACACAGCAGTTTCTCAGAAACTTCTTTTCAGTTTTTATCTGAGGATATTTCCCTTTTCACCGTAGCCCTCTAAGGGCTTCCAAATATCACTTTGCAAATTGCACAGGAACTGTCTTAGCGAAAGGATTCTTGAGGGGAAAGCTGTAACTCTGTGAGATGATTTCACAGATCATAAAGAAGTTTCTCAGAAAGCTTCTTTCTCATTTTGAGCAAAGGATATTTCCTTTGGCCCTATAGTCTTCCAAGGGATCCGAAATATCAGAGCTCAGATTCCACAGAATTAAGGTTAGGAAACAGCTCCACGAAATACAGATGTAACGCAGTGAGTTCAAGTCACACATCACAAAGCAGTTTCTCAGAAAGCATCTTTCCAGTTTTCATCAGAGGATATTTTCTTTTTCACCATAGGCCTTTATGGGCTTCCAAATATCCCTTTTAAATTCCACAAGAACAGTCTTAGCGAACGGCTTCTGGAGGTTACAGCTGTAACTCTGTGAGATGAATTCACAGATCACAAAGGAGTTTCTCAGAATGCTTCTTTCTCCTTTTGATCGGAGGATATTACCTTTGGCCCTATAGTCTTCCAAGGGATCAGAAATATCAGTGCTCAGATTCCACAGAAATAAGGCAAGCAAACAGCTCCATGAAATACAGCTGTAACTCAGTGAGTGGGAGTCACACATCACAAAGCAGTTTCTCAGAAAGTTTCTTTCCAGTTTTCATCTGAGGATATTTTCTTTTTCACCATAGGCCTCTATAGGCTTCCAAATATCCCTTTGCAAATTCCACAAGAACAGTCTTAGCGAACGGCTTCTGGAGGGGAAAACTGTATCTCTGTGAGATGAACACACGGAACACAAAGCAGTGTCTCAGAAAACTTCTTTCCAATTTTTATCTGAGGATATTTCCCTTTTCACCATAGCCCTCCATGGGTTTCCAAATATCACTTTCAAAATTCCACAAGAACAGTCTTAGTGAAAGACTTCTTGAGGGGAAAGCTGTAACTCTGTGAGATGAATTCACAGATCACAAAGAAGTTTCTCAGACAGCTTCCTTCTCATTTTGTTCAGAGGATATTTCCTTTGGCCCTTTAGTCTTCAAAGGGATCCGAAATATCAGTGCTCAGATTCCACAGAAATAACGCTAGTAAACAGTTCCACGAAATACAGCTGTAATTCAGTGAGTGAAAATCACACATCACAAAGCAGTTTCTCAGACAGCTTCTTTCCAGTTCTTTGCAACTTTCACAAAACCAGTCTTAGCGAACGGCTTCTGGAGGGGAAAGCTGTAATTCTGTGAGATGAATTCACAGAGCACAAAGCAGTTTCTCAGAAAGCTTCTTTCCAATTTTTACCTGAGGATATTTCCCTTTTCACCATAGCACTCCATGGGATTCCAAATATCACTTTGCAAATTCCACAAGAACAGTCTTAGAGAAAGGCTTCTTGAGGGGAGAGCTGTAACTCTGTGAAATGAATTCACACTTCACAAAGAAGTTTCTCAGAAAGCTTCTTTCTCATTTTGATCGGAGGATACTTCCTTTGGTCCTATGGTCTTCAAAGGGATCCGAAATATCAGTGCTCAGATTCCCCGGAAATAAGGCTAGCAAACAGCTCCACGAAATACAGCTGTAACTCAGTGAGTGGAAGTCACACATCACCAAGCAGTGTCTCAGAAAGCTTCTTTCCAGTTTTCATCTGAGGATATTTTCTTTTTCACCATAGGCCTCTATGGGCTTCCAAATATCCCTTTGCAAATTCCACAAGAACAGTCTTAGCGAACGGCTTCTGGAGGGGAAAACTGTATCTCTGTGAGATGAATTCACAGAACACAAAGAAGTTTCTCAGAAAGCTTCTTTCCAGTTTTTATCTGAGGATATTTCCCTTTTCACCATAGCCCTCCATGGGTTTCCAAATATCACTTTGAAAATTCCACAAGAACAGTCTTAGCGAAAGACTTCTTGAGGGGCAAGCTGTAACTCTGTGAGATGAATTCACAGATCACAAAGAAGTTTCTCAGAAAGCTTCTTTCTCATTTTGATCGGAGGATATTTCCTTTGGTTTTATGGTCTTCAAAGGGATCCGAAATATCAGTGCTCAGATTCCACAGAAATAAGGCTAGCAAACAGCTCCACGAAATACAGCTGTAACTCAGTGAGTGGAAGTCACACATCACCAAGCAGTTTCTCAGAAAGCTTCTTTCCAGTTTTCATCTGAGGATATTTTCTTTTTCTCCATAGGCCCCTATGGGCTTCCAAATATACCTTTGCAAATTCCAGAAGACCAGTCTTAGTGAACGACTCTGGAGGGGACAGCTGTAACTCTGTGAGATGAAATCACAGAACACAAAGGAGTTTCTCAGATAGCTTCTTTCCAGCTTTTATCTGAGGATATTTCCCTTTTCGCCATAGCCCTCCATGGTCTTCCAAATATCACTTTGCAAATTCCACAAGAACAGTCTTAGTGAAAGGTTTCTCGAGGGGAAAGGTGTAACTCTGTGAGAAGAATTCACAGATCACAAAGAAGTTTCTCGGAAAGCTTCTTTCTCATTTTGATCGGAGGATATTTCTTTTGTCCCTTTAGTCTTCAAAGAGATCCGAAATATCAGTGCTCAGATTCCACAGAAATAAGACTAGCAAACAGCTCCACGAAATACAGCTGTAACTCGTTGAGTGGAAATCACACATCACAAAGCAGTTTCTCAGAAAGCTTCTTTCCAGTTTTCATCTGAGGATATTTTCTTTTTCACCATAGGCCACTAAGGGCTTCCAAATATCCCTTTGCAAATTCCACAGTAACAGTCTTAGTGAACGGCTTCTGGAGGGGAAATCTGTAACTCTGTGAGATGGATTCACATTACACAAAGCAGTTTCTCAGAAAGCTTCTGTCCAGTTTTTATCTGAGGATATTTCCCTTTTCACCATAGCCCTCCATGGGCTTCCAAATATCACTTTCAAATTCCACAAGAACAGTCTTAGCGACAGGCTTCCTGAGGGGAAAGCTGTAACTCTGTGAAATGAATTCACAGATCACAAAGAAGTTTCTCAGAAAGCTTCTTTCTCATTTTGATCAGAGGATATTTCCATTGGCCCTTTAGTTTTTCAAGGGATGCGAAATATCAGTGCTCAGATTCCCCGGAAATAAGGCTAACAAACAGCTCCACGAAATACAGCTGTAACTCAGTGAGTGGAAGTCACACATCACAAAGCAGTTTCTCAGAAAGCTTCTTTCCAGTTTTCATCTGAGGATATTTTCTTTTTCACCATAGGCCACTAAGGGCTTCCAAATATCCCTTTGCAAATTCCACAGTAACAGTCTTAGTGAACGGCTTCTGGAGGGGAAATCTGTAACTCTGTGAGATGGATTCACATTACACAAAGCAGTTTCTCAGAAAGCTTCTGTCCAGTTTTTATCTGAGGATATTTCCCTTTTCACCATAGCCCTCCATGGGCTTCCAAATATCCCTTTCAAATTCCACAAGAACAGTCTTAGCGACAGGCTTCCTGAGGGGAAAGCTGTAACTCTGTGAAGTGAATTCACAGATCACAAAGAAGTTTCTCAGAAAGCTTCTTTCTCATTTTGATCAGAGGATATTTCCATTGGCCCTTTAGTTTTTCAAGGGATGCGAAATATCAGTGCTCAGATTCCCCGGAAATAAGGCTAACAAACAGCTCCACGAAATACAGCTGTAACTCAGTGAGTGGAAGTCACACATCACAATGCAGTTTCTCAGAAAGCTTCCTTCCAGTTTTCATCTGAGGATATTTTCTTTTTCACCATAGGCCTCTATGGGCTTCCAAATATCCCTTTGCAAATTCCACAAGAACAGTCTTAGCGAACAACTTCTGGAGGGGAAAGATATAACTCAGTGAGTGGAAGTCACACATCGAAATGCAGTTTCTCAGAAAGCTTCCTTCCAGTTTTCATCTGAGGATATTTTCTTTTTCACCGTAGGCCTCTTTGGACTTCCAAATATCCCTTTGCAAATTACACAAGAACACTCTTAGCGAACGGCTCCTGGAGGGGAAAGCTGTAAGTCTGTGAGATGAATTCACAGATCACAAAGAAGTTTCTCAGAAAGCTTCTTTCTCATTTTGATCGGAGGATATTCCTTTTGGCCCTATAGTCTTCAAAGGGATCCGAAATATCAGTGGTCAGATTCCACAGAAATAAGGCTAGCAAACACCTCCACGAAATTCAGCGGTAACTCAGTGAGTTGAAGTCACACATCACAAAGCAGTTTCTCAGAAAGCTTCTTTCCAGTTTTCATCCAAGGATATTTTCTTTTTCACCATAGGCCTATACGGGCTTCCAAATATCCCTTTGCAAATTTCACAAGAACAGTCTTAGCTAACGGCATCTGGAGGGGAAAGCTGTAACTCTGTGACATGAGTTCACAGAACACACAGCAGTTTCTCAGAAACTTCTTTTCAGTTTTTATCTGAGGATATTTCCCTTTTCACCGTAGCCCTCTAAGGGCTTCCAAATATCACTTTGCAAATTGCACAGGAACTGTCTTAGCGAAAGGATTCTTGAGGGGAAAGCTGTAACTCTGTGAGATGATTTCACAGATCATAAAGAAGTTTCTCAGAAAGCTTCTTTCTCATTTTGAGCAAAGGATATTTCCTTTGGCCCTATAGTCTTCCAAGGGATCCGAAATATCAGAGCTCAGATTCCACAGAATTAAGGTTAGGAAACAGCTCCACGAAATACAGATGTAACGCAGTGAGTTCAAGTCACACATCACAAAGCAGTTTCTCAGAAAGCATCTTTCCAGTTTTCATCAGAGGATATTTTCTTTTTCACCATAGGCCTTTATGGGCTTCCAAATATCCCTTTTAAATTCCACAAGAACAGTCTTAGCGAACGGCTTCTGGAGGTTACAGCTGTAACTCTGTGAGATGAATTCACAGATCACAAAGGAGTTTCTCAGAATGCTTCTTTCTCCTTTTGATCGGAGGATATTACCTTTGGCCCTATAGTCTTCCAAGGGATCAGAAATATCAGTGCTCAGATTCCACAGAAATAAGGCAAGCAAACAGCTCCATGAAATACAGCTGTAACTCAGTGAGTGGGAGTCACACATCACAAAGCAGTTTCTCAGAAAGTTTCTTTCCAGTTTTCATCTGAGGATATTTTCTTTTTCACCATAGGCCTCTATAGGCTTCCAAATATCCCTTTGCAAATTCCACAAGAACAGTCTTAGCGAACGGCTTCTGGAGGGGAAAACTGTATCTCTGTGAGATGAACACACGGAACACAAAGCAGTGTCTCAGAAAACTTCTTTCCAATTTTTATCTGAGGATATTTCCCTTTTCACCATAGCCCTCCATGGGTTTCCAAATATCACTTTCAAAATTCCACAAGAACAGTCTTAGTGAAAGACTTCTTGAGGGGAAAGCTGTAACTCTGTGAGATGAATTCACAGATCACAAAGAAGTTTCTCAGACAGCTTCCTTCTCATTTTGTTCAGAGGATATTTCCTTTGGCCCTTTAGTCTTCAAAGGGATCCGAAATATCAGTGCTCAGATTCCACAGAAATAACGCTAGTAAACAGTTCCACGAAATACAGCTGTAATTCAGTGAGTGAAAATCACACATCACAAAGCAGTTTCTCAGACAGCTTCTTTCCAGTTCCTTGCAACTTTCACAAAACCAGTCTTAGCGAACGGCTTCTGGAGGGGAAAGCTGTAATTCTGTGAGATGAATTCACAGAGCACAAAGCAGTTTCTCAGAAAGCTTCTTTCCAATTTTTACCTGAGGATATTTCCCTTTTCACCATAGCACTCCATGGGATTCCAAATATCACTTTGCAAATTCCACAAGAACAGTCTTAGAGAAAGGCTTCTTGAGGGGAGAGCTGTAACTCTGTGAAATGAATTCACACTTCACAAAGAAGTTTCTCAGAAAGCTTCTTTCTCATTTTGATCGGAGGATACTTCCTTTGGTCCTATGGTCTTCAAAGGGATCCGAAATATCAGTGCTCAGATTCCCCGGAAATAAGGCTAGCAAACAGCTCCATGAAATACAGCTGTAACTCAGTGAGTGGAAGTCACACATCACCAAGCAGTGTCTCAGAAAGCTTCTTTCCAGTTTTCATCTGAGGATATTTTCTTTTTCACCATAGGCCTCTATGGGCTTCCAAATATCCCTTTGCAAATTCCACAAGAACAGTCTTAGCGAACGGCTTCTGGAGGGGAAAACTGTATCTCTGTGAGATGAATTCACAGAACACAAAGAAGTTTCTCAGAAAGCTTCTTTCCAGTTTTTATCTGAGGATATTTCCCTTTTCACCATAGCCCTCCATGGGTTTCCAAATATCACTTTGAAAATTCCACAAGAACAGTCTTAGCGAAAGACTTCTTGAGGGGCAAGCTGTAACTCTGTGAGATGAATTCACAGATCACAAAGAAGTTTCTCAGAAAGCTTCTTTCTCATTTTGATCGGAGGATATTTCCTTTGGTTTTATGGTCTTCAAAGGGATCCGAAATATCAGTGCTCAGATTCCACAGAAATAAGGCTAGCAAACAGCTCCACGAAATACAGCTGTAACTCAGTGAGTGGAAGTCACACATCACCAAGCAGTTTCTCAGAAAGCTTCTTTCCAGTTTTCATCTGAGGATATTTTCTTTTTCTCCATAGGCCCCTATGGGCTTCCAAATATACCTTTGCAAATTCCAGAAGACCAGTTCTTAGTGAACGAATCTGGAGGGGACAGCTGTAACTCTGTGAGATGAAATCACAGAACACAAAGGAGTTTCTCAGATAGCTTCTTTCCAGCTTTTATCTGAGGATATTTCCCTTTTCACCATAGCCCTCCATGGTCTTCCAAATATCACTTTGCAAATTCCACAAGAACAGTCTTAGTGAAAGGTTTCTCGAGGGGAAAGGTGTAACTCTGTGAGAAGAATTCACAGATCACAAAGAAGTTTCTCGGAAAGCTTCTTTCTCATTTTGATCGGAGGATATTTCTTTTGTCCCTTTAGTCTTCAAAGAGATCCGAAATATCAGTGCTCAGATTCCACAGAAATAAGACTAGCAAACAGCTCCACGAAATACAGCTGTAACTCATTGAGTGGAAATCACACATCACAAAGCAGTTTCTCAGAAAGCTTCTTTCCAGTTTTCATCTGAGGATATTTTCTTTTTCACCATAGGCCACTAAGGGCTTCCAAATATCCCTTTGCAAATTCCACAGTAACAGTCTTAGTGAACGGCTTCTGGAGGGGAAATCTGTAACTCTGTGAGATGGATTCACATTACACAAAGCAGTTTCTCAGAAAGCTTCTGTCCAGTTTTTATCTGAGGATATTTCCCTTTTCACCATAGCCCTCCATGGGCTTCCAAATATCACTTTCAAATTCCACAAGAACAGTCTTAGCGACAGGCTTCCTGAGGGGAAAGCTGTAACTCTGTGAAATGAATTCACAGATCACAAAGAAGTTTCTCAGAAAGCTTCTTTCTCATTTTGATCAGAGGATATTTCCATTGGCCCTTTAGTTTTTCAAGGGATGCGAAATATCAGTGCTCAGATTCCCCGGAAATAAGGCTAACAAACAGCTCCATGAAATACAGCTGTAACTCAGTGAGTGGAAGTCACACATCACAATGCAGTTTCTCAGAAAACTTCCTTCCAGTTTTCATCTGAGGATATTTTCTTTTTCACCATAGGCCTCTATGGGCTTCCAAATATCCCTTTGCAAATTCCACAAGAACAGTCTTAGCGAACAACTTCTGGAGGGGAAAGATATAACTCAGTGAGTGGAAGTCACACATCGAAATGCAGTTTCTCAGAAAGCTTCCTTCCAGTTTTCATCTGAGGATATTTTCTTTTTCACCGTAGGCCTCTTTGGACTTCCAAATATCCCTTTGCAAATTACACAAGAACACTCTTAGCGAACGGCTCCTGGAGGGGAAAGCTGTAAGTCTGTGAGATGAATTCACAGATCACAAAGAAGTTTCTCAGAAAGCTTCTTTCTCATTTTGATCGGAGGATATTCCTTTTGGCCCTATAGTCTTCAAAGGGATCCGAAATATCAGTGGTCAGATTCCACAGAAATAAGGCTAGCAAACACCTCCACGAAATTCAGCGGTAACTCAGTGAGTTGAAGTCACACATCACAAAGCAGTTTCTCAGAAAGCTTCTTTCCAGTTTTCATCCAAGGATATTTTCTTTTTCACCATAGGCCTATACGGGCTTCCAAATATCCCTTTGCAAATTTCACAAGAACAGTCTTAGCTAACGGCATCTGGAGGGGAAAGCTGTAACTCTGTGACATGAGTTCACAGAACACACAGCAGTTTCTCAGAAACTTCTTTTCAGTTTTTATCTGAGGATATTTCCCTTTTCACCGTAGCCCTCTAAGGGCTTCCAAATATCACTTTGCAAATTGCACAGGAACTGTCTTAGCGAAAGGATTCTTGAGGGGAAAGCTGTAACTCTGTGAGATGATTTCACAGATCATAAAGAAGTTTCTCAGAAAGCTTCTTTCTCATTTTGAGCAAAGGATATTTCCTTTGGCCCTATAGTCTTCCAAGGGATCCGAAATATCAGAGCTCAGATTCCACAGAATTAAGGTTAGGAAACAGCTCCACGAAATACAGATGTAACGCAGTGAGTTCAAGTCACACATCACAAAGCAGTTTCTCAGAAAGCATCTTTCCAGTTTTCATCAGAGGATATTTTCTTTTTCACCATAGGCCTTTATGGGCTTCCAAATATCCCTTTTAAATTCCACAAGAACAGTCTTAGCGAACGGCTTCTGGAGGTTACAGCTGTAACTCTGTGAGATGAATTCACAGATCACAAAGGAGTTTCTCAGAATGCTTCTTTCTCCTTTTGATCGGAGGATATTACCTTTGGCCCTATAGTCTTCCAAGGGATCAGAAATATCAGTGCTCAGATTCCACAGAAATAAGGCAAGCAAACAGCTCCATGAAATACAGCTGTAACTCAGTGAGTGGGAGTCACACATCACAAAGCAGTTTCTCAGAAAGTTTCTTTCCAGTTTTCATCTGAGGATATTTTCTTTTTCACCATAGGCCTCTATAGGCTTCCAAATATCCCTTTGCAAATTCCACAAGAACAGTCTTAGCGAACGGCTTCTGGAGGGGAAAACTGTATCTCTGTGAGATGAACACACGGAACACAAAGCAGTGTCTCAGAAAACTTCTTTCCAATTTTTATCTGAGGATATTTCCCTTTTCACCATAGCCCTCCATGGGTTTCCAAATATCACTTTCAAAATTCCACAAGAACAGTCTTAGTGAAAGACTTCTTGAGGGGAAAGCTGTAACTCTGTGAGATGAATTCACAGATCACAAAGAAGTTTCTCAGACAGCTTCCTTCTCATTTTGTTCAGAGGATATTTCCTTTGGCCCTTTAGTCTTCAAAGGGATCCGAAATATCAGTGCTCAGATTCCACAGAAATAACGCTAGTAAACAGTTCCACGAAATACAGCTGTAATTCAGTGAGTGAAAATCACACATCACAAAGCAGTTTCTCAGACAGCTTCTTTCCAGTTCTTTGCAACTTTCACAAAACCAGTCTTAGCGAACGGCTTCTGGAGGGGAAAGCTGTAATTCTGTGAGATGAATTCACAGAGCACAAAGCAGTTTCTCAGAAAGCTTCTTTCCAATTTTTACCTGAGGATATTTCCCTTTTCACCATAGCACTCCATGGGATTCCAAATATCACTTTGCAAATTCCACAAGAACAGTCTTAGAGAAAGGCTTCTTGAGGGGAGAGCTGTAACTCTGTGAAATGAATTCACACTTCACAAAGAAGTTTCTCAGAAAGCTTCTTTCTCATTTTGATCGGAGGATACTTCCTTTGGTCCTATGGTCTTCAAAGGGATCCGAAATATCAGTGCTCAGATTCCCCGGAAATAAGGCTAGCAAACAGCTCCACGAAATACAGCTGTAACTCAGTGAGTGGAAGTCACACATCACCAAGCAGTGTCTCAGAAAGCTTCTTTCCAGTTTTCATCTGAGGATATTTTCTTTTTCACCATAGGCCTCTATGGGCTTCCAAATATCCCTTTGCAAATTCCACAAGAACAGTCTTAGCGAACGGCTTCTGGAGGGGAAAACTGTATCTCTGTGAGATGAATTCACAGAACACAAAGAAGTTTCTCAGAAAGCTTCTTTCCAGTTTTTATCTGAGGATATTTCCCTTTTCACCATAGCCCTCCATGGGTTTCCAAATATCACTTTGAAAATTCCACAAGAACAGTCTTAGCGAAAGACTTCTTGAGGGGCAAGCTGTAACTCTGTGAGATGAATTCACAGATCACAAAGAAGTTTCTCAGAAAGCTTCTTTCTCATTTTGATCGGAGGATATTTCCTTTGGTTTTATGGTCTTCAAAGGGATCCGAAATATCAGTGCTCAGATTCCACAGAAATAAGGCTAGCAAACAGCTCCACGAAATACAGCTGTAACTCAGTGAGTGGAAGTCACACATCACCAAGCAGTTTCTCAGAAAGCTTCTTTCCAGTTTTCATCTGAGGATATTTTCTTTTTCTCCATAGGCCCCTATGGGCTTCCAAATATACCTTTGCAAATTCCAGAAGACCAGTCTTAGTGAATGACTCTGGAGGGGACAGCTGTAACTCTGTGAGATGAAATCACAGAACACAAAGGAGTTTCTCAGATAGCTTCTTTCCAGCTTTTATCTGAGGATATTTCCCTTTTCGCCATAGCCCTCCATGGTCTTCCAAATATCACTTTGCAAATTCCACAAGAACAGTCTTAGTGAAAGGTTTCTCGAGGGGAAAGGTGTAACTCTGTGAGAAGAATTCACAGATCACAAAGAAGTTTCTCGGAAAGCTTCTTTCTCATTTTGATCGGAGGATATTTCTTTTGTCCCTTTAGTCTTCAAAGAGATCCGAAATATCAGTGCTCAGATTCCACAGAAATAAGACTAGCAAACAGCTCCACGAAATACAGCTGTAACTCGTTGAGTGGAAATCACACATCACAAAGCAGTTTCTCAGAAAGCTTCTTTCCAGTTTTCATCTGAGGATATTTTCTTTTTCACCATAGGCCACTAAGGGCTTCCAAATATCCCTTTGCAAATTCCACAGTAACAGTCTTAGTGAACGGCTTCTGGAGGGGAAATCTGTAACTCTGTGAGATGGATTCACATTACACAAAGCAGTTTCTCAGAAAGCTTCTGTCCAGTTTTTATCTGAGGATATTTCCCTTTTCACCATAGCCCTCCATGGGCTTCCAAATATCCCTTTCAAATTCCACAAGAACAGTCTTAGCGACAGGCTTCCTGAGGGGAAAGCTGTAACTCTGTGAAATGAATTCACAGATCACAAAGAAGTTTCTCAGAAAGCTTCTTTCTCATTTTGATCAGAGGATATTTCCATTGGCCCTTTAGTTTTTCAAGGGATGCGAAATATCAGTGCTCAGATTCCCCGGAAATAAGGCTAACAAACAGCTCCACGAAATACAGCTGTAACTCAGTGAGTGGAAGTCACACATCACAAAGCAGTTTCTCAGAAAGCTTCTTTCCAGTTTTCATCTGAGGATATTTTCTTTTTCACCATAGGCCACTAAGGGCTTCCAAATATCCCTTTGCAAATTCCACAGTAACAGTCTTAGTGAACGGCTTCTGGAGGGGAAATCTGTAACTCTGTGAGATGGATTCACATTACACAAAGCAGTTTCTCAGAAAGCTTCTGTCCAGTTTTTATCTGAGGATATTTCCCTTTTCACCATAGCCCTCCATGGGCTTCCAAATATCCCTTTCAAATTCCACAAGAACAGTCTTAGCGACAGGCTTCCTGAGGGGAAAGCTGTAACTCTGTGAAGTGAATTCACAGATCACAAAGAAGTTTCTCAGAAAGCTTCTTTCTCATTTTGATCAGAGGATATTTCCATTGGCCATTTAGTTTTTCAAGGGATGCGAAATATCAGTGCTCAGATTCCCCGGAAATAAGGCTAACAAACAGCTCCACGAAATACAGCTGTAACTCAGTGAGTGGAAGTCACACATCACAATGCAGTTTCTCAGAAAGCTTCCTTCCAGTTTTCATCTGAGGATATTTTCTTTTTCACCATAGGCCTCTATGGGCTTCCAAATATCCCTTTGCAAATTCCACAAGAACAGTCTTAGCGAACAACTTCTGGAGGGGAAAGATATAACTCAGTGAGTGGAAGTCACAGATCGAAATGCAGTTTCTCAGAAAGCTTCCTTCCAGTTTTCATCTGAGGATATTTTCTTTTTCACCGTAGGCCTCTTTGGACTTCCAAATATCCCTTTGCAAATTACACAAGAACACTCTTAGCGAACGGCTCCTGGAGGGGAAAGCTGTAAGTCTGTGAGATGAATTCACAGATCACAAAGAAGTTTCTCAGAAAGCTTCTTTCTCATTTTGATCGGAGGATATTCCTTTTGGCCCTATAGTCTTCAAAGGGATCCGAAATATCAGTGGTCAGATTCCACAGAAATAAGGCTAGCAAACACCTCCACGAAATTCAGCGGTAACTCAGTGAGTTGAAGTCACACATCACAAAGCAGTTTCTCAGAAAGCTTCTTTCCAGTTTTCATCCAAGGATATTTTCTTTTTCACCATAGGCCTATACGGGCTTCCAAATATCCCTTTGCAAATTTCACAAGAACAGTCTTAGCTAACGGCATCTGGAGGGGAAAGCTGTAACTCTGTGACATGAATTCACAGAACACACAGCAGTTTCTCAGAAACTTCTTTTCAGTTTTTATCTGAGGATATTTCCCTTTTCACCGTAGCCCTCTAAGGGCTTCCAAATATCACTTTGCAAATTGCACAGGAACTGTCTTAGCGAAAGGATTCTTGAGGGGAAAGCTGTAACTCTGTGAGATGATTTCACAGATCATAAAGAAGTTTCTCAGAAAGCTTCTTTCTCATTTTGAGCAAAGGATATTTCCTTTGGCCCTATAGTCTTCCAAGGGATCCGAAATATCAGAGCTCAGATTCCACAGAATTAAGGTTAGGAAACAGCTCCACGAAATACAGATGTAACGCAGTGAGTTCAAGTCACACATCACAAAGCAGTTTCTCAGAAAGCATCTTTCCAGTTTTCATCAGAGGATATTTTCTTTTTCACCATAGGCCTTTATGGGCTTCCAAATATCCCTTTTAAATTCCACAAGAACAGTCTTAGCGAACGGCTTCTGGAGGTTACAGCTGTAACTCTGTGAGATGAATTCACAGATCACAAAGGAGTTTCTCAGAATGCTTCTTTCTCCTTTTGATCGGAGGATATTACCTTTGGCCCTATAGTCTTCCAAGGGATCAGAAATATCAGTGCTCAGATTCCACAGAAATAAGGCAAGCAAACAGCTCCATGAAATACAGCTGTAACTCAGTGAGTGGGAGTCACACATCACAAAGCAGTTTCTCAGAAAGTTTCTTTCCAGTTTTCATCTGAGGATATTTTCTTTTTCACCATAGGCCTCTATAGGCTTCCAAATATCCCTTTGCAAATTCCACAAGAACAGTCTTAGCGAACGGCTTCTGGAGGGGAAAACTGTATCTCTGTGAGATGAACACACGGAACACAAAGCAGTGTCTCAGAAAACTTCTTTCCAATTTTTATCTGAGGATATTTCCCTTTTCACCATAGCCCTCCATGGGTTTCCAAATATCACTTTCAAAATTCCACAAGAACAGTCTTAGTGAAAGACTTCTTGAGGGGAAAGCTGTAACTCTGTGAGATGAATTCACAGATCACAAAGAAGTTTCTCAGACAGCTTCCTTCTCATTTTGTTCAGAGGATATTTCCTTTGGCCCTTTAGTCTTCAAAGGGATCCGAAATATCAGTGCTCAGATTCCACAGAAATAACGCTAGTAAACAGTTCCACGAAATACAGCTGTAATTCAGTGAGTGAAAATCACACATCACAAAGCAGTTTCTCAGACAGCTTCTTTCCAGTTCTTTGCAACTTTCACAAAACCAGTCTTAGCGAACGGCTTCTGGAGGGGAAAGCTGTAATTCTGTGAGATGAATTCACAGAGCACAAAGCAGTTTCTCAGAAAGCTTCTTTCCAATTTTTACCTGAGGATATTTCCCTTTTCACCATAGCACTCCATGGGATTCCAAATATCACTTTGCAAATTCCACAAGAACAGTCTTAGAGAAAGGCTTCTTGAGGGGAGAGCTGTAACTCTGTGAAATGAATTCACACTTCACAAAGAAGTTTCTCAGAAAGCTTCTTTCTCATTTTGATCGGAGGATACTTCCTTTGGTCCTATGGTCTTCAAAGGGATCCGAAATATCAGTGCTCAGATTCCCCGGAAATAAGGCTAGCAAACAGCTCCACGAAATACAGCTGTAACTCAGTGAGTGGAAGTCACACATCACCAAGCAGTGTCTCAGAAAGCTTCTTTCCAGTTTTCATCTGAGGATATTTTCTTTTTCACTATAGGCCTCTATGGGCTTCCAAATATCCCTTTGCAAATTCCACAAGAACAGTCTTAGCGAACGGCTTCTGGAGGGGAAAACTGTATCTCTGTGAGATGAATTCACAGAACACAAAGAAGTTTCTCAGAAAGCTTCTTTCCAGTTTTTATCTGAGGATATTTCCCTTTTCACCATAGCCCTCCATGGGTTTCCAAATATCACTTTGAAAATTCCACAAGAACAGTCTTAGCGAAAGACTTCTTGAGGGGCAAGCTGTAACTCTGTGAGATGAATTCACAGATCACAAAGAAGTTTCTCAGAAAGCTTCTTTCTCATTTTGATCGGAGGATATTTCCTTTGGTTTTATGGTCTTCAAAGGGATCCGAAATATCAGTGCTCAGATTCCACAGAAATAAGGCTAGCAAACAGCTCCACGAAATACAGCTGTAACTCAGTGAGTGGAAGTCACACATCACCAAGCAGTTTCTCAGAAAGCTTCTTTCCAGTTTTCATCTGAGGATATTTTCTTTTTCTCCATAGGCCCCTATGGGCTTCCAAATATACCTTTGCAAATTCCAGAAGACCAGTTCTTAGTGAACGAATCTGGAGGGGACAGCTGTAACTCTGTGAGATGAAATCACAGAACACAAAGGAGTTTCTCAGATAGCTTCTTTCCAGCTTTTATCTGAGGATATTTCCCTTTTCACCATAGCCCTCCATGGTCTTCCAAATATCACCTTGCAAATTCCACAAGAACAGTCTTAGTGAAAGGTTTCTCGAGGGGAAAGGTGTAACTCTGTGAGAAGAATTCACAGATCACAAAGAAGTTTCTCGGAAAGCTTCTTTCTCATTTTGATCGGAGGATATTTCTTTTGTCCCTTTAGTCTTCAAAGAGATCCGAAATATCAGTGCTCAGATTCCACAGAAATAAGACTAGCAAACAGCTCCACGAAATACAGCTGTAACTCATTGAGTGGAAATCACACATCACAAAGCAGTTTCTCAGAAAGCTTCTTTCCAGTTTTCATCTGAGGATATTTTCTTTTTCACCATAGGCCACTAAGGGCTTCCAAATATCCCTTTGCAAATTCCACAGTAACAGTCTTAGTGAACGGCTTCTGGAGGGGAAATCTGTAACTCTGTGAGATGGATTCACATTACACAAAGCAGTTTCTCAGAAAGCTTCTGTCCAGTTTTTATCTGAGGATATTTCCCTTTTCACCATAGCCCTCCATGGGCTTCCAAATATCCCTTTCAAATTCCACAAGAACAGTCTTAGCGACAGGCTTCCTGAGGGGAAAGCTGTAACTCTGTGAAATGAATTCACAGATCACAAAGAAGTTTCTCAGAAAGCTTCTTTCTCATTTTGATCAGAGGATATTTCCATTGGCCCTTTAGTTTTTCAAGGGATGCGAAATATCAGTGCTCAGATTCCCCGGAAATAAGGCTAACAAACAGCTCCACGAAATACAGCTGTAACTCAGTGAGTGGAAGTCACACATCACAATGCAGTTTCTCAGAAAGCTTCCTTCCAGTTTTCATCTGAGGATATTTTCTTTTTCACCATAGGCCTCTATGGGCTTCCAAATATCCCTTTGCAAATTCCACAAGAACAGTCTTAGCGAACAACTTCTGGAGGGGAAAGATATAACTCAGTGAGTGGAAGTCACACATCGAAATGCAGTTTCTCAGAAAGCTTCCTTCCAGTTTTCATCTGAGGATATTTTCTTTTTCACCGTAGGCCTCTTTGGACTTCCAAATATCCCTTTGCAAATTACACAAGAACACTCTTAGCGAACGGCTCCTGGAGGGGAAAGCTGTAAGTCTGTGAGATGAATTCACAGATCACAAAGAAGTTTCTCAGAAAGCTTCTTTCTCATTTTGATCGGAGGATATTCCTTTTGGCCCTATAGTCTTCAAAGGGATCCGAAATATCAGTGGTCAGATTCCACAGAAATAAGGCTAGCAAACACCTCCACGAAATTCAGCGGTAACTCAGTGAGTTGAAGTCACACATCACAAAGCAGTTTCTCAGAAAGCTTCTTTCCAGTTTTCATCCAAGGATATTTTCTTTTTCACCATAGGCCTATACGGGCTTCCAAATATCCCTTTGCAAATTTCACAAGAACAGTCTTAGCTAACGGCATCTGGAGGGGAAAGCTGTAACTCTGTGACATGAATTCACAGAACACACAGCAGTTTCTCAGAAACTTCTTTTCAGTTTTTATCTGAGGATATTTCCCTTTTCACCGTAGCCCTCTAAGGGCTTCCAAATATCACTTTGCAAATTGCACAGGAACTGTCTTAGCGAAAGGATTCTTGAGGGGAAAGCTGTAACTCTGTGAGATGATTTCACAGATCATAAAGAAGTTTCTCAGAAAGCTTCTTTCTCATTTTGAGCAAAGGATATTTCCTTTGGCCCTATAGTCTTCCAAGGGATCCGAAATATCAGAGCTCAGATTCCACAGAATTAAGGTTAGGAAACAGCTCCACGAAATACAGATGTAACGCAGTGAGTTCAAGTCACACATCACAAAGCAGTTTCTCAGAAAGCATCTTTCCAGTTTTCATCAGAGGATATTTTCTTTTTCACCATAGGCCTTTATGGGCTTCCAAATATCCCTTTTAAATTCCACAAGAACAGTCTTAGCGAACGGCTTCTGGAGGTTACAGCTGTAACTCTGTGAGATGAATTCACAGATCACAAAGGAGTTTCTCAGAATGCTTCTTTCTCCTTTTGATCGGAGGATATTACCTTTGGCCCTATAGTCTTCCAAGGGATCAGAAATATCAGTGCTCAGATTCCACAGAAATAAGGCAAGCAAACAGCTCCATGAAATACAGCTGTAACTCAGTGAGTGGGAGTCACACATCACAAAGCAGTTTCTCAGAAAGTTTCTTTCCAGTTTTCATCTGAGGATATTTTCTTTTTCACCATAGGCCTCTATAGGCTTCCAAATATCCCTTTGCAAATTCCACAAGAACAGTCTTAGCGAACGGCTTCTGGAGGGGAAAACTGTATCTCTGTGAGATGAACACACGGAACACAAAGCAGTGTCTCAGAAAACTTCTTTCCAATTTTTATCTGAGGATATTTCCCTTTTCACCATAGCCCTCCATGGGTTTCCAAATATCACTTTCAAAATTCCACAAGAACAGTCTTAGTGAAAGACTTCTTGAGGGGAAAGCTGTAACTCTGTGAGATGAATTCACAGATCACAAAGAAGTTTCTCAGACAGCTTCCTTCTCATTTTGTTCAGAGGATATTTCCTTTGGCCCTTTAGTCTTCAAAGGGATCCGAAATATCAGTGCTCAGATTCCACAGAAATAACGCTAGTAAACAGTTCCACGAAATACAGCTGTAATTCAGTGAGTGAAAATCACACATCACAAAGCAGTTTCTCAGACAGCTTCTTTCCAGTTCTTTGCAACTTTCACAAAACCAGTCTTAGCGAACGGCTTCTGGAGGGGAAAGCTGTAATTCTGTGAGATGAATTCACAGAGCACAAAGCAGTTTCTCAGAAAGCTTCTTTCCAATTTTTACCTGAGGATATTTCCCTTTTCACCATAGCACTCCATGGGATTCCAAATATCACTTTGCAAATTCCACAAGAACAGTCTTAGAGAAAGGCTTCTTGAGGGGAGAGCTGTAACTCTGTGAAATGAATTCACACTTCACAAAGAAGTTTCTCAGAAAGCTTCTTTCTCATTTTGATCGGAGGATACTTCCTTTGGTCCTATGGTCTTCAAAGGGATCCGAAATATCAGTGCTCAGATTCCCCGGAAATAAGGCTAGCAAACAGCTCCACGAAATACAGCTGTAACTCAGTGAGTGGAAGTCACACATCACCAAGCAGTGTCTCAGAAAGCTTCTTTCCAGTTTTCATCTGAGGATATTTTCTTTTTCACCATAGGCCTCTATGGGCTTCCAAATATCCCTTTGCAAATTCCACAAGAACAGTCTTAGCGAACAACTTCTGGAGGGGAAAACTGTATCTCTGTGAGATGAATTCACAGAACACAAAGAAGTTTCTCAGAAAGCTTCTTTCCAGTTTTTATCTGAGAATATTTCCCTTTTCACCATAGCCCTCCATGGGTTTCCAAATATCACTTTGAAAATTCCACAAGAACAGTCTTAGCGAAAGACTTCTTGAGGGGCAAGCTGTAACTCTGTGAGATGAATTCACAGATCACAAAGAAGTTTCTCAGAAAGCTTCTTTCTCATTTTGATCGGAGGATATTTCCTTTGGTTTTATGGTCTTCAAAGGGATCCGAAATATCAGTGCTCAGATTCCACAGAAATAAGGCTAGCAAACAGCTCCACGAAATACAGCTGTAACTCAGTGAGTGGAAGTCACACATCACCAAGCAGTTTCTCAGAAAGCTTCTTTCCAGTTTTCATCTGAGGATATTTTCTTTTTCTCCATAGGCCCCTATGGGCTTCCAAATATACCTTTGCAAATTCCAGAAGACCAGTCTTAGTGAACGACTCTGGAGGGGACAGCTGTAACTCTGTGAGATGAAATCACAGAACACAAAGGAGTTTCTCAGATAGCTTCTTTCCAGCTTTTATCTGAGGATATTTCCCTTTTCACCATAGCACTCCATGGGATTCCAAATATCACTTTGCAAATTCCACAAGAACAGTCTTAGAGAAAGGCTTCTTGAGGGGAGAGCTGTAACTCTGTGAAATGAATTCACACTTCACAAAGAAGTTTCTCAGAAAGCTTCTTTCTCATTTTGATCGGAGGATACTTCCTTTGGTCCTATGGTCTTCAAAGGGATCCGAAATATCAGTGCTCAGATTCCCCGGAAATAAGGCTAGCAAACAGCTCCACGAAATACAGCTGTAACTCAGTGAGTGGAAGTCACACATCACCAAGCAGTGTCTCAGAAAGCTTCTTTCCAGTTTTCATCTGAGGATATTTTCTTTTTCACCATAGGCCTCTATGGGCTTCCAAATATCCCTTTGCAAATTCCACAAGAACAGTCTTAGCGAACGGCTTCTGGAGGGGAAAACTGTATCTCTGTGAGATGAATTCACAGAACACAAAGAAGTTTCTCAGAAAGCTTCTTTCCAGTTTTTATCTGAGGATATTTCCCTTTTCACCATAGCCCTCCATGGGTTTCCAAATATCACTTTGAAAATTCCACAAGAACAGTCTTAGCGAAAGACTTCTTGAGGGGCAAGCTGTAACTCTGTGAGATGAATTCACAGATCACAAAGAAGTTTCTCAGAAAGCTTCTTTCTCATTTTGATCGGAGGATATTTCCTTTGGTTTTATGGTCTTCAAAGGGATCCGAAATATCAGTGCTCAGATTCCACAGAAATAAGGCTAGCAAACAGCTCCACGAAATACAGCTGTAACTCAGTGAGTGGAAGTCACACATCACCAAGCAGTTTCTCAGAAAGCTTCTTTCCAGTTTTCATCTGAGGATATTTTCTTTTTCTCCATAGGCCCCTATGGGCTTCCAAATATACCTTTGCAAATTCCAGAAGACCAGTCTTAGTGAACGACTCTGGAGGGGACAGCTGTAACTCTGTGAGATGAAATCACAGAACACAAAGGAGTTTCTCAGATAGCTTCTTTCCAGCTTTTATCTGAGGATATTTCCCTTTTCGCCATAGCCCTCCATGGTCTTCCAAATATCACTTTGCAAATTCCACAAGAACAGTCTTAGTGAAAGGTTTCTCGAGGGGAAAGGTGTAACTCTGTGAGAAGAATTCACAGATCACAAAGAAGTTTCTCGGAAAGCTTCTTTCTCATTTTGATCGGAGGATATTTCTTTTGTCCCTTTAGTCTTCAAAGAGATCCGAAATATCAGTGCTCAGATTCCACAGAAATAAGACTAGCAAACAGCTCCACGAAATACAGCTGTAACTCGTTGAGTGGAAATCACACATCACAAAGCAGTTTCTCAGAAAGCTTCTTTCCAGTTTTCATCTGAGGATATTTTCTTTTTCACCATAGGCCACTAAGGGCTTCCAAATATCCCTTTGCAAATTCCACAGTAACAGTCTTAGTGAACGGCTTCTGGAGGGGAAATCTGTAACTCTGTGAGATGGATTCACATTACACAAAGCAGTTTCTCAGAAAGCTTCTGTCCAGTTTTTATCTGAGGATATTTCCCTTTTCACCATAGCCCTCCATGGGCTTCCAAATATCCCTTTCAAATTCCACAAGAACAGTCTTAGCGACAGGCTTCCTGAGGGGAAAGCTGTAACTCTGTGAAATGAATTCACAGATCACAAAGAAGTTTCTCAGAAAGCTTCTTTCTCATTTTGATCAGAGGATATTTCCATTGGCCCTTTAGTTTTTCAAGGGATGCGAAATATCAGTGCTCAGATTCCCCGGAAATAAGGCTAACAAACAGCTCCACGAAATACAGCTGTAACTCAGTGAGTGGAAGTCACACATCACAAAGCAGTTTCTCAGAAAGCTTCTTTCCAGTTTTCATCTGAGGATATTTTCTTTTTCACCATAGGCCACTAAGGGCTTCCAAATATCCCTTTGCAAATTCCACAGTAACAGTCTTAGTGAACGGCTTCTGGAGGGGAAATCTGTAACCCTGTGAGATGGATTCACATTACACAAAGCAGTTTCTCAGAAAGCTTCTGTCCAGTTTTTATCTGAGGATATTTCCCTTTTCACCATAGCCCTCCATGGGCTTCCAAATATCCCTTTCAAATTCCACAAGAACAGTCTTAGCGACAGGCTTCCTGAGGGGAAAGCTGTAACTCTGTGAAATGAATTCACAGATCACAAAGAAGTTTCTCAGAAAGCTTCTTTCTCATTTTGATCAGAGGATATTTCCATTGGCCCTTTAGTTTTTCAAGGGATGCGAAATATCAGTGCTCAGATTCCCCGGAAATAAGGCTAACAAACAGCTCCACGAAATACAGCTGTAACTCAGTGAGTGGAAGTCACACATCACAATGCAGTTTCTCAGAAAGCTTCCTTCCAGTTTTCATCTGAGGATATTTTCTTTTTCACCATAGGCCTCTATGGGCTTCCAAATATCCCTTTGCAAATTCCACAAGAACAGTCTTAGCGAACAACTTCTGGAGGGGAAAGATATAACTCAGTGAGTGGAAGTCACAGATCGAAATGCAGTTTCTCAGAAAGCTTCCTTCCAGTTTTCATCTGAGGATATTTTCTTTTTCACCGTAGGCCTCTTTGGACTTCCAAATATCCCTTTGCAAATTACACAAGAACACTCTTAGCGAACGGCTCCTGGAGGGGAAAGCTGTAAGTCTGTGAGATGAATTCACAGATCACAAAGAAGTTTCTCAGAAAGCTTCTTTCTCATTTTGATCGGAGGATATTCCTTTTGGCCCTATAGTCTTCAAAGGGATCCGAAATATCAGTGGTCAGATTCCACAGAAATAAGGCTAGCAAACACCTCCACGAAATTCAGCGGTAACTCAGTGAGTTGAAGTCACACATCACAAAGCAGTTTCTCAGAAAGCTTCTTTCCAGTTTTCATCCAAGGATATTTTCTTTTTCACCATAGGCCTATACGGGCTTCCAAATATCCCTTTGCAAATTTCACAAGAACAGTCTTAGCTAACGGCATCTGGAGGGGAAAGCTGTAACTCTGTGACATGAATTCACAGAACACACAGCAGTTTCTCAGAAACTTCTTTTCAGTTTTTATCTGAGGATATTTCCCTTTTCACCGTAGCCCTCTAAGGGCTTCCAAATATCACTTTGCAAATTGCACAGGAACTGTCTTAGCGAAAGGATTCTTGAGGGGAAAGCTGTAACTCTGTGAGATGATTTCACAGATCATAAAGAAGTTTCTCAGAAAGCTTCTTTCTCATTTTGAGCAAAGGATATTTCCTTTGGCCCTATAGTCTTCCAAGGGATCCGAAATATCAGAGCTCAGATTCCACAGAATTAAGGTTAGGAAACAGCTCCACGAAATACAGATGTAACGCAGTGAGTTCAAGTCACACATCACAAAGCAGTTTCTCAGAAAGCATCTTTCCAGTTTTCATCAGAGGATATTTTCTTTTTCACCATAGGCCTTTATGGGCTTCCAAATATCCCTTTTAAATTCCACAAGAACAGTCTTAGCGAACGGCTTCTGGAGGTTACAGCTGTAACTCTGTGAGATGAATTCACAGATCACAAAGGAGTTTCTCAGAATGCTTCTTTCTCCTTTTGATCGGAGGATATTACCTTTGGCCCTATAGTCTTCCAAGGGATCAGAAATATCAGTGCTCAGATTCCACAGAAATAAGGCAAGCAAACAGCTCCATGAAATACAGCTGTAACTCAGTGAGTGGGAGTCACACATCACAAAGCAGTTTCTCAGAAAGTTTCTTTCCAGTTTTCATCTGAGGATATTTTCTTTTTCACCATAGGCCTCTATAGGCTTCCAAATATCCCTTTGCAAATTCCACAAGAACAGTCTTAGCGAACGGCTTCTGGAGGGGAAAACTGTATCTCTGTGAGATGAACACACGGAACACAAAGCAGTGTCTCAGAAAACTTCTTTCCAATTTTTATCTGAGGATATTTCCCTTTTCACCATAGCCCTCCATGGGTTTCCAAATATCACTTTCAAAATTCCACAAGAACAGTCTTAGTGAAAGACTTCTTGAGGGGAAAGCTGTAACTCTGTGAGATGAATTCACAGATCACAAAGAAGTTTCTCAGACAGCTTCCTTCTCATTTTGTTCAGAGGATATTTCCTTTGGCCCTTTAGTCTTCAAAGGGATCCGAAATATCAGTGCTCAGATTCCACAGAAATAACGCTAGTAAACAGTTCCACGAAATACAGCTGTAATTCAGTGAGTGAAAATCACACATCACAAAGCAGTTTCTCAGACAGCTTCTTTCCAGTTCTTTGCAACTTTCACAAAACCAGTCTTAGCGAATGGCTTCTGGAGGGGAAAGCTGTAATTCTGTGAGATGAATTCACAGAGCACAAAGCAGTTTCTCAGAAAGCTTCTTTCCAATTTTTACCTGAGGATATTTCCCTTTTCACCATAGCACTCCATGGGATTCCAAATATCACTTTGCAAATTCCACAAGAACAGTCTTAGAGAAAGGCTTCTTGAGGGGAGAGCTGTAACTCTGTGAAATGAATTCACACTTCACAAAGAAGTTTCTCAGAAAGCTTCTTTCTCATTTTGATCGGAGGATACTTCCTTTGGTCCTATGGTCTTCAAAGGGATCCGAAATATCAGTGCTCAGATTCCCCGGAAATAAGGCTAGCAAACAGCTCCACGAAATACAGCTGTAACTCAGTGAGTGGAAGTCACACATCACCAAGCAGTGTCTCAGAAAGCTTCTTTCCAGTTTTCATCTGAGGATATTTTCTTTTTCACCATAGGCCTCTATGGGCTTCCAAATATCCCTTTGCAAATTCCACAAGAACAGTCTTAGCGAACGGCTTCTGGAGGGGAAAACTGTATCTCTGTGAGATGAATTCACAGAACACAAAGAAGTTTCTCAGAAAGCTTCTTTCCAGTTTTTATCTGAGGATATTTCCCTTTTCACCATAGCCCTCCATGGGTTTCCAAATATCACTTTGAAAATTCCACAAGAACAGTCTTAGCGAAAGACTTCTTGAGGGGCAAGCTGTAACTCTGTGAGATGAATTCACAGATCACAAAGAAGTTTCTCAGAAAGCTTCTTTCTCATTTTGATCGGAGGATATTTCCTTTGGTTTTATGGTCTTCAAAGGGATCCGAAATATCAGTGCTCAGATTCCACAGAAATAAGGCTAGCAAACAGCTCCACGAAATACAGCTGTAACTCAGTGAGTGGAAGTCACACATCACCAAGCAGTTTCTCAGAAAGCTTCTTTCCAGTTTTCATCTGAGGATATTTTCTTTTTCTCCATAGGCCCCTATGGGCTTCCAAATATACCTTTGCAAATTCCAGAAGACCAGTCTTAGTGAACGACTCTGGAGGGGACAGCTGTAACTCTGTGAGATGAAATCACAGAACACAAAGGAGTTTCTCAGATAGCTTCTTTCCAGCTTTTATCTGAGGATATTTCCCTTTTCGCCATAGCCCTCCATGGTCTTCCAAATATCACTTTGCAAATTCCACAAGAACAGTCTTAGTGAAAGGTTTCTCGAGGGGAAAGGTGTAACTCTGTGAGAAGAATTCACAGATCACAAAGAAGTTTCTCGGAAAGCTTCTTTCTCATTTTGATCGGAGGATATTTCTTTTGTCCCTTTAGTCTTCAAAGAGATCCGAAATATCAGTGCTCAGATTCCACAGAAATAAGACTAGCAAACAGCTCCACGAAATACAGCTGTAACTCGTTGAGTGGAAATCACACATCACAAAGCAGTTTCTCAGAAAGCTTCTTTCCAGTTTTCATCTGAGGATATTTTCTTTTTCACCATAGGCCACTAAGGGCTTCCAAATATCCCTTTGCAAATTCCACAGTAACAGTCTTAGTGAACGGCTTCTGGAGGGGAAATCTGTAACTCTGTGAGATGGATTCACATTACACAAAGCAGTTTCTCAGAAAGCTTCTGTCCAGTTTTTATCTGAGGATATTTCCCTTTTCACCATAGCCCTCCATGGGCTTCCAAATATCCCTTTCAAATTCCACAAGAACAGTCTTAGCGACAGGCTTCCTGAGGGGAAAGCTGTAACTCTGTGAAATGAATTCACAGATCACAAAGAAGTTTCTCAGAAAGCTTCTTTCTCATTTTGATCAGAGGATATTTCCATTGGCCCTTTAGTTTTTCAAGGGATGCGAAATATCAGTGCTCAGATTCCCCGGAAATAAGGCTAACAAACAGCTCCACGAAATACAGCTGTAACTCAGTGAGTGGAAGTCACACATCACAAAGCAGTTTCTCAGAAAGCTTCTTTCCAGTTTTCATCTGAGGATATTTTCTTTTTCACCATAGGCCACTAAGGGCTTCCAAATATCCCTTTGCAAATTCCACAGTAACAGTCTTAGTGAACGGCTTCTGGAGGGGAAATCTGTAACTCTGTGAGATGGATTCACATTACACAAAGCAGTTTCTCAGAAAGCTTCTGTCCAGTTTTTATCTGAGGATATTTCCCTTTTCACCATAGCCCTCCATGGGCTTCCAAATATCCCTTTCAAATTCCACAAGAACAGTCTTAGCGACAGGCTTCCTGAGGGGAAAGCTGTAACTCTGTGAAATGAATTCACAGATCACAAAGAAGTTTCTCAGAAAGCTTCTTTCTCATTTTGATCAGAGGATATTTCCATTGGCCCTTTAGTTTTTCAAGGGATGCGAAATATCAGTGCTCAGATTCCCCGGAAATAAGGCTAACAAACAGCTCCACGAAATACAGCTGTAACTCAGTGAGTGGAAGTCACACATCACAATGCAGTTTCTCAGAAAGCTTCCTTCCAGTTTTCATCTGAGGATATTTTCTTTTTCACCATAGGCCTCTATGGGCTTCCAAATATCCCTTTGCAAATTCCACAAGAACAGTCTTAGCGAACAACTTCTGGAGGGGAAAGATATAACTCAGTGAGTGGAAGTCACAGATCGAAATGCAGTTTCTCAGAAAGCTTCCTTCCAGTTTTCATCTGAGGATATTTTCTTTTTCACCGTAGGCCTCTTTGGACTTCCAAATATCCCTTTGCAAATTACACAAGAACACTCTTAGCGAACGGCTCCTGGAGGGGAAAGCTGTAAGTCTGTGAGATGAATTCACAGATCACAAAGAAGTTTCTCAGAAAGCTTCTTTCTCATTTTGATCGGAGGATATTCCTTTTGGCCCTATAGTCTTCAAAGGGATCCGAAATATCAGTGGTCAGATTCCACAGAAATAAGGCTAGCAAACACCTCCACGAAATTCAGCGGTAACTCAGTGAGTTGAAGTCACACATCACAAAGCAGTTTCTCAGAAAGCTTCTTTCCAGTTTTCATCCAAGGATATTTTCTTTTTCACCATAGGCCTATACGGGCTTCCAAATATCCCTTTGCAAATTTCACAAGAACAGTCTTAGCTAACGGCATCTGGAGGGGAAAGCTGTAACTCTGTGACATGAATTCACAGAACACACAGCAGTTTCTCAGAAACTTCTTTTCAGTTTTTATCTGAGGATATTTCCCTTTTCACCGTAGCCCTCTAAGGGCTTCCAAATATCACTTTGCAAATTGCACAGGAACTGTCTTAGCGAAAGGATTCTTGAGGGGAAAGCTGTAACTCTGTGAGATGATTTCACAGATCATAAAGAAGTTTCTCAGAAAGCTTCTTTCTCATTTTGAGCAAAGGATATTTCCTTTGGCCCTATAGTCTTCCAAGGGATCCGAAATATCAGAGCTCAGATTCCACAGAATTAAGGTTAGGAAACAGCTCCACGAAATACAGATGTAACGCAGTGAGTTCAAGTCACACATCACAAAGCAGTTTCTCAGAAAGCATCTTTCCAGTTTTCATCAGAGGATATTTTCTTTTTCACCATAGGCCTTTATGGGCTTCCAAATATCCCTTTTAAATTCCACAAGAACAGTCTTAGCGAACGGCTTCTGGAGGTTACAGCTGTAACTCTGTGAGATGAATTCACAGATCACAAAGGAGTTTCTCAGAATGCTTCTTTCTCCTTTTGATCGGAGGATATTACCTTTGGCCCTATAGTCTTCCAAGGGATCAGAAATATCAGTGCTCAGATTCCACAGAAATAAGGCAAGCAAACAGCTCCATGAAATACAGCTGTAACTCAGTGAGTGGGAGTCACACATCACAAAGCAGTTTCTCAGAAAGTTTCTTTCCAGTTTTCATCTGAGGATATTTTCTTTTTCACCATAGGCCTCTATAGGCTTCCAAATATCCCTTTGCAAATTCCACAAGAACAGTCTTAGCGAACGGCTTCTGGAGGGGAAAACTGTATCTCTGTGAGATGAACACACGGAACACAAAGCAGTGTCTCAGAAAACTTCTTTCCAATTTTTATCTGAGGATATTTCCCTTTTCACCATAGCCCTCCATGGGTTTCCAAATATCACTTTCAAAATTCCACAAGAACAGTCTTAGTGAAAGACTTCTTGAGGGGAAAGCTGTAACTCTGTGAGATGAATTCACAGATCACAAAGAAGTTTCTCAGACAGCTTCCTTCTCATTTTGTTCAGAGGATATTTCCTTTGGCCCTTTAGTCTTCAAAGGGATCCGAAATATCAGTGCTCAGATTCCACAGAAATAACGCTAGTAAACAGTTCCACGAAATACAGCTGTAATTCAGTGAGTGAAAATCACACATCACAAAGCAGTTTCTCAGACAGCTTCTTTCCAGTTCTTTGCAACTTTCACAAAACCAGTCTTAGCGAATGGCTTCTGGAGGGGAAAGCTGTAATTCTGTGAGATGAATTCACAGAGCACAAAGCAGTTTCTCAGAAAGCTTCTTTCCAATTTTTACCTGAGGATATTTCCCTTTTCACCATAGCACTCCATGGGATTCCAAATATCACTTTGCAAATTCCACAAGAACAGTCTTAGAGAAAGGCTTCTTGAGGGGAGAGCTGTAACTCTGTGAAATGAATTCACACTTCACAAAGAAGTTTCTCAGAAAGCTTCTTTCTCATTTTGATCGGAGGATACTTCCTTTGGTCCTATGGTCTTCAAAGGGATCCGAAATATCAGTGCTCAGATTCCCCGGAAATAAGGCTAGCAAACAGCTACACGAAATACAGCTGTAACTCAGTGAGTGGAAGTCACACATCACCAAGCAGTGTCTCAGAAAGCTTCTTTCCAGTTTTCATCTGAGGATATTTTCTTTTTCACCATAGGCCTCTATGGGCTTCCAAATATCCCTTTGCAAATTCCACAAGAACAGTCTTAGCGAACGGCTTCTGGAGGGGAAAACTGTATCTCTGTGAGATGAATTCACAGAACACAAAGAAGTTTCTCAGAAAGCTTCTTTCCAGTTTTTATCTGAGGATATTTCCCTTTTCACCATAGCCCTCCATGGGTTTCCAAATATCACTTTGAAAATTCCACAAGAACAGTCTTAGCGAAAGACTTCTTGAGGGGCAAGCTGTAACTCTGTGAGATGAATTCACAGATCACAAAGAAGTTTCTCAGAAAGCTTCTTTCTCATTTTGATCGGAGGATATTTCCTTTGGTTTTATGGTCTTCAAAGGGATCCGAAATATCAGTGCTCAGATTCCACAGAAATAAGGCTAGCAAACAGCTCCACGAAATACAGCTGTAACTCAGTGAGTGGAAGTCACACATCACCAAGCAGTTTCTCAGAAAGCTTCTTTCCAGTTTTCATCTGAGGATATTTTCTTTTTCTCCATAGGCCCCTATGGGCTTCCAAATATACCTTTGCAAATTCCAGAAGACCAGTCTTAGTGAACGACTCTGGAGGGGACAGCTGTAACTCTGTGAGATGAAATCACAGAACACAAAGGAGTTTCTCAGATAGCTTCTTTCCAGCTTTTATCTGAGGATATTTCCCTTTTCACCATAGCCCTCCATGGTCTTCCAAATATCACTTTGCAAATTCCACAAGAACAGTCTTAGTGAAAGGTTTCTCGAGGGGAAAGGTGTAACTCTGTGAGAAGAATTCACAGATCACAAAGAAGTTTCTCGGAAAGCTTCTTTCTCATTTTGATCGGAGGATATTTCTTTTGTCCCTTTAGTCTTCAAAGAGATCCGAAATATCAGTGCTCAGATTCCACAGAAATAAGACTAGCAAACAGCTCCACGAAATACAGCTGTAACTCAGTGAGTGGAAGTCACACATCACAATGCAGTTTCTCAGAAAGCTTCTTTCCAGTTTTCATCTGAGGATATTTTCTTTTTCTCCATAGGCCTCTATGGGCTTCCAAATATCCCTTTGCAAATTCCACAAGAACAGTCTTAGCGAACAACTTCTGGAGGGGAAAGATAACTCAGTGAGTGGAAGTCACACATCGAAATGCAGTTTCTCAGAAAGCTTCCTTCCAGTTTTCATCTGAGGATATTTTCTTTTTCACCGTAGGCCTCTTTGGACTTCCAAATATCCCTTTGCAAATTACACAAGAACACTCTTAGCGAACGGCTCCTGGAGGGGAAAGCTGTAAGTCTGTGAGATGAATTCACAGATCACAAAGAAGTTTCTCAGAAAGCTTCTTTCTCATTTTGATCGGAGGATATTCCTTTTGGCCCTATAGTCTTCAAAGGGATCCGAAATATCAGTGGTCAGATTCCACAGAAATAAGGCTAGCAAACACCTCCACGAAATTCAGCGGTAACTCAGTGAGTTGAAGTCACACATCACAAAGCAGTTTCTCAGAAAGCTTCTTTCCAGTTTTCATCCAAGGATATTTTCTTTTTCACCATAGGCCTATACGGGCTTCCAAATATCCCTTTGCAAATTTCACAAGAACAGTCTTAGCTAACGGCATCTGGAGGGGAAAGCTGTAACTCTGTGACATGAATTCACAGAACACACAGCAGTTTCTCAGAAACTTCTTTTCAGTTTTTATCTGAGGATATTTCCCTTTTCACCGTAGCCCTCTAAGGGCTTCCAAATATCACTTTGCAAATTGCACAGGAACTGTCTTAGCGAAAGGATTCTTGAGGGGAAAGCTGTAACTCTGTGAGATGATTTCACAGATCATAAAGAAGTTTCTCAGAAAGCTTCTTTCTCATTTTGAGCAAAGGATATTTCCTTTGGCCCTATAGTCTTCCAAGGGATCCGAAATATCAGAGCTCAGATTCCACAGAATTAAGGTTAGGAAACAGCTCCACGAAATACAGATGTAACGCAGTGAGTTCAAGTCACACATCACAAAGCAGTTTCTCAGAAAGCATCTTTCCAGTTTTCATCAGAGGATATTTTCTTTTTCACCATAGGCCTTTATGGGCTTCCAAATATCCCTTTTAAATTCCACAAGAACAGTCTTAGCGAACGGCTTCTGGAGGTTACAGCTGTAACTCTGTGAGATGAATTCACAGATCACAAAGGAGTTTCTCAGAATGCTTCTTTCTCCTTTTGATCGGAGGATATTACCTTTGGCCCTATAGTCTTCCAAGGGATCAGAAATATCAGTGCTCAGATTCCACAGAAATAAGGCAAGCAAACAGCTCCATGAAATACAGCTGTAACTCAGTGAGTGGGAGTCACACATCACAAAGCAGTTTCTCAGAAAGTTTCTTTCCAGTTTTCATCTGAGGATATTTTCTTTTTCACCATAGGCCTCTATAGGCTTCCAAATATCCCTTTGCAAATTCCACAAGAACAGTCTTAGCGAACGGCTTCTGGAGGGGAAAACTGTATCTCTGTGAGATGAACACACGGAACACAAAGCAGTGTCTCAGAAAACTTCTTTCCAATTTTTATCTGAGGATATTTCCCTTTTCACCATAGCCCTCCATGGGTTTCCAAATATCACTTTCAAAATTCCACAAGAACAGTCTTAGTGAAAGACTTCTTGAGGGGAAAGCTGTAACTCTGTGAGATGAATTCACAGATCACAAAGAAGTTTCTCAGACAGCTTCCTTCTCATTTTGTTCAGAGGATATTTCCTTTGGCCCTTTAGTCTTCAAAGGGATCCGAAATATCAGTGCTCAGATTCCACAGAAATAACGCTAGTAAACAGTTCCACGAAATACAGCTGTAATTCAGTGAGTGAAAATCACACATCACAAAGCAGTTTCTCAGACAGCTTCTTTCCAGTTCTTTGCAACTTTCACAAAACCAGTCTTAGCGAACGGCTTCTGGAGGGGAAAGCTGTAATTCTGTGAGATGAATTCACAGAGCACAAAGCAGTTTCTCAGAAAGCTTCTTTCCAATTTTTACCTGAGGATATTTCCCTTTTCACCATAGCACTCCATGGGATTCCAAATATCACTTTGCAAATTCCACAAGAACAGTCTTAGAGAAAGGCTTCTTGAGGGGAGAGCTGTAACTCTGTGAAATGAATTCACACTTCACAAAGAAGTTTCTCAGAAAGCTTCTTTCTCATTTTGATCGGAGGATACTTCCTTTGGTCCTATGGTCTTCAAAGGGATCCGAAATATCAGTGCTCAGATTCCCCGGAAATAAGGCTAGCAAACAGCTCCACGAAATACAGCTGTAACTCAGTGAGTGGAAGTCACACATCACCAAGCAGTGTCTCAGAAAGCTTCTTTCCAGTTTTCATCTGAGGATATTTTCTTTTTCACCATAGGCCTCTATGGGCTTCCAAATATCCCTTTGCAAATTCCACAAGAACAGTCTTAGCGAACGGCTTCTGGAGGGGAAAACTGTATCTCTGTGAGATGAATTCACAGAACACAAAGAAGTTTCTCAGAAAGCTTCTTTCCAGTTTTTATCTGAGGATATTTCCCTTTTCACCATAGCCCTCCATGGGTTTCCAAATATCACTTTGAAAATTCCACAAGAACAGTCTTAGCGAAAGACTTCTTGAGGGGCAAGCTGTAACTCTGTGAGATGAATTCACAGATCACAAAGGAGTTTCTCAGAAAGCTTCTTTCTCATTTTGATCGGAGGATATTTCCTTTGGTTTTATGGTCTTCAAAGGGATCCGAAATATCAGTGCTCAGATTCCAGAGAAATAAGGCTAGCAAACAGTTCCACGAAATACAGCTGTAACTCAGTGAGTGAAAATCACACATCACAAAGCAGTTTCTCAGAAAGCTTCTTTCCAGTTTTCATCTGAGGATATTTTCTTTTTCTCCATAGGCCACTATGGGCTTCCAAATATACCATTGCAAATTCCAGAAGACCAGTCTTAGTGAACGACTCTGGAGGGGAAAGCTGTAACTCTGTGAGATGAAATCACAGAACACAAACGAGTTTCTCAGATAGCTTCTTTCCAGCTTTTATCTGAGGATATTTCCCTTTTCACCCTTCCAAATATCACTTTGCAAATTCCACAAGAATAGTCTTAGTGAAAGGTTTCTCGTGGGGAAAGGTGTAACTCTGTGAGAAGAATTCACAGATCACAAAGAAGTTTCTCGGAAAGCTTCTTTCTCATTTTGATCGGAGGATATTTCTTTTGTCCCTTTAGTCTTCAAAGAGATCCGAAATATCAGTGCTCAGATTCCACAGAAATAAGACTAGCAAACAGCTCCACGAAATACAGCTGTAACTCGTTGAGTGGAAATCACACATCACAAAGCAGTTTCTCAGAAAGCTTCTTTCCAGTTTTCATCTGAGGATATTTTCTTTTTCACCATAGGCCACTAAGGGCTTCCAAATATCCCTTTGCAAATTCCACAGTAACAGTCTTAGTGAACGGCTTCTGGAGGGGAAATCTGTAACTCTGTGAGATGGATTCACATTACACAAAGCAGTTTCTCAGAAAGCTTCTTTCCAATTTTTATCTGAGGATATTTCCCTTTTCACCATAGCACTCCATGGGATTCCAAATATCACTTTGCAAATTCCACAAGAACAGTCTTAGAGAAAGGCTTCTTGAGGGGAGAGCTGTAACTCGGTGAAATGAATTCACACTTCACAAAGAAGTTTCTCAGAAAGCTTCTTTCTCATTTTGATCGGAGGATACTTGCTTTGGTCCTATGGTCTTCAAAGGGATCAGAAATATCAGTGCTCAGATTCCCCGGAAATAAGGCTAGCAAAGAGCTCCACGAAATACAGCTGTAGCTCAGTGAGTGGAAGTCACACATCACCAAGCAGTTTCTCAGAAAGCTTCTTTCCAGTTTTCATCTGAGGATATTTTCTTTTTCACCATAGGCCTCTATGGGCTTCCAAATATCCCTTTGCAAATTCCACAAGAACAGTCTTAGCGAACGGCTTCTGGAGGGGAAAACTGTATCTCTGTGAGATGAATTCACAGAACACAAAGAAGTTTCTCAGAAAGCTTCTTTCCAGTTTTTATCTGAGGATATTTCCCTTTTCACCCTAGCCCTCCATGGGTTTCCAAATATCACTTTCAAAATTCCACAAGAACAGTCTTAGCGAAAGACTTCTTGAAGAGCAAGCTGTAACTCTGTGAGATGAATTCACAGATCACAAAGAAGTTTCTCAGAAAGCTTCTTTCTCATTTTGATCGGAGGATATTTCCTTTGGTTTTATGGTCTTCAAAGGGATCCGAAATATCAGTGCTCAGATTCCACAGAAATAAGGCTAGCAAACAGCTCCACGAAATACAGCTGTAACTCAGTGAGTGGAAGTCACACATCACCAAGCAGTTTCTCAGAAAGCTTCTTTCCAGTTTTCATCTGAGGATATTTTCTTTTTCTCCATACGCCTCTATGGGCTTCCAAATATACCTTTGCAAATTCCAGAAGACCAGTCTTAGTGAACGACTCTGGAGGGGAAAGCTGTAACTCTGTGAGATGAAATCACAGAACACAAAGGAGTTTCTCAGATAGCTTCTTTCCAGTTTTTATCTGAGGATATTTCCCTTTTCACCATAGCCCTCCATGGGTTTCCAAATATCACTTTGAAAATTCCACAAGAACAGCCTTAGCGAAAGACTTCTTGAGGGGCAAGCTGTAACTCTGTGAGATGAATTCACAGATCACAAAGAAGTTTCTCAGAAAGCTTCTTTCTCATTTTGATCGGAGTATATTTCCTTTGGTTTTATGGTCTTCAAAGGGATCCGAAATATCAGTGCTCAGATTCCACAGAAATAAGACTAGCAAACAGCTCCACGAAATACAGCTGTAACTCAGTGAGTGGAAGTCACACAACACCAAGCAGTTTCTCAGAAAGCTTCTTTCCAGTTTTCATCTGAGGATATTTTCTTTTTCTCCATAGGCCTCTATGGGCTTCCAAATATACCTTTGCAAATTCCAGCAGACCAGTCTTAGTGAACGACTCTGGAGGGGAAAGCTGTAACTCTGTGAGATGAAATCACAGAACACAAAGGAGTTTCTCAGATAGCTTCTTTCCAGCTTTTATTTGAGGATATTTCCCTTTTCACCATAGCCCTCCATGGTCTTCCAAATATCACTTTGCAAATTCCACAAGAACAGTCTTAGTGAAAGGTTTCTCGAGGGGAAAGGTGTAACTCTGTGAGAAGAATTCACAGATCACAAAGAAGTTTCTCGGAAAGCTTCTTTCTCATTTTCATCGGAGGATATTTCTTTTGTCCCTTTAGTCTTCAAAGAGATCCGAAATATCAGTGCTCAGATTCCACAGAAATAAGACTAGCAAACAGCTCCACGAAATACAGCTGTAACTCGTGGAGTGGAAATCACACATCACAAAGCAGTTTCTCAGAAAGCTTCTTTCCAGTTTTCATCTGAGGATATTTTCTTTTTCACCATAGGCCACGAAGGGCTTCCAAATATCCCTTTGCAAATTCCACAGTAACAGTCTTAGTGAACGGCTTCTGGAGGGGAAATCTGTAACTCTGTGAGATGGATTCACATTACACGAAGCAGTTTCTCAGAAAGCTTCTGTCCAGTTTTTATCTGAGGATATTTCCCTTTTCACCATAGCCCTCCATGGGCTTCCAAATATCACTTTGCAAATTCCACAAGAACAGTCTTAGCGACAGGCTTCCTGAGGGGAAAGCTGTAACTCTGTGAAATGAATTCACAGACCACAAGGAAGTTTGTCAGAAAGCTTCTTTCTCATTTTGATCAGAGGATATTTCCATTGGCCCTTTAGTTTTTCAAGGGATGTGAAATATCAGTGCTCAGATTCCCCGGAAATAAGGCTAACAAACAGCTCCACGAAATACAGCTGTAACTCAGTGAGTGGAAGTCACACATCACAATGCAGTTTCTCAGAAAGCTTCCTTCCAGTTTTCATCTGAGGATATTTTCTTTTTCACCATAGGCCTCTATGGGCTTCCAAATATCCCTTTGCAAATTCCACAAGAACAGTCTTAGCGAACAACTTCTGGAGGGGAAAGATATAACTCAGTGAGTGGAAGTCACACATCGAAATGCAGTTTCTCAGAAAGCTTCCTTCCAGTTTTCATCTGAGGATATTTTCCTTTTCACCGTAGGCCTCTTTGGACTTCCAAATATCCCTTTGCAAATTACACAAGAACACTCTTAGCGAATGGCTCCTGGAGGGGAAAGCTGTAAGTCTGTGAGATGAATTCACAGATCACAAAGAAGTTTCTCAGAAAGCTTCTTTCTCATTTTATCGGAGGATATTCCTTTTTACCCTATAGTCTTCAAAGGGATCCGAAATATCAGTGGTCAGATTCCACAGAAATAAGGCTAGCAAACACCTCCACGAAATTCAGCGGTAACTCAGTGAGTTGAAGTCACACATCACAAAGCAGTTTCTCAGAAAGCTTCTTTCCAGTTTTCATCCAAGGATATTTTCTTTTTCACCATAGGCCTATACGGGCTTCCAAATATCCCTTTGCAAATTTCACAAGAACAGTCTTAGCTAACGGCATCTGGAGGGGAAAGCTGTAACTCTGTGACATGAATTCACAGAACACACAGCAGTTTCTCAGAAACTTCTTTTCTGTTTTAATCTGAGGATATTTCCCTTTTCACCGTAGCCCTCTAAGGGCTTCCAAATATCACTTTGCAAATTGCAGAGGAACTGTCTTAGCGAAAGGATTCTTGAGGGGAAAGCTGTAACTCTGTGAGATGATTTCACAGATCATAAAGAAGTTTCTCAGAAAGCTTCTTTCTCATTTTGAGCAAAGGATATTTCCTTTGGCCCTATAGTCTTCCAAGGGATCCGAAATATCAGAGCTCAGATTCCACAGAATTAAGGTTAGGAAACAGCTCCACGAAATACAGATGTAACGCAGTGAGTTCAAGTCAAACATCACAAAGCAGTTTCTCAGAATGTATCTTTCCAGTTTTCATCAGAGGATATTTTCTTTTTCACCATACGCCTTTATGGGCTTCCAAATATCTCTTTAAAATTCCACAAGAACAGTCTTATCGAGCGGTTTCTGGAGGTTACAGCTGTAACTCTGTGAGATGAATTCACAGAACGCAAAGAAGTTTCTCAGACAGCTTCTTTCTCATTTTGATCGGATGATATTTCCTTTGGCCCTTTAGTCTTCAAAGGGATCCGAAATATCAGTGCTCAGATTCCACAGAAATAACGCCAGTAAACAGTTCCACGATATTCAGCTGTAATTCAGTGAGTGAAAATCACACATAACAAAGCAGTTTCTCACAAAGCTTCTTTCCAGTTCTTTACATATTTCACAAAAACAGTCTTAGCGAACGGCTTCTGGAGGGGAAAGCTATAACTCTGTGAGATGAATTCACAGAGCATAAAGCAGTTTCTCAGAAAGCTTCTTTCCAATTTTTATCTGAGAATATTTCCCTTTTCACCATAGCACTCCATGGGATTCCAAATGTCACTTTGCAAATTCCACAAGAACAGTCTTAGTGAACGGTTTCTGGAGGGGAAAGCTGTAAATCTGTGAGATGAAATCACAGAGCATAAAGCAGATTCTTAGAAAGTTTCTTTCCAGCTTTTATCTGAGGGTATTTCCCTTCTCACCATAGCTCTCCATGGGATTCCAAATATCACTTTGCAAATTCCACAAGAACAGGCTTAGAGAAAGGCTTTTTGATGGGAAAGGTGTAACTCTGTGAGACGAATTCACAGATCACAAAGAAAATTCTCAGAATGCTTCTTTCTCATTTTTATCGGAGGATATTACCTTTGGTCCTAAAGTCTTCAAAGGGATCCGAAATATCAGTGCTCAGATTCCACAGAAATAAGGCTAGCAAACAGCTCCACGAAATACAGCTGTAACTCAGTAAGTGGAAGTCACACATCACCAAGCAGTTTCTCAGAAAGATTCTTTCCAGTTTTCATCTGAGGATATTTTCTTTTTCACCATAGGACTCTATGGGCTTCCAAATATCCCATTGAATTCCACAAGAACACTCAGCAAACTGCTTCTGGGGGTAAAAGCTGTAACTCTGTGAGATGAATTCACAGATCACAAAAAAGTTTCTCAGAAAGCTTCTTTCTCATTTTGATCGGAGGATATTTCCATTGGCCCTTTAGTTTTCCAAGGGATCCAAAATATCAGTGCTCAGATTCCACAGAAATAAGGCTAACAGACATCTCCACGAAATACAGCTGTAACTCAGTGGGTGCAAGTCACAAATCACAAAGCAGTTTCTCAGAAAGCTTCCTTCCAGTTTTCATCTGAGGATATTTTCTTTTTCACCATAGCCTCTATGGGCTTCCAAATATCCCTTTGCAAATTCCACAAGAACAGTGTTAGCGAACGGCTTCTGGAGGGGAAAGCTGTAACTCAGTGAGTGGAAGTCACACATCACAAAGCAGTGTCTCAGAAAGCTTATTTCCACTTTTCATCTGAGGATATTTTCTTTATCACCGTAGGCCTCTATGGACTTCCAAATATCCCTTTGCAAATTACACAAGAACAGTCTTAGCGAACGGCTCCTGGAGGGGAAAGCTGTAACTCTGTGAGATGAATTCACAGATCACAAAGAAGTTTCTCAGAAAGCTTCTTTCTCATTTTGATAGGAGGATATTTCCTTTGGTTTATAGTCTTCAAAGGGATCCGAAATGTCAGAGCTCAGATTCCACAGAAATAAGGCTAGCAAACAGCTCCACGAAATACAGCTGTAACTCAGTGAGTGGAAGTCACACATCACAAAACAGTTTCTCAGAAAGCTTCCATTCAGTTTTCATTTGAGGATATTTTCTTTTTCACCATAGGCCTCTATGGGCTTCCAAATATCCATTTGAAAATTCCAAAAGAACAGTCTTAGTGAACGGCTTCTGGAGGTGAAAGCTGTAATTCTGTGAGATGAATTCACAGAACACTAAGCCGTTTCTCAGAAAGCTTCTTTCCAGTTTTTAACGGAAGGTATTTCCTTTTTCCCCATAGCCCTCTATGGGCTTCCAAATATCACTTTGCCAATTCCACAAGAACAGCCTTAGCGAAAGGCTTCTTGAAAGGAAAGATGTAACTCTGTGAGATGAATTCACAGATCACAAAGAAGTTTCTCAGAAAGCTTCTTTCCAGTTTTTATATGAGGATACTTTCTTTTTCACCATAGCCATCCATGTTCTTCCAAATATCACTTTTCAAATTCCAAAAGAACAGTCTTAGTGAACGTCTTTTTGAGGGTAAAGCTGTAACTCTGTGAGATGAATTCACAGAACACTAAGCAGTTTCTCAGAAAGCTTCTTTCCAGTTTTTAACTGAGGATAATTCCTTTTTCACCATAGCCCTGTATGAGCTTTAAAATATCACTTTACAAATTCAACAAGAACTGTCTTAATGAAAGTGTATTTCAGGGGAAAGCTGTAACTCTGCGAGATGCATTTACAGAACACAAAGCAGTTTCTCAGTAAGCTTCTTTCCAGTTTCTGTCTGAGGATATTTTCTTTTTCACCATAGCCCTCTATGGGCTTCCAAATATCATTTTGCAAATTCCACAAGAACAGTCTTAGAGAAAGGCTTCTTGAGGGGTGAGCTGTAACTCTGTGAAATGAATTCATAGTTCACAAAGAAGTTTCTCAGAAAGCTTCTTTCTCATTTTGATCGGAGGATACTTCCTTTGGTCCTATGGTCTACAAAGGGATCCGAAATATCAGTGCTCAGATTCCACAGAAATAAGGCTAGCAAACAGCTCCACGAAATACAGCGGTAACTCAGTGAGTGGAAGTCACACATCACCAAGCAGTTTCTCAGAAAGCTTCTTTACAGTTTTCATCTGAGGATTTTTTCTTTTTCACCGTAGGACTCTATGGGCTTCCAAATATACCTTTGCAAATTCCAGAAGACCAGACTTAGTGAACAGCTCTGGAGGGGAAAGCTGTAACTCTGTGAGATGAAATCACAGAACACAAAGCACTTTCTCAGAAAGCTTGCTTCCAGATTTTATCTGAGGATATTTCCCTTTTCACCATAACCCTCCATTGGCTTCCAAATATCACTTTGAAAATTCCACAAGAACAGTCATAGCGAAAGGATTCTTGAGTGAAAAGGTGTAACTCTGTGAGATGAATTCACAGATCACAAGAGAGTTTCTCAGAAAGCTTCGTTCTCATTTTGATCAGAGGATATTTCCTTTGACCCTAGAGTCTTCAAAGGGATTCGAAATATCAGTGCTCAGATTCCACAGAAATAAGGTTAGCAAACTCCTGCACGAAATTCAGCTGTAACTCAGTGAGTTGAAGTCACAAATCACAAAGCAGTTTCTCAGAAAGCTTCTTTCCAGTTTTCATCCGAGGATATTTTTTTTTCAACCTAGGCCTATACGGGCTTCCAAATATCCCTTTGCAAATTCCACAAGAACAGTCTTAGCGAACGGCTTCTGGAGGGGAAAACTGTATCTCTGTGAGATGAACTCACAGAACACAAAGCAGTTTCTGAGAAAACTTCTTTCCAATTTTTATCTGAGGATATTTCCCTTTTCACCATAGCCCTCCATGGGCTTCCAAATATCACTGTGTAAATTCCACAAGTACAGTCTTAGCAAAAGACTTCTTAAGGGGAAAGCTGTAACTCTGTGAGATGAATTCACAGACCACAAAGAATTTTCTCAGAAAGCTTCTTTCTCATTTTCATCGGAGGATATTTCCGTTGGCCCTTTAGTCTTCAAAGGGATCCGAAATATCATTGCTCAAATTCCACATAAATAATGCTAGCAAACAGTTCCACGAAATACAGCTGTAATCCAGTGAGTGAAAATCACACATCACAAAGCAGTTTCTCAGAAAGCTTCTTTCCAGTTATTTGCAAATTTCACAAAATCAGTCTTAGCGAACGACTTCTGGAGGGGAAAGCTGTAACACTGTGAGATGTATTCACGGAGCATAAAGCAGTTTCTCAGAAAGCTTCTTTCCAATTTTTATCTGAGGATATTTCCCTTTTCACCATAGCACTCCATGGATTTCCAAATATCACTTTCAAAATTCCACAAGAACAGTCTTAGCGAACGGCTTCTGGAGTGGAAAGCTGTAACTCTGTGAGATGGATTCACAGACCATAAAGCAGTTTCTTAGAAAGATTCTTTCCAGTTTTTATCTGAGGATATTTCTCTTTTCACCATAACTCTCCATGGGATTCCAAATATCACTTTGAAAATTCCACAAGAACAGTTTTAGAGAAAGGCTTCTTAAGGGGAAAGCTGTAACTCTGTGAGATGAATTCACAGATCACAAAGAAGTTTCTCTTAAAGCTTCTTTCTCATTTTGATCGGAGGATATTTCTTTGGTCCTATGGTCTTCAAAGGGATCCGAAATATCAGGGCTCAGATTCCACAGAAATAAGGCTAGCAAACAGCTCCACGAAATACAGCTGTAACTCAGTGAGTGGAAGTCACACATCACCAAGCAGTTTCTCAGAAAGCTTCTTTACAGTTTTTATCTGAAGATATTTTCTTTTTCACCATAAGCCTCTGTGGGCTTCCAAATATACTTTTGCAAATTCCACAAGAACAGTCTTAGTGAACGGCTTCTGGAGGTTAAAGCTGTAACTCTGTGAGATGAATTCACAGATAACAAAGGAGTTTCTCAGAATGCTTCTTTCTCATTTTGTGTGGAGGATATTTCCTTTGCCCTGTAGTCTTCTAAGGGATCAAAAATATCAGTGCTCAGATTCCACAGAATTAAGGCTAGCAAACATCTCCACGAAATATAAATGTAATACAGTGGGTGGAAGTCACACATCACCAAGCAGTTTCTCAGAAAGCTTCTTTCCAGTTTTCTTTTTTTTTTTTTAATTTAATTATTATTATTAAACTTCAAGTTTTAGGGTACATGTGCACAATGTGCAGGTTTGCTACATATGTATACTTGTGCCATGTTGGTGTGCTGCACCCATCAACCCGTCATTTACATAAGGTATAACTCCCAATGCAATCCCACCCCCTCCCCCCTCCCCATGATAGGCCCCGGTGTGTGATGTTCCCCTTCCCGAGTCCAAGTGATCTCATTGTTCAGTTACCACCTATGAGTGAGAACATGTGGTGTTTGGTTTTCTGTTCTTGTGATAGTTTGCTAAGAATGATGGTTTCCAGCTGCATCCATGTCCCTACAAAGGACACAAACTCATCCTTTTATATGGCTGCATAGTATTCCATGGTGTATATGTGCCACATTTTCTTAATCCAATCTGTCACTGATGGACATTTGGGTTGATTCCAAGTCTTTGCTATTGTGAATAGTGCTGCAATAAACATACGTGTGCATGTGTCTTTATAGCAGCATAATTTATAATCCTTTGGGTATATACCCAGTAATGGGATGGCTGGGTCATATGGTACATCTAGTTCTAGATCCTTGAGGAATCGCCATACTGTTTTCCATAATGGTTGAACTAGTTTACAATCCCACCAACAGTGTAAAAGTGTTCCTATTTCTCCACATCCTCTCCAGCACCTGTTGTTTCCTGACTTTTGAATGATCGCCATTCTAACTGGTGTGAGATGGTATCTCATTGTGGTTTTGATTTGCATTTCTCTGATGGCCAGTGATGATGAGCATTTTTTCATGTGTCTGTTGGCTGTATGAATGTCTTCTTTTGAGAAATGTCTGTTCATATCCTTTGCCCACTTTTGGATGGGGTTGTTTGTTTTTCTCTTGTAAATTTGTTTGAGTTCTTTGTAGGTTCTGGATATTAGCCCTTTGTCAGATGAGTAGACTGCAAAAATTTTCTCCCATTCTGTAGGTTGCCTGTTCACTCTGATGGTAGTTTCTTTTGCTGTGCAGAAGCTCTTTAGTTTAATGAGATCCCATTTGTCAATTTTGGCTTTTGCTGCCGTTGCTTTTGGTGTTTTAGACATGAAGTCTTTGCCCATGCCTATGTCCTGAATGGTACTACCTAGGTTTTCCTCTAGGATTTTTATGGTATTAGGTCTAACATTTAAGTCTCTAATCCATCTTGAATTAATTTTCGTATAAGGAGTAAGGAAAGGATCCAGTTTCAGCTTTCTACTTATGGCTAGCCAATTTTCCCAGCACCATTTATTAAATAGGGAATCCTTTCCCCATTTCTTGTTTCTCTCAGGTTTGTCAAAGATCAGATGGCTGTAGATGTGTGGTATTATTTCTGAGGACTCTGTTCTGTTCCATTGGTCTATATCTCTGTTTTGGTACCAGTACCATGCTGTTTTGGTTACTGTAGCCTTGTAGTATAGTTTGAAGTCAGGTAGCGTGATGCCTCCAGCTTTGTTCTTTTGACTTAGGATTGTCTTGGAGATGCGGGCTCTTTTTTGGTTCCATATGAACTTTAAAGCAGTTTTTTCCAATTCTGTGAAGAAGCTCATTGGTAGCTTGATGGGGATGGCATTGAATCTAAAAATAACCTTGGGCAGTATGGCCATTTTCACGATATTGATTCTTCCTATCCTTGAGCATGGTATGTTCTTCCATTTGTTTGTGTCCTCTTTGATTTCACTGAGCAGTGGTTTGTAGTTCTCCTTGAAGAGGTCCTTTATATCCCTTGTAAGTTGGATTCCTAGGTATTTTATTCTCTTTGAAGCAATTGTGAATGGAAGTTCATTCCTGATTTGGCTCTCTGTTTGACTGTCACTGGTGTATAAGAATGCTTGTGATTTTTGCACATTAATTTTGTATCCTGAGACTTTGCTGAAGTTGCTTATCAGCTTAAGGAGATTTTGGGCTGAGGCAATGGGGTTTTCTAAATATACAATCATGTCATCTGCAAAGAGGGACAATTTGACTTCTTCTTTTCCTAACTGAATGCCCTTGATTTCTTTCTCTTGCCTGATTGCCCTAGCCAGAACTTCCAACACTATGTTGAATAGGAGTGGTGAGAGAGGGCATCCCTGTCTTGTGCCAGTTTTCAAAGGGAATTTTTCCAGTTTTTGCCCATTCAGTATGATATTGGCTGTGGGTTTGTCATAAATAGTTCTTATTATTTTGAGGTACGTTCCATCAATACCGAATTTATTGAGCGTTTTTAGCATGAAGGACTGTTGAATTTTGTCAAAAGCCTTTTCTGCATCTATTGAGATAATGATGTGGTTCTTGTCTTTGGTTCTGTTTATATGCTGGATTATGTTTATTGATTTGCGAATGTTGAACCAGCTTTGCATCCCAGGGATGAAGCCCACTTGATCATGGTGGATAAGCTTTTTGATGTGTTGCTGAATCCGTTTTGCCAGTATTTTATTGAGGATTTTTGCATCGATGTTCATCAGGGATATTGGTCTAAAATTCTCTTTTTTTGTTGTGTCTCTGCCAGGCTTTGGTATCAGGATGATGTTGGCCTCATAAAATGAGTTATGGAGGATTCCCTCTTTTTCTATTGGTTGGAATAGTTTCAGAAGGAATGGTACCAGTTCCTCCTTGTACCTCTGGTAGAATTCAGCTGTGAATCCATCTGGTCCTGGACTTTTTTTGGTTGGTAGGCTATTAATTATTGCCTCAATTTCAGAGCCTATTATTGGTCTATTCAGGGATTCAACTTCTTCCTGGTTTAATCTTGGAAGAGTGTAAGTGTCCAGGAAATTATCCATTTCTTCTAGATTTTCCAGTTTATTTGCGTAGAGGTGTTTATAGTATTCTCTGATGGTAGTTTGTATTTCTGTGGGGTCGGTGGTGATATCCCCTTCATCATTTTTAATTGCATCGATTTGATTCTTCTCTCTTTTCTTCTTTATTAGTCTTGCTAGTGGTCTGTCAATTTTGTTGATCTTTTCAAAAAACCAACTCCTGGATTCATTGATTTTTTGGAGGGTTTTTTGTGTCTCTATCTCCTTCAGTTCTGCTCTGATCTTAGTTATTTCTTGCCTTCTGCTAGCTTTCGAATGTGTTTGCTCTTGCTTCTCTAGTTCTTTTAATTGTGATGTTAGAGTGTCAATTTTAGATCTTTTCTGCTTTCTCTTGTGAGCATTTAGTGCTATAATTTTCCCTCTACACACTGCTTTAAATGTGTCCCAGAGATTCTGGTATGTTGTATCTTTGTTCTTATTGGTTTCAAAGAACATCTTTATTTCTGCCTTCATTTCGTTATGTACCCAGTAGTCATTCAGGAGCACGTTGTTCAGTTTCCATGTAGTTGAGCGGTTTTGATTGAGTTTCTTAGTCCTGAGTTCTAATTTGATTGCACTGTGGTCTGAGAGACAGTTTGTTATAATTTCTGTTCTTGTACATTTGCTGAGGAGTGCTTTACTTCCAATCACGTGGTCAATTTTGGAGTAAGTACGATGTGGTGCTGAGAAGAATGTATATTCTGTTGATTTGGGGTGGAGAGTTCTATAGATGTCTATTAGGTCTGCTTGCTGCAGAGATGAGTTCAATTCCTGGATATCCTTGTTAACTTTCTGTCTCGTTGATCTGTCTAATGTTGACAGTGGAGTGTTGAAGTCTCCCATTATTATTGTATGGGTGTCTAAGTCTCTTTGTAAGTCTCTAAGGACTTGCTTTATGAATCTGGGTGCTCCTGTATTGGGCGCATATATATTTAGGATAGTTAGCTCTTCCTGTTGAATTGATCCCTTTACCATTATGTAATGGCCTTCTTTGTCTCTTTTGATCTTTGATGGTTTAAAGTCTGTTTTATCAGAGACTAGTATTGCAACCCCCGCTTTTTTTTGTTCTCCATTTGCTTGGTAAATCTTCCTCCATCCCTTTATTTTGAGCCTATATATGTCTCTGCGCGTGAGATGGGTCTCCTGAATACAGCAGACTGATGGGTCTTGACTCTTTATCCAGTTTGCCAGTCTGTGTCTTTTAATTGGAGCATTTAGTCCATTTACATTTAAGGTTAAGATTGTTATGTGTGAACTTGATCCTGCCATTATGATATTAACTGGTTATTTTGCTCGTTAGTTGATGCAGTTTCTTCCTAGCCTCGATGGTCTTTACATTTTGGCATGTTTTTGCAATGGCTGGTACCGGTTGTTCCTTTCCATGTTTAGTGCTTCCTTCAGGGTCTCTTGTAAGGCAGGCCTAGTGGTGACAAAATCCCTAAGCATTTGCTTATCTGTAAAGGATTTTATTTCTCCTTCACTTATGAAACTTAGTTTGGCTGGATATAAAATCCTGGGTTTAAAATTCTTTTCTTTAAGAATGTTGAATATTGGCCCCCACTCTCTTTTGGCTTGAAGAGTTTCTGCCGAGAGATCTGCTGTTAGTCTGATGGGCTTCCCTTTGTGGGAAACCTGACCTTTCTCTCTGGCTGCCCTTAAGATTTTTTCCTTCATTTCAACTTTGGTGAATCTGGCAATTATGTGTCTTGGAGTTGCTCTTCTTGAGGAGTATCTTTGTGGTGTTCTCTGTATTTCCTGGATTTGAATGTTGGCCTGCCCTACTAGGTTGGGGAAGTTCTCCTGGATGATATCCTGAAGAGTGTTTTCCAACTTGGTTCCATTTTCCCCCTCACTTTCAGGCACCCCAATCAGACGTAGATTTGGTCTTTTTACATAATCCCATACTTCTTGCAGGCTTTGTTCATTTCTTTTTCTTCTTTTTTCTTTTGGTTTCTCTTCTCGCTTCATTTCATTCATTTGATCCTCCATCGCTGACATTCTTTCTTCCAGTTGATCGAGACGGTTACTGAAGCTTGTGCATTTGTCACGTATTTCTCGTGCCATGGTTTTCATCTCTTTCATTTCGTTTGTGAGCTTCTCTGCATTAATTAATCTAGCCATCAATTCTTCCACTTTTTTTTCAAGATTTTTAGTTTCTTTGCGCTGGGTACGTAATTCCTCCTTTAGCTCTGAGAAATTTGATGGACTGAAGCCTTCTTCTCTCATCTCGTCGAAGTCATTCTCCGTCCAGCTTTGATCCGTTGCTGGCGATGAGCTGCGCTCCTTTGCCGGGGGGATGCGCTCTTATTTTTTGAATTCCCAGCTTTTCTGCCCTGCTTTTTCCCCATCTTTGTGGTTTTATCTGCCTCTGATCTTTGATGATGGTGATGTACTGATGGGGTTTTGGTGTAGGTGTCCTTCCTGTTTGAGAGTTTTCCTTCTAACAGTCAGGATCCTCAGCTGTAGGTTGTAACTGTAGGAGATTGCTTGAGGACCACTCCAGACCCTGTTTGCCTGGGTATCAGCAGCAGAGGCTGCAGAAGATAGAATATTTCTGAACAGCGAGTGTACCTGTCTGATTCTTGCTTTGGAAGCTTCCTCTCAGGGGTGTACTCCACCCTGTGAGGTGTGGGGTGTCAGACTGCCCCTAGTGGGGGATGTCTCCCAGTTAGGCTACTCAGGGATCAGGGACCCACTTGAGCAGGGAGTCTGTCCCTTCTCAGATCTCAACCTCCGTGTTGGGAGATCCACTGCTCTCTTCAAAGCTGTCAGACAGAGTCGTTTGCGTCTGCAGAGCTGCTGCGTTTGTTATTATTTACTGTGCCCTGTCCCCAGAGGTGGAGTCTACAGGGACAGGCAGGTTTCCTTGAGCTGCTGTGAGCTCCACCCAGTTCGAGCTTCCCAGCAGCTTTGTTTACCTACTTAAGCCTCAGCAATGGCGGGCGCCCCTCCCCCAGCCTCGCTGCTGCCTTGCCGGTAGATCACAGACTGCTGTGCTAGCAATGAGGGAGGCTCCGTGGGTGTGGGACCCTCCCGGCCAGGTGTGGGATATGATCTCCTGGTGTGCCTGTTTGCTTAAAGTGCAGTTTTGGGGTGGGAGTTACCCGATTTTCCAGGTGTTGTGTGTCTCAGTTCCCCTGGCTAGGAAAAGGGATTCTCTTCCCCCTTGCGCTTTGCAGGTGAGGCAATGCCTCGCCCTGCTTCAGCTCTCGCTGGTCGGGCTGCAGCAGCTGACCAGCACCGATCGTCTGGCACTCCCCAGTGAGATGAACCCAGTACCTCAGTTGAAAATGCAGAAATCACCGGTCTTCTGTGTCGCTCGCGCTGGGAGTTGGAGACTGGAACAGTTCCTATTCGGCCATCTTGCTCCGCCCACGATTGTATTCTCCTCCAGTTTTCATCTGAAGATATTTTCTTTTCACCATAGGCCTCTATGGGCTTCCAAATATCCCTTTGCAAATTCCACAAGAACAGTCTTAGCGAACGGCTTCTGGAGGGGAAAACTGTATCTCTGTGAGATGAATTCACAGAACACAAAGAAGTTTTTCAGAAAGCTTCTTTCCAGTTTTTATCTGAGGATATTTCCCTTTTCACCATAGCCCTCCATGGGTTTACAAATATCACTTTGAAAATTCCACAAGAACAGTCTTAGCGAAAGACTTCTTGAGGGGAAAGCTGTAACTCTGTGAGATGAATTCACAGAACGCAAAGAAGTTTCTCAGACAGCTTCTTTCTCATTTTGATCGGATGATATTTCCTTTGGCCCTTTAGTCTTCAAAGGGATCCGAAATATCAGTGCTCAGATTCCACAGAAATAACGCCAGTAAACAGTTCCACGAAACACAGCTGTAATTCAGTGAGTGAAAATCACACATCTCAAAGCAGTTTCTCACAAAGCTTCTTTCCAGTTCTTTGCAAATTTCACAAAAACAGTCTTAGCAAACGGCTTCTGGAGGGGAAAGCTATAACTCTGTGAGATGAATTCACAGAGCATAAAGCAGTTTCTCAGAAAGCTTCTTTCCAATTTTTATCTGAGAATATTTCCCTTTTCACCATAGCACTCCATGGGATTCCAAATATCACTTTGCAAATTCCACAAGAACAGTCTTAGTGAACGGCTTCTGGAGGGGAAAGCTGTAAATCTGTGAGATGAAATCACAGAGCATAAAGCAGATTCTTAGAAAGTTTCTTTCCAGCTTTTATCTGAGGGTATTTCCCTTCTCACCATAGCTCTCCATGGGATTCCAAATATCACTTTGCAAATTCCACAAGAACAGGCTTAGAGAAAGGCTTTTTGAGGGGAAAGGTGTAACTCTGTGAGATGAATTCGCAGATCACAAAGAAAATTCTCAGAATGCTTCTTTTTCATTTTTATCGGAGGTTATTTCCTTTGGTCCTATAGTCTTCAAAGGGATCCGAAATATCAGTGCTCAGATTCCACAGAAATAAGGCTAGCAAACAGCTCCACGAAATACAGCTGTAACTCAGTAAGTGGAAGTCACACATCACCAAGCAGTTTCTCAGAAAGATTCTTTCCAGTTTTCATCTGAGGATATTTTCTTTTTCACCATAGAACTCTATGGGCTTCCAAATATCCCATTGAAATCCACAAGAACACTCTTAGCGAACTGCTTCTGGGGGTAAAAGCTGTAACTCTGTGAGATGAATTCACAGATCACAAAGAAGTTTCTCAGAAAGCTTCTTTCTCATTTTGATCTTAGGATATTTCCATTGGCCCTTTAGTTTTTCAAGGGATCCAAAATATCAGTGCTCAGATTCCACAGAAATAAGGCTAACAGACATCTCCACGAAATACAGCTGTAACTCAGTGGGTGCAAGTCACAAATCACAAAGCAGTCTCTCAGAAAGCTTCCTTCCAGTCTTCATGTGAGGATATTTTCTTTTTCACCATAGCCTCTATGGGCTTCCAAATACCCCTTTGCAAATTCCACAAGAACAGTGTTAGCGAACGGCTTCTGGAGGGGAAAGCTGTAACTCAGTGGTGGAAGTCACACATCACAAAGCAGTGTTTCAGAAAGCTTCTTTCCAGTTTTCATCTGAGGATATTTTCTTTTTCACCGTAGGCCTCTATGGACTTCCAAATATCCCTTTGCAAATTACACAAGAACAGTCTTAGCGAACGGCTCCTGGAGGGGAAAGCTGTAACTCTGTGAGATGAATTCACAGATCACAAAGAAGTTTCTCAGAAAGCTTCTTTCTCATTTTGATAGGAGGATATTTCCTTTGGTTTATAGTCTTCAAAGGGATCCGAAATGTCAGAGCTCAGATTCCACAGAAATAAGGCTAGCAAACAGCTCCACGAAATACAGCTGTAACTCAGTGAGTGGAAGTCGCACATCACAAAACAGTTTCTCAGAAAGCTTCCATCCAGTTTTCATTTGAGGATATTTTCTTTTTCACCATAGGCCTCTATGGGCTTCCAAATATCACTTTGCCAATTCCACAAGAACAGCCTTAGCGAAAGGCTTCTTGAAGGGAAAGATGTAACTCTGTGAGATGAATTCACAGATCACAAAGAAGTTTCTCAGAAAGCTTCTTTCCAGTTTTTATATGAGGATACTTTCTTTTTCACCATAGCCATCCATGTTCTTCCAAATATCACTTTTCAAATTCCAAAAGAACAGTCTTAGCGAACGTCTTCTTGAGGGTAAAGCTGTAACTCTGTGAGATGAATTAACAAAACACAAAGCAGTTTCTCAGAAAACTTCTTTCCAGTTTTTACCTGAGGATAATTCCTTTTTCACCATAGCCCTGTATGAGCTTTAAAATATCACTTTACAAATTCAACAAGAACCGTCTTAATGAAAGTGTATTTCAGGGGAAAGCTGTAACTCTGCGAGATGAATTTACAGAACACAAAGCAGTTTCTCAGTAAGCTTCTTTCCAGTTTCTGTCTGAGGATATTTTCTTTTTCACCATAGCCCTCTATGGGCTTCCAAATATCATTTTGCAAATTTCACAAGAACAGTCTTAGCGAAAAGCTTCTTGAGAGGAAAACTGTAACTTTGTGAGATGAATTAACAGAACACAAAGCAGTTTTTCAGAAAGCTTCTTTCCAGGTTTTACGTGACTATATTTCCTTTTTCACCATAGCCCTCTATGGGCTTCCAAATATTACTTTGCGAATTCCACAAGAACAGTCTTAACGAAAGTCTTCTTGGGGGAAAGCTGTATCTCTGTGAGATGAATTAACAGTACACAAATCAGTTTTTCAGAAAGCTTCTTTCCAGTTTTTATCTGAGGATATTTTCTTTTTTACCCTCGCCCTTCATGTGCTTCCAAACATCGCTTTGCAAATTCTACAAGAACAGTCTTAGCGAAAGGCATTTTGAGAGGGAAGCTGTAACTCTGTGGGATGAATTCACAGACCACAAAGAAGTTTCTCAGAAAGTTTCTGTCTCATTTTAATCGGAGGATATTTTCTTTGGCCTGATAGTCATCAAACAGATCCGAAATAACATTTCTCAGATCCCACAGAAATAAGGCTAGCAAATAGCTCCACGAAATACAGCTATAACTCAGTGAGTGGAAGTCACACATCACGAAGCAATTTCTCAGAAATCTTCTTTCCAGTTTTTATGTGAAGATATTTCCTTTTTCACCATAGCCGTCTATGGGCTTCCAAATATCACTATGCAAGTTCCACAACTACAGTCTTACTGATCTGCTTCTTGAGGGGAAAGCTGTAACTCTGCATGATGAATTAACAGTACACAAAGCAGTTTTTCAGAAAGCTTCATTCCAGTTTTCTTCTGAGGATAAGTTCTTTTTCACTATAGCCTTCCATGGTCCTCCAAATATCACTTTGCAAACTCCACAAGAACAGTCTTAGCGAAAGGCTTCTTGATGGGAAAGCTGTAACTCTGTGAGTTGAATTTACAGATCACAAAGACGTTAATCAGAAAGCTTCTTTCTCATTTATATCGGAGGATATTTCCTTTGGCCCTAATGTCTTCAAAGGAATGTGAAACACCATTGCTCAGATTCAACAGAAATAAGGCTAGCAAACAGCCCCACAAAATACAGTTGTAACACAGTGAGTGGAAGTCACACTTCACAAAGCAGTTTTTCAGAAAGCTTCTTTCCATGTTTTATCTTAGGATATTTCCTTTTTCACCATAACTCTGTAAGGGCTTCAAAATATCACTTTGCAAATTCCACAAGAACAGTCTTAGCGAAAGACTTCTTCATGGGAAAGCTGTAACTCTGCGAGATGAATTCACTGATTTCAAAGAAATTTCTCAGAAAACTTCTTTCTCATTTTTAACGGATTATATTTCCATTGGACTTATAGTCTTCAAAGGGATCCGAAATATCAGTTCTCAGATTCCACAGAAATAACGCTAGCAAACAGCTCCACGAAATACAGCTTTACCTCAGTGAGGGGAAGTGACACATCAAAAAGTAGTTTCTCAGAAAGCTTCTTTTCAGGTGTTTTCTGAGGATATTTCCTTCTTCACCATAGCCCTTTATGGGTTTCCAAATATCACTTTGCAAATTACACAAGACCAGTCTTCGCGAGCGGCTTCTTGAGGGAAAAGCTGTAACTCTGTGAGATGAAGTAACAGTACACAAAGCAGTTTCTCAGAAAGCTTCTTTCCAGTTTTTATTTGAGGATATTTTCTTTTCCACCATAACCCACTATCGGCTTCCAAGTATTACTTTGCAAATTCCACAAGAACAGTCTTAGTGAAAGGCTTCTTTAGGGGAAAGAGGTAACTCTGTGAGATGAATTAACAGAACACAAAGCAGTTTCTCAGAAAGCTTCTTACCAGATTTTATCTGAGGAGAGTTTCTTTTTCACCATAGCCCTCCATGGGTTTCCAAATATCACTTTGCATATTCCACAAGAAGAGTCTTAGGCAAAGGCTTCTTGGGGGAAACTGCAACTCTGTTAGATGAATTCAGAGATCACCAAAAAGTTTCTCAGAAAGCTTATTCCTCTTCTCAGATTCCACAGAAATAAGGCTAGCAAGCAGCTCTACGAAATACACCTGTAACTCAGTGAGTGAAAGTCACACTTCCAAAGCAGTTTCTCAGAAAACTTCTTTCCATGTTTTATCTTAGGATATTTCCTTTTTCACCATAGCCCTCTATGGACTTCCAAATATCACTTTGCCAGTTCCAAAAGAACAGTCTTAGCGAAAGGCTTCTTGAGGGGAAAGCTGTAACTCTGTGAGATGAATTCACAGATCACAAAGAAGATTCTCAGAAAGCTTCTTTCTCATTTTGATGGGAGGATATTTCCTTTGGCCCTATAGTCTCCTAAGGGATCCAAAATATCGGTTCTCAGATTTGACAGAAATAAGGCTGGCATCAACTCCACAAAGTACAGCTGTAACATGGTGAGTGGAAGTCACACATCACAAAGCAGATTCTCAGAAAACTTCTTTTTAGTTTTTATCTGAGGATATTTCCTTTTTCACCATAGCCCTCAATTGGTTTCCAAATATCACCTTGCAAATTACACAAGAACAGTCTTAGCTAACGGCTTCTTGAGGGGAAAGCTGTAACTCTGTGAGATGAATTAACAGAACACTAAGAAGTTTCCCAGAAGGCTTCTTTCCAGTTTTTATCTGAGGATATTTTCTATTTCACTATACCCCTCCATGGGCTTCCAAATATCACTTTGAAACTTCCACAAGAAGAGTCTAAGCGAAAGGCTTCTTTAGGGGAAAGCTGTAACTATGTGACTTGAATTGACAGAAAAGAAAGAAGTCTCTCAGAATGCTTCTTTTTCATTTTTATCAGAGGATATTTCGTTTGGCCCTATAGTCTTCAAAGAGATCCGAAATATCATTTCTCAGATTCCACAGAAATAAAGCTAGTAAACAGCTCCACGAATACAGCTGTAACTCAGTGAATGGAAGTCAGACATCAGAAGGCAGTTTCTTAGAATGCTTCTATTCAGTTTTTATCTGAGGATATTTTCTTTTTCACCATAGCCTTCTATGGGCTTCCAAATATCACTTTGCAAATTCCACAAGGATAGTCTTAGAAAATGGCTTTTTGAGAGGAAAGCTATAACTCTGTGTGTTGAAGTAACAAAACACAAAGTAGTTCCTCAGAAAGCTTCTTTCCAGTTTTTATCTGAGGATATTCTCTTTTCACCATAGCCCTCTATGGGCTTCCCAATATCACTTTGCAAATTCCACAAGACAGTCTTAGCGAACGGCTTCTTGAGGAAAAATTGTTACTCTGTGAGATAAATTAAGAGAACACTAAGAAGTTTCTCAGAAAGCTTCCTTCCAGTTTTTATATGAGGATGTTTTCTTTTTTCACCATAGCCCTCCATTGGCTTCCAAATATAACTTTGCAAATTCCACAAGAACAGTCTTAGCGAACGTTTTCTTGAGTGGAAAGATGTAACTCTGTTTGATGAATTAACAGAATACAAAGACATTTCTCAGAAAGCTTCATTCTCAGTTTTATAGGAGGATATTTCCTTTGGCCCCATAGTCTTCAAAGAGATCCGAAATATCATTTCTCAGATTCCACAGAAATAAGGCCAGAAAACAGGTCCACGAAATACAGCTGTAACTCAGTGAGTGGAAGTCACACATCACAAAGAAGTTTCTCAGAAATCTTCTTTCCAGTATTTATCTGAGGATATTTTCTTTTTCACCATAGCCCTCCGTAGGCTTCCAAATATCACTTTGCAAATTCCACAAGAACAGTCTTAGCGAAAGACTTCTTGAACTGAAAGCTGTAACTCTGTGACATGAATTCACAGAACACAAAGAAGTTTCTCAGAAAGCTTCTTTCTCATTTTTATTAGAAGATATTTCCTTTGGACCTGTAGTCTTCAAAGGGATCTGATATATTAGTTCTCAGACTCCACAGAAATAAGGGTAGCAAACAGATGCGTGAAATAGAGGTGTAATTCAGTGAGTGGAAGTCACACATCACAAAGCAGTTTCTCAGAAAGCTTCTTTCCAGTTTTTATCTGAGAATATTTTCTTTTTCACCATAGCCCTCAATGGGCTTCCAAATATCACTTTGCAAATTCCACAAGAACAGTCTTAGCGAACGGCTTCTTGAGAGGAAAGCTGTAACTCTGTGATGTGAATTAAGAGGACACAAAGCAGTTTCTCAAAAGCTTCTTTCCAGGTTTTCTCTGTGGATATCTTCCTTTTCAGTATATCCCTCTATGGGCTTGAAAATATCACTTTGCAAATTCCACAAGAACAGTCTTAGCGAATGGCTTCTTGAGGGGAAAGCTGTAACTCTGTGAGATGAATTAACAGAACACTAAGCAGTTTTTCAGAAAGCTTCTTTCCAGTTTTTATCTGAGGATATTTTCTTTTTCACCATAGCCCTCCATGGGATTCCAAACATCACGTTGCAAATTCCACAAGAACAGTCTTAACTAAACACTTCTTGAGGGAAAATTGTAACTCTGTGAGATGAATTCACAGAACACAAAGAAGTTTCTCAGAAAGCTTCTTTCTCATTTTGAGCGGAGGATATTTCCTTTGGCCCTATAGTCTTCAATGGGATCCGAAATATCTGTCTTCAGATTCCACAGAAATAAGGCTAGCAAAGAAGTCCATGAAATACAGCTGTAACTCAGTGAGTGGAAGTCACACATCACAAAGCAGTGTCTCAGAAAACTTCTTTCCAGTTTTTATATGAGGATATTTTCTTTTTCACCATAGCCCTCCATGTGCTTCCAAATATCTTTTTGCAAATTGCAAAAGAATAGTCTTAGCTAATGGCTTCTTGAGAGGAAAGCTCTAACTCTGTGTGGTGAGTTAACATAACACAAAGCAGTTTCTCAGAAAGTTTCTTTAAAGTTTTTATCTGAGAATATTTTCTTTTTCACCATAGCCCTCTAAGGGCTTCCAAATATCATTTTGCATATTCCACAAGAACAGTCTTAGCGAACGGCTACTTCAGAGAAAGTTGTAACACTGTGAGATGAATTAACGGAACACTAAGCAGTTTCTCAAAAAGCTTCTATCTCATTTTTATTGGAGGATATTTCCTTTGGCCCCATAGTCTTTAAAGAGATCCGAAATATCATTTCTCAAATTCCACAGAAAAATGCTAGCAAAGAGCATGACGAAATAAAGCTGTAACTCAGTGAGTGGAAGTCACACATCACAAAGCAGTTTCTCAGAAAGCTTCTTTCCAGTTTTTGTCTGAGGATATTTTCTTTTCACCATAGCCCTCCTTGTTCTTCTAAATATCACCTTGCAAATTCCACAAGAACAGTGTTAGTGAAAAGCTTCTTGAGGGGAAAGTTGTAACTTTATGAGACGAATTCACAAATCACAAAGAAGTTTCTAAGAAACCTTCTTTCTCATTTTTATCGGAGGATATTTACTTTAGCCTTATAGCCTTTAAAGGGATCCAAAATATCAGATCTCAGATTCCATAGAATTAAGCTAGTAAACAGCTCCAGTAAATATAGCTGTAACTCAGTGAGTGGAAGTCACACATGACAAAGCAGTTTCTCAGAAAGCTTCTTTCCAGTTTTTATCAGAGGATATTTCCTTTCTCACCATAGCCCTCTATGGGCTTCCAAATATCACTTTGCAAATTCCACAAGAACAGTCTTAGCAAACGGCTTCTTCAGACGAAAGCTGTAACTCTGTGACACGAATTCACAGAACACCAAAAGTATCTCAGAAAGCTTTTTTCTCATTTTTATCAGAGGATATCTTCTTTGGCCCTATAGTCTTCAAAGGGATACGAAATATCAGTTCTCTGATTCCACAGCAATAAGGCTAGCAAACAGCTCCACAAAATACAGTTGTAACTCAGTCAGTGGAAGTTATACTTCACAAAGCAGTTTCTCAGAAAGCTTCTTTCTCATTTTTATCTGATTTTATTTCCTTTGGCCCAGCTGTCTTCAATGGGATCCGAAATATCAGTTCTCAGATACCAAAGAAATAAGACTAGCAAGCAGCTCCACGAAATACAGCTGTAACTCAGTGAGTGGAAGTCACACATCACAAAGCAGTTTCTCAGAAAGTTTCCTTCTGGTTTTCATCTGAGGACATTTTCTTTTTCACCACAGCCCTCTATGGACTTCCAAATATCACTTTGCAAATTCCACAAGAACACTCTTAGCGAGCAACTTCTTGAGGGGAAATCTGTAACTCTGTGAGATAAATTAACAGAACACTAAGCAGTTTCTCAGAAAGCTTCTTTCCAATTTTTATCTGAGGATATTTTCTTTTTCACCACAGAACTCCATGGGCTTCCAAATATCTCTTTGCAAATTGCACAAGAACAGTCTTAGCGAAAGGCTTCTTGATTGGAAAGCTGTAACTCTGTGAGAGAATTCACAGAACACAAAGAAGTTTCTCAGAAAGCTTCTTTCTCATTTTTAACGAAGGATATTTCCTTTTTTCCCTATGGTCTTCAAAGAGATCTGACATATCCGTTCTCAGATTCCACAGATGTAAGACTAGTAAACAGCTCCACGAGACACAGCTGTAACTCAGTAGCGGAAGTCACACATCACAAAGCAATTTATCAGAAAGCTTCTTTCCAGTTTTTATATGAGGTTATTTTTTTTTTTTTTCATGATAGTCCTTTATGGGCTTTCAAATATCACTTTGCAAATTCCGCAAGAACAGTCTTAGCGAAAGGTTTCTTGAGGGGAAAGCTGTAACTCTGTGAGATGAAATCACAGAACACAAAGAAGCTTCTCAGAAATCTTCTTTCCAGTTTTTATCTGAGGATATTTTCTTTTTCACCATAACCCTCAATAAGCTTCCAAATATCACTTTGCAAATACCACAAGAACAATCTTAGCAAAAGGCTTCTTCAGGAGAAAGCTGTAACTCTGTGAGATGAATTCACAGAACACAAAGTAGTTTCTCAGAAAGCTTCTTACTCATTTTTATCAGAGAATATTTCGTTTGGCCCTATACTCTTCAAAGGGATCCGAAATATCTGTTCTCAGATTCCAAGGAAATCAGGGTAGCAATCAGCTCCACGAAATACAGGTGTAACTCAGTGAGTGGAAGTCACACATCACAAAGCAGTTTCCCAGAAAGCTTATTTTCAGTTTCTATCTGAATATTTTCTTTTTCACCATGGCCCTTTAAGGACTTTCAAATATCACTTTGAAAATTCCACAAGAACAGTCTTAGCGAACAGCTTCTTGAGGGGAAAGCTGTAACTCTGTGTGATGAAATCACAGAAGACAAAGAAGTTTCTCAGAAACCTTCTTTCCAGTTTTTATGTAAGGATAATTTCTTTTTCACAAAAGCCCTCCATGGGCTTCAAAATATCACTTTGCAAATTCCACAAGAACAGTCTTAGCGAAAGGCTTCTTGAGGGGAAAGCTGTAACTCTGTGAGATGATTTCACAGAACTCAAAGAAGTTTCTCAGAAAGCGCCCTTCTCATTTTTATCAAAGGATATTTCTTTTGGCCCTACAGTCTTCAAAGAGATCAGAAATATCATTTCTCAGATTCCACAGAAATCAGGCTAGCAAACAGCTACATGAAAAAGAGCTGTAACTCAGTGAGTGGAAATCCCTCATCAGAAAGCAGTTTCTCAGAAAGCTTCTTTCCAGTTTTTATCTGAGGATATTTTCTTCTTCATCACATCCCTCCTTGGGCTTCCAAATATCACTTTACACATTCCACAAGAACATTCTTAGCGAAAGTCTTCTTGACGGGAATGCTGCAACTCTGTGAGATGAATTCACAGAACACAAAGAAGTTTCTCAGAAACCTCCTTTCTTATTTTTATTGGCGGATATTTCCTTTGGCACTATAGTCCTCAAAGGGATCCGAAATATCAGTTCTCAGATTCCAAAGAAATCAGGCTAGAAAACAGCTCCATGAAATACAGCTGTAACTCAGTTAGTGGAAGTCACACATCACAAAGCAGTTTCTCAAAAAGCTTATTTCACGTTTTTAACTGAAAATTATCTTTTACACCATAGCCCTTTAAGGGCTTTCAAATATCACTTTGCAAATTCCACAAGAACAGTCTTAGCGAAAGGCTTCTTGAGGCGAAAGCTGTAACTCTGTGATATGAATTCACAGAACATAAGAAGTTTCTCAGAAAGCTTCTTTCCAGTTTTTATCAGAGGATATTTTCATTTTCACCATAGACATCCATGGGCTTCTAAATATCACTTCGGAAATTCCACAAGAACAGTCTTCGTGAAAGGCTTCTTTAGGGGAAAGCTGTAATTCTGTGAGATGAATTCCCAGAACACAAAGAAGTTTCTCAGAAAGCTTCTTTCTCATTTTTTCAGAGGATATTTCCTTTGGCGCTATAGTCCTCAAAGGGATCCGAAATATCATTTCTCAGATTCCACAAAAATAAGGCTAGCAAACAGCTTCACAAAATGCAGCTGTAACTCAGTGAAGGAAGTCCCACATCACAAAGCAGTTTCTCAGAATGCTTCTTTACAGTTTTTTATCTGAGGATATTTTCTTTTTCATCCTAGACCTCCATGGGCTGCCAAATATCACTTTTTGAATTCCACAAGAACAGTCTTAAGGAGTGACTTCTTGAGGGCAAAGCTTTAACTCTGTGAGATGAATTCACAGAACACAAAGAAGTTTCTCAGAAAGCTTCTTTCTCATTTTAATCAGAGGATATTTTCCTTGGCCCTATAGTCTTCAAAGATATCCGAAATATCAGTTCTCACATTCCAAAGAAATAAGGGCAGCAAACAGCTCCACTAAATACAGTTGTAACTCACTGAGTGGAAGTCACACATCACAAAGCAATTTCTCAGAAAGCTTCTTTCCACTTTTTATCTGAGGATATTTTCTTTTTCACCATAGCCCTCTATAGGCTTCCAAATATCACTTTGCAAATTCCACAAGAACAGTCTTATAGAAAGGCTTCTTGAGGGGAAACTGTAACTCTGTGAGATGAATTAACAGAACACTAAGCAGTTTCTAAGAAAGCTTCTTTAAAGTTTTTATCTGTGGATATTTTCTTTTTCACCATAGCCCTCCATGGGCTTCCAAATATCACTTTGCGAATTCCACAAGAACAATCTTAGCAAACGGCTTCTTGAGAGAAAAGCTGTAAATCTGTGAGGTGAGTTAAGTGAACACAAAGCAGTTTCTCAGAAAACTACTTTCCACTTTTCATCTGAGGATATTTTCATTTTCCCCATAGCCCTCTATGGGCTTCGAAATATCACTTTACAAATTCCACAAGAACAGTCTTAGCAAACGGCTTTGTGAGGTAAAAGCTGTAACTCTGTGAGATGAATTAACAGAACACTAAGCAGTTTCTTAGAAAGCTTCTTTACAGTTTATATCTCAGGATATTTTCTTTTTCACCATAGCCCTCCTTGGGTTTCGAAATATCACTTTGCAAATTCCACAAGAACATCTTAGAGAAAGGCTTCTTGAGGGGAAAGCTGTAACTCTTTGAGATGAATTCACAGAACACAAAGAAGTGTCTCAGAAAACTTCTTTCTCATTTTGAGCGGAGGATATTTCCTTGGGCCCAATAGTCTTCAATGGGATCCGAAATATCATTTCTCAGATTCCACAGAAGGAAGGCTAGTGAATAGCTCCAGGAAGTACAGCTGGACCTCAGTGAGTGGAAGACACACATCACAAAGCAGTTTCTCAAAAGCTTCTTTCCAGTTTTTTTCTGAAGATATTTCCTTTTTCACCATAGCCCTCCCTGGGCTTCCAAATGTCACTTTGCAAATTCCACAAGAACAACCTTAGCAAAAGTCTTCTTGAGGGGATAGCTGTAACTCTGTGAGGTGAATTCACAGAACACAAAGAAGTTTCTCAGAAAGCTTCTTTCTCATTTTTGTCGGAGGATATTTCCTTTGGCCTTTTCGTCTTCAAAGGGATCCGAAATATCAGTTCTCAGAATCCACAGAAATAAGTCTAGCACAGAGCTCCACGAAATGAGGCTGTAACTAAGTGAGTGGAAGTCACACATCATGAAGCCGTTTCTGAGAAAGCGTCTTTCCAGTTTTTATCTGAGGATATTTTCTTTTTCACCATAGGCCTCTATGGGCTTCCAAATATCACTTTGCAAATTCCACAAGAACAGTCTTAGCGAACGGCTTCTTGAGGGGAAAGCTGTAACTCTGTGAGATGAATTAACAGAACACAAAACAGTTTCTCAGAAAGCTTCTTTCCAGTTTTTTTCTGAGGATATTTTCTTTTTCACCTTAGCCCTCCATGGACTTCCAAATATCACTTTTGCAAATTCCACAAGAACAGTCTTAGCATAAATCTTCTTAAGGGGAAAGCTGTAACTCTGTGAGATGAATTCACAGATCACAAAGAAGTTTCTCAGAAAGCTTCTTTTTCATTTTTATCGGAGGATATTTCCTTTCGCCCTCTAGTCTTCAAAGCGATCCGAAATATCAGTTCTCAGATTCCTCAGAAATAAGGTTAGCAAACAATTCCACGAAATACAGCTCTAACTCAGTGAGTGGAAGTCACACATCACAAAGCAGTTTCACAGAATGCCTCTTTCCAGTTTTAATCTGAAGATATTTTCTTTTTCACCATAGCCCTCCATGGGCTTCCAAATATCACTTTGCATATTCCACAAGAACAGTCTTACCAAACGGCTTCTTGAGGGGAAAGCTGTAACTCTGTGAGATGAATTCAGAAATCAGAAAACAGATTCTCAGAAAGCTTCTTTCCTCTTCTTATCTGAGGATATTTTCTTTTTCAACATAGTCTTTCATTGGCTTCCAAATATCACTTTGAGAATTCCACAAGAAACGTCTTAGCGAACGGCTACTTTAAAAAGCTGTAACTCTCTAAGATGAATTCACCATTCACAAAGAATTTTCTCAGAAAGCTTCCTTCTCATTTTTATCAGAGGATATTTCCTTTGGCCCAACAGTACTCAAAGGGATCCGAAATATCAGTTCTCAGATTACACAAAAACCGGGATATCCAACGGATCCACGAAATACAGCTATATCTCAGTGTGTTGAAAGCACACATTACAAAGTAGTTTCTCAGAAAGCGTCTTTTTTTGATCTGAGGTTATTTGTGGTCTCAGGGCGCCACCGTGTGTCTTATTGCAGATTCTGCGAAAACACTGTTAGCAAACTTCTAACTGAAAACAATGATGTAACCCTATGAACTGAATTCACTCACACCAAAGAACTTTCTGAGAAGGCTTCTCTGCAGATTTGTCTGAGGTTCTTTCATGATTCACCATGGGATTCAATGATATCCAGGATATCACTTCTGACATCCCTCAAAATCAGTGCTAGCAACCTCCTGCATGAAAGAGTGGTGTAACACTGAGAAATGAATTCACACATCTCAAAGCGGTTTCTCAGAAAGCTTCATTCCGCTTTTTCTCGGAGGATATTTCCTTTGTGCTTCTACTCTTCAAACCCATCCGAAGTGTCAGTTCTGACAATCCACAAAAACAGGGCTAGCAAACCGCCGCATGAAATACTGGTGTAACTCGGGGAGACGAAGTCACATATCTGAAAGCAATTTATCAGAAAGCTTCTTTCACGTTTTTTTCTGAGGAGATCTCCTTTGTCACTGTAAGCTGCATAGTGCTAAGAAGTATCCTGTGGCAGATGTGAGGAACACTGTGTTAGCAAACTGATGCCAAAGAAGAAGTGTGTAACTCTGCGAGTTGCATTCACACATGGCAGTGCAGATTCTCCGAACACTTCTTTCCAGTTTTAATCTGAGGATATTTTCTTTTTCACCATAGCCCTCAATGAGCTAACAAATATCACTTTGCAGAATCCAGGAACACAGTGTTAGCAATCTGATGCCTGAAGAGAAATGTGCAACTCTGTGAGTTACATTCACACATCGTAGTGCAGTTTCTCAGAATGCTTCTTTCCAGTTTTAATCTGAGGGTATTTCCTTTTTCACCGTAAACCTCAATGAGATCTCAAATATCACATTGCGGAATCCACGAAGACAATGTTAGCAAACTGATGTCTCAAGAGAAATGTGTAACTCTGTGAGTTGCATTCACACATCGCACTGTAGTTTCCCAAACGCTTCATTCCAGTTTTAATCTGAGGATATTTCCTTTTTCACCATAGCCGTCCATGAGCTCCCAAATGTCACTTTGCAGAATTGACGAACACAGTGTTAGCAACCTGATGCCTGAAGAGAAATGTGTAACTCTGTGAGTTGCATTCACACTTCGCAGTGCAGTTTTTCAGAACACTTCTTTACAGTTTTAATCTGAGGATATTTCATTTTTCTCCATAGCCCTCAATGAGCTGCAAAATATCACTTTGCAGTATCCACAAACACAGTGTTAGCAAACTGATGTCTGAAGAGAAATGTGTAACTCTGTGAGTTGCATTCACATGTCACAATGGAGTTTCTCAGAAGGTTTCTTTCCAGGTTTTATCTGAGGATATTTACTTTTTCACCGTAGCCCTCCATGGCATCCCAAATATCACTTTGCCAATTCCACGAGAACAGTCTTAGCGAACCGATTCATCAGTAGAGAGGTGTAACTCTGTGACATGAATTCACAGATCACAAAGAAGTTTCTCAGAAAGCTTCTTTCTCACTTTTATCGGAGGATATTTCCTCTGGCCTTACAGTCCTCAAAGGGATCCGAAATATCAGTTCTGAGATTCCACAAAAACCGGGATAGCCAACGGATCCACGAAATACAGCTGTAACTCAGTGAGTTGAATGCCCACATCACAAAGCAGTTTCTCAGAAAGCCTCTTTCTTTTTTTAACTGAGGTTATTTTTGGTCTTGGAGCGCCACTGTGTGTCTTATTGCAGATTCTGCGAAAACACTGTTAGCAAGCTTCTCAATGAAAACAATGATGTAACCCTGTGAGCTGAATTCACTCTCACCAAAGAAGTTTCTGAGAGGGCTTCTCTGCAGATTTGTCTGAGGTTCTTTCATGAATCACCATGGGATTCAACGATATCCAGGATATCACTTCTGAGATTTCACAAACTCAGTGCTAGCAAACTCCTCCATGAAAGAGTGGTGTAACACTGTGAAATGAATTCACACATCACAAAGCGGTTTCTCAGAAAGCTTCATTCCGGTTTTTCTCGGAGGATATTTCCTTTGTCCTTCTACCCTTCAAACCCATCCGAAATATCAGTTCTCAGAATCCACCAAAACAGGGCTAGCAAACGGCTGCACGATATAGTGGTGTAACTCTGGGAGACGAAGTCACATATCACAAAGCAATTTCTCAGAAAGCTTCTTTCAGGTTTTTATCTGAGGAGATCTCCTTTGTCACTGTAAGCTGCATAGCGCTAAGAAGTATCCTGTGGAAGATTTCAAGAAAACTGTGTTAGCAAACTGATGCCTGAAGAGAAATGTGTAACTCTTTGAGTTGCATTCACATGTCACAATGCAGCTCCTCAGAAGGCTTCTTTCCAGGTATTATCTGAGGATATTTCCTTTTTCAACATAGCCCTCCATGGGCTCCCATATATCTCTTTGCCAATTCCACGAGAACAGTCTTAGCGAACCTCTTCATCAGGAGAGAGGTGTAACTCTGTGAGATGAATTCACAGATCACAATGAAGTTTCTCATAAAGTTTCTTTATCATTTTTACCGGAGGATATTTCCTTTGGCCCTACAGTCCTCTTAGGGATCCGCAATATCAGTTCTCAGATTCCAAAAAAACTGGGCTAGCCAATGGATCCTTGAAATAAAACTGTAACTCAGTGAGTTGAATGCACACTTCAAAAAGTAGTTTCTCTGAAAGTGTCTTTCTCTTTTGAGCTGAGGTCATTTGTGGTCTCAGAGCGCCACCCTGTGTCTTATTTCAGATTCTGCGAAAACACTGTTAGCAAGCTTCTCACTGAAAACAATGATGTAACCCTGTGAGCTGAATTCACCCACACCAAAGAAGTTTCTGAAAAGACTTCTCTGCAGATTTGTCTAAGGTTCACCATGGAATGGTGAACACATGATTCACCATGGAATTCAACGATATCCAGGATATCACTCCTGAGATTCCACAAAATCACTGCTAGCAAACTCCTCCATGAAAGAGTGGTGTAACACTGTGAAATGAATTCACACATCACAAAGCGGTTTCTCAGAAAGCTTCATTCCGCTTTTTCTTGGAGGATATTTCCTTTCTCCTTCTACTCTTGATTCACATACAAAATATCAGTTCTGAAAATCCACAAAAACAGGGCTAGAAAATGGCTGCATGAAATAGCGGTGTAACTCTAGGAGAAGAAGCCACATATCAGAAAGCAATTTCTCAGAAAGTTTCTTTCACGTTTTTATCTCTGTACGTCTCCCTTGTCACTGTAAGCTGCATAGCACTAAGAAGTATCCTGTGGCAAATTTCAAGCAAACTGTGATAGCAAACTGATGCCTGAGAGAAATGTGTAAATCTGTGATTTGCATTCACACATCTCATTAGAGTTTCTCAGAACGCTTCTTTCCAGTTTTAATCTGAGGATATTTTCTTTTTCACCATACCTTTCAATGAGCTCCCAAATATCACTTTGCCGTAGCCCTGAATGAGCTCCCAAATATCACTTTGCAGAATCCACGAACACAGGGTTAACAAACTGATGCCTGAAGAGAAATGTGTAACTCTGTGAGTTGCATTCACATATTGCAGTGCAGTTTCTCAGAACGCTTCTTTCCAGTTTTAATTTGAGGATATTTCCGTTTTCACTACAACTCTCACTGAGCTCTCATATATCACTTTGCAGAATCCACGAACACAGTGTTAGGAAACTGATGTCTGAAGAGAATTGTGTAACTCTGTGAGTTTCATTCACATGTCACAATGCAGTTTCTCAGAAGGCTTCTTTCCAGGTTTTATCTGAGGATATTTCCTTTTTCACCATAGCCCTCCGTGGGCTCCGAAATATCACTTTGCCGACTCCACGAGAACAGTCTTAGCGAACCGTTTCATGAGGAGAGAGGTGTAACTCTGTGAGATGAATTCACAGATCACAAAGAAGTTTCTCAGAATGTTTCTTTCTCATTTTTATAGGAGGATATTTCCTTTGACCCTACAGTCCTCAAAGGGATCCGAAGTATTAGTTCTCAGATTCCACAAAAACTGGGCTAGCCAACGGAACCACGAAATACAGCTGTAACTCAGTGAGTTGAATGCACACATCACAAAGCAGTTTCTCAGAAAGCCTCTTTCTTTTTTGAGCTGAGGTTTTTTGTGGTCTGGCAGAGCCACTGTGTATCTTATTGCAGTTTCTGCGAAAACACTGTTAGTAAGCTTCTCAATGAAAACAATGATGTAATCCTGTGAGCAGAATTCACCCACACCAAAGAAGTTTCTGAGAAGGCTTCTCTGCAGATTTGTCTGAGGTTCTTTCATGATTCACCATGGGATTCAACGATATCCAGGATATCACTTCTGAGATTCCACAAAATCAGTGCTAGCAAACTCCTCCATGAAAGAGTGGTGTAACACTGTGAAATGAATTCACACATCACAAAGCTGTTTCTCAGAAAGCTTCATTCTGGTTTTTCTCGGAGGATATTTCCTTTGTCCTTCTACTCTTCAAACCCATCCGAAATATCACTTCTCAGAATCCACAAAAACAGGGCTAGCAAACGGCTGCACGAAATAGTGCTGTAACTCTGGGAGATGAAGTCATATATCAGAAAGCAATTTCTCAGAAAACTTCTTTCACGTTTTTCTCTGAGGAGATCTCCTTTGTCACTGTAAGCTGCATAGCGCTAAGAAGTATACCGTGGCATATTTCAAGAAAACTGTGTTAGCAAACTGATGCCTGAAGAGAAATGTGTAACTCTGATTTGCAGTCACACATCGCAGTGCATTTTCTCAGAATGCTTCTTTCCAGTTTTAATCTGAGGATATTTCCTTTTTCACCATAGCACTCAATGAGCTCCCAAATATCACTTTGCAGAATCCACAAACAGAGTGTTAGCAAACGGATGCCTGAAGAGAAACATGTAACTCTGTGAGTTGCATTCACATGTCTCAATGCAGTTTCTCAGAAGGCTTCTTTCCAGGTTTTATCTGAGGATATTTCCTTTTTCAGCATAGTCCTACATGTGATACCAAATATCACTTTGCCAATTCCAGGAGAACAGTCTTAGTGAACTGCTTCATGAGGAGAGAGATATAACTCTGTGAGATGAATTCACAGATGACAAAGAAGCTTCACAGAAAGATTCTTTCTCATTTTTATCGGAGGATATTTCCTTTGACCCTATAAATTTCCTTTGGCCCTATAAATTTCCTTTGGCCCTATAATCCTCAAAGGGATCCGAAATATCAGTTCTCAGATTCCACAAAAACCTGGGTAGCCAACGGATCCATGAAATACAGCTGTAACTCAGTGAGTTGAATGCACACATCACAAAGCAGTTTCTCAGAAAGTGTCTTTCTTTTTTGAGCTCAGGTTATTTGTGGTCTCGGAGCGCCACCGTGTGTCTTATTGCAGATTCTGTGAAAACACTCTTAGCAAGTTTCTCAATATTGGAGGATATTTCCTTTGGCCATGTAGTCCTCAAAGGGATCAGAAATATCAGTTCTGAGATTCCACAAAAACCGGGATAGCCAACGGATCCACGAAATACAGCTGTAATTCAGTGAGTTGAATGGACCCATCACAAAGCAGTTTCTCAGAAAGCGTCCTTCCTTTTTGAACTGAGGTGATTTGTGGTCTCAGATCGCCACAGTGTGTCTTACTGCAGATTCTGCGAAAACACTGTTAGCAAGCTTCTCAATGAAAACAATGAAGTAACCCTGTGAGCTGAATTCACCCACATCAAAGAAGTTTCTGAAAAGGCTTCTCTGCAGATTTGTCTGAAGTTCTTTCATGATTCACCATGGGATTCAACGATATCCAGGATATCACTTCTGAGTTTCCACAAACTCAGTGCTAGCAAACTCCTCCATGAAAGAGTGGTGTAACAATGTGAAATGATTTCACACATCACAAAGCGGTTTCTCAGAAAGCATCATTCTGATTTTTTACGGAGGATATTTCCTTTGTCCTTCCACTCATCAAACCCATCCGAAATATCAGTTCTCAGAATCCACAAAAACAGAGCTAGCAAACGGATGCACGAAATAGTGGTGTAACTCTGGGAGACGAAGTCACATATCAGAAAGCAATTTCTCAGAAAGCTTCTTTCACGTTTTTATCTGAGGAGATCCCCTTTGTCACAGTAAGCTGCATAGCGCTAAGAAGTATCCTGTGGCAGATTTCAAGAAAACAGTGTTAGCAAACTGATGCCTGAAGAGAAATGTGTAACTCTGTAAATTGCAATCACACATCGCAGTGCAGTTTCTCAGAACGCTTCCTTCCAGTTTTACTCTGAGGACATTTCCTTTTTCGCCATAACTTTCAATGAGCTCCCAAATATCACGTAGCAGAATCCATGAACACAGTGTTAGCAAACTGATGCCTGAAGAGAAGAATGTAACTGTGTGAGTTGCATTCACACATCGCAGTGCAGTTTCTCAGAATGCTTCTTTCCAGTTTTAATCTGAGGATATTTCCTTTTTCACCACAATCGTCAATAAGCTCCCAAATATCACTTTTCAAAATCCACGAACACAGTGTTAGCAAACTGATGCCTGAAGAGAAATGTGTAACTCTGTGAGTTGCATTCACACATTGCAGTGCAGTTTCTCAGAATGCTTCTTTCCAGTTTTAAACTGAGGATATTACCTTTTTCACCATAGCCCTCAGTGAGCTCCCAAATACCACTTTGCAGAATCCATGAACACAGTGATAGCAAACTGATGCCTGAAGAGAAATGTGTAACTTTGTGAGTTGCATTCACACATCGCAGTGCAGTTTCTCAGAATGCTTCTTTCCATTTTTTATCTGAGGATATTTCCTTTTTCACCATAGCTTTCAAAGAGCTCCCAAATATCACTTTGCAGAATCCACGAACACATTGTTAGCAACCTGATGCCTGAAGAGAAATGTGTAACTCTGTGAGTTTCATTCATACATCGCAGTGCAGTTTCTTAGAATGCTGCTTTCCAGTTTTAATCTAAGGATATTTCCTTTTTCACAATATCCCTCAATGAGCTCCCAAACATCACTTTGCCATAGCCCTCAATGAGCTCCCAAATATCACTTTGCAGAATCCATGAACACAGTGTTAGCAAACTGATGCCTGAAGAGAAATGTGTAACTTTGTGAGTTACATTCACACATCGCAGAGCAGTTTCTCAGAACGCTTCTTTCCAGTTTTAATCTGAGGATATTTCCTTTTTCACCATAGCCCTCAATGAGCTCCCAAATATCACTTTGCAGAATCCAAGAACACAGTGTTAGCAAACGGATGCCTGAAGAGAAATGTGTAACTTTGTGAGTTTCATTCACATGTCACAATGCAGTCTCTCAGAAGGCTTCTTTCTAGGTATTATCTGAGGATATTTCCTTTTTCAACGTAGCCCTCCATGGGCTCCCAAAAATCACTTTGCCAATTCCACGAGAACAGTCTTAGCGAACCTCTTCATCAGGAGAGAGGTGTAACTCTGTGAGATGAATTCACAGATCACAAAGAAGTTTCTCAGAAAGTTTCTTTCTCGTTTTTACCGGATGATATTTCCTTTGGCCCTACAGTCCTCTTAGGGATCCGCAATATCAGTTCTCAGATTCCACAAAAACCGGGCTAGCCAACGGATCCACGAAATACAGCTGTAAATCAGTGAGTTGAATGCACACAACACAAAGCAGTTTCTCAGAAAGCCTCTTTCTTTTTTTAGCTGAGGTTATTTTTGGTCTTGGAGCACCACCGTGTGTCTTATTGCAGATTCTGCGAAAACACTGTTAGCAAGCTTCTCAATGAAAACAATGATGTAACCCTGTGAGCTGAATTCACTCTCACCAAAGAAGTTTCTGAGATGGCTTCTCTGCAGATTTGTCTGAGGTTCTTTCATGAATCACCACGGGATTCAACGATATCCAGGATATCACTTCTGAGATTTCACAAACTCAGTGCTAGCAAACTCCTCCATGAAAGAGTGGTGTAACACTGTGAAATGAATTCACACATCACAAAGCGGTTTCTCAGAAAGCTTCATTCCGCTTTTTCTTGGAGGATATTTCCTTTCTCCTTCTACTCTTGATTCGCATACAAAATATCAGTTCTGAAAATCCACAAAAACAGGGCTAGCAAACCGCTGCACGAAATAGTGGTGTAACTCTGGGAGACGAAGTCACATATCAGAAAGCAATTTCTCAGAAAGCTTCTTTCACGTTTTTATCCCAGTAGATCTCCTTTGTCACTGTAAGCTGCACAGTGCTAAGAAGTATCCTGTGGCAGATTTCAAGCAAACTGTGATAGCAAACTGATGCTTGAAGAGAAATGTGTAACTCTGTGAGTTGCATTCACACATCTCATTCAGTTTCCCAGAACGCTTCTTTCCAGTTTTAATCTGAGGATATTTTCTTTTTTACCATACCTTTCAATCAGCTCCCAAATATCACTTTGCCATAGCCCTGAATAAGCTCCCAAATATCACTTTGCAGAATCCACGAACCCAGTGTTAGCAAACTAATTCCTGAAATGTGTAACTCTGTGAGTTACATTCACACATCGCAGTGCAGTTTCTCAGAATGCTTCTTTCCAGTTTCAATCTGAGGATATTTTCTTTTTCACCATAGCCCTCAATGAGCTCCCAAATATCACTTTGCAGAATCCACGAACACAGTGTTAGGAAACTGATGCCTGAAGAGAAATGTGTAATTTTGTGAGTTGCATTCACATGTCACAATGTAGTTTCTCAGAAGACTTCTTTCCAGGTTTTGTCTGAGGATATTTCCTTTTTTCACCTTAGCCCTCCATGGACTCCCATATATCACTTTGCCAATTCCACGAGAAGAGTCTTAGCGAACCGCTTCATGAGGGAGACGTGTAACTCTGTGAGATGAATTTGCAGATCACAAAGAAGTTTCTCAGAAAGCTTCTTTCTCACTTTTATCGAAGGATATTTCCTTTGGCCCTATAGTCCTCAAAGGGATCCGAAATATCAGTTCTCAGATTCCACAAAAAGCGGGCTAGCCAACGGATCCACAAAATATAGCTGTAATTCAATGAGTTGAATGCACACATCTCAAAGCAGTTTCTCAGAAAGCGTCTTTCTTTTTTGAGCTGAGGTTATTTGCGGTCTAGGAGCGACACCATGTGTCTTATTGCAGATGCTGCCAAAACACTGTTAGCAAGCTTCTCAATGAAAACAATGATGTAACCCTGTGAGCTGAATTCACCCTCACCAAAGAAGTTTCTGAGAAGGCTTCTCTGCAGATTTCTCTGAGGTGCTTTCGTGATTCACCTTGGGATTCAACGATATCCAGGATATCACTTCTGAGACTCCACAAAATCAGTGCTAGCAAACTCCTCCATGAAAGAGTGATGTAACACTGTGAAATGAATTCACACATCACAAAGCCGTTTCTCAGAAAGCATCATTCCGGTTTTTCTCGGAGGATATATCCTTTGTCCTTCTACTCTTCAGACGCATCCGAAATATCAGTTCTCAGAATCCACAAAAACAGGGCTAGCAAATGGCTACACGAAACAGTGGTGTAACTCTGGGAGAAGAAGTCACATATCAGAAAGCAATTTCTCAGAAAGCTTCTTTCACATTTTTATCTGAGGAGATCTCCTTTGTCATTGTAAGCTGCAAAGCGCTAAGAAGTATCCCGTTGCAGATTTCAGGAAAACTGTGTTAGCAAACTGATGCCTGAAGAGAAATGTGTAACTCTGTGAGTTGCATTCACACATCGCAGTGCAGTTTCTCAGAACGCTCTTTCCAGTTTTAATCTGAGGATATTTCCTTGTTTACCATAGCCCTCAAAGAGCTCCCAAATATCACTTTGCAGAATCCACGAACACAGTGTTAGCAAACGGATGCCTGAAGGGAAATGTGTAACTCTGTGAGTTGCATTTACACATTGCAGTGCAGTTTCTCAGAACGCTTCTTTCCAGTTTTAGTCTGAGGATATTTCCTTGTTCACCATAGCCCTCAAAGAGCTCCCAAATATCACTTTGCAGAATCCACGAACACAGTGTTAGCAAACTGCTGCCAGAAGGGAAAGGTGAAACTCTGTGTGATGAAATCACACATCAGAAAACAATTTCTGAGAAAACTTCTTTCTCGTTATTATCTGAGGATATTTCCTTTTTCACCATAGGCCTCAAGGCGCTCCCAAACATAACTTTGCAGATTCCACGAAAACAATGTTAGCAAACTGCTTCATGAAGACTAAGTTGTAACTCTGCGAGACGATTTTACAGATCAGAAAGCAGTTTCTCACAAAGCTTCTTTCACGTTTTTAATTGAGGATATTTCCTTTATCAGCATAGGCCTCAATGCGATCCAAAGTAGCCCTTCTCAGGTTCCTCAAAGACAGTGTTAATCAACTGCTCCATGAAACGTAAAGGTAACTCTGTGGGATGAATACACATATCAACGAAGTTTCCAGGAAAGTTTCTTTCTAGTTTTTATCTGAGGATATCTCTTTTGTCACGGTAAGATTCATTGCACTAAGAAGTATCCCGTTGCAGATTTCAAGAAAACTGTGTTAGCAAACTGATGCCTGAAGAGAAATGTGTAGCTCTGTTAGTGGCATTCACACATCGCAGTGCAGTTTCTCAGAACACTTCTCCCTAGTTTTAATCTGAGGATATTTCCTTTTTCACCATAGCCCTCAATGAGCTTCCAAATATCACTTTACAGAATCCAGGAACACAGTGTTAGCAAACTGCTTCGTGAAGATAAAGTTGTAACGCGGTGAGATGAGATGAATTCACATATCACAAAGAAGTTTCTCAGAAAGCTACTTTCTAGTTTTTATTTGAGGATATTTCCTTTGTCACCTTAAGGTTCATTGCGCTAAGAAATATCCCAATGCAGATTTCAAGAAAACAGTGTTAGCAAATGTATCAATGAAAAGGAAAGTGTAACTCTGTGAGTTTTATTCACATGTCACAATGGAGTTTCTCAGAAGGCTTCTTTCCAGGTTTTATCTGAGGATATTTCCTTTTTCACCATAGCCCTCCATGGGCTCCTAAATATCACTTTGCCAATTCCACGAGAACAGTCTCAGCGAACGGCTTCATGAGGAGAGAGGTGTAACTCTGTGAGATGAATTCACAGATCACAAAGAAGTTTCTCCAAAAGCTTCTTTCTCATTTTTATCGGAGGACATTTTCTTTGGCCCTATATTCTTCCAAGGGATCTGAAATGTCGGTTCTCAGATTCCATAAAAACAGGGCTAGCCAACGGATCCACGAAATACAGCTGTAACTCAGTGAGTTGAATGCACACATCACAAAGCAGTTTCTCAGAAAGCTTCTTTCTTTTGTGAGCTGAGGTTATTTGTGGTCTCGAGGCGCCACTGTGTGTCTTATTGCAGATTCTGCGAAAACACTGTTAGCAAGCTTCTCAATGAAAATGATGTAACTCTGTGAGATGAATTCAGCCACAACAAAGAAGTTTCTGACAAGGCTTCTCTGCAGATTTGTCTGAGGATATTTCATTATTCACCGTGGGATTCAACAATAGCCAAGGTATCCCTTCTGAGATTCCACAAAACCAGTGCTAGCAAACTCCTCCATGAGAGAGTGGGGTAACACTGTGAAATGAATTCACATATCACAAAGCAGTTTCTCAGAAAGCTTCATTCCGGTTTTTCTTGGAGGATATTTCCTTTGTCCTTATAGACTTCCAGCCCATCCGAAATATCAGTTCTCAGAATCCACACGAACAGTGCTAGCAAACGACTGCACGAAATAGTGGTGTAAGTCTGTGAGATGAAGTCACATATCAGAAAGCAATTTCTCAGAAAGCTTCCTTCAGGTTTTTATCTGAGAATATATCCTTTGTCACCGTAAGCTGCATAGCGCTAAGAACTATCCCATTGTAAATTTCAAGAAAACTGTGTCAGCAAACTGATCACTGAAGAGAAAAACGTAACTCTCAGAGTTGCATTCACACAGCGCAATGCAGTTTCTCAGAACGCTTCTTTCCAGTTTTTATCTGAGGAGATTTCTTTTTTCAACCTATCCCTCCATGAGCACCCGAATATCACTTTCCAGAATCCACGAAAACAGTGTTAGCAAACTGCCACAAGAAGGGAAAGGTGAATCTCTGAGTGATGAATTCACACATCAGAAAGCAATTTCTGAGAAAGCTTCTTTCTAGTTATTATCTGAGGATATTTCTGTTTTCACCATAGGCCTCAATGCGCTCCCAAATATCACTTTGCAGATTCCACGGAAACGTGTTAGCAAACTGCTTCATGAAAACTAAGTAGTAACCCTGTGAGGTGAATGCACATATCACAAAGAAGTTTTTCACCAAGCTTGTTTCAGGCTTTTAATGGAGGATATTTCCTTCATCAGTGTAGGCCTCAATGCGATCCAAAGTAGCCCATCTCAGGTTCCTCAAAGACAGTGTTAATCGACTGCTCCATGAAATGTAAGTGTAACTCTGTGAGATGAAGTCACATATCATAAAACAATTTCTCAGAAAGCTTCTTTCAGGTTTTTATCTGAGAATATTTCCTTTGTCCTTATAGTCTTCAAAGCGATCCGAAATATCAGTTCCCAGATTCTAGAAAAACTGGGCTAACAAACGGCTGCACGAATTACAGGTTTAACTGAGTGAGTTGAATTCACACATCCCAAAGTAGTTTGTCAGAAATCTTGTTTCCAGTATTTCTCTGTGGATATTACCTTTGGCACAATAAGCTTCATTGCGCTAAGAAGTATCAGATGGCAGATTTCAAGAAAACTGTGTTAACAAACTGATCGATGAGGAGAAATGTGTATCTCTCTGAGTTGGATTCACACGTCACATTGTAGTTTCTCAGAGCGCTTCTTTCCTGTTTTTATCTTTGGATATTTCATTTTCCAATGGAGCCCTCAATGCTCTCCCAATTATCACTTTGCAGGTTCCATGAAAACAATGTTAGCAAACTACTACAAGAAGACAAAGGTGAATATCTGTGTGATGAATGCAGACATCAGAAAGCTAGTTCTCAGAAAGCTTCTGTCTAGTTATTATCTGAGGATACTTCCTTTTTCACCATAGGTCTCAATACGCTCGCAAATATCACTGAACAGATTCCACGAAAACAGTGTTAGCAAACTGCTTCATGAAGACTGAGTTGTAACTCTGTGAGATGAATTCACATGTCACAAAGAAGTTTCTCAGAAAGTGGCTTTCATGCTTTTAATTGAGGATATTTCTTTATCAGCGTAGGTCTCAATGCCATCCAAAGTATGGCTTCTCAGCTTCCCCAAAGACAGTGATAATAGACTGCTCCATGAAAGGAAAGTGTAACTCTGTGAGATGAATTCACACATCACAAAGCAGTTTCTCAGAAAGCTCCTTTTTAGTTTTTATGTGAGGATATTTCCTTAGTCCTTATAGTTTTCAAAGCAATCTGAAACATCAGTTCCCAGATTCCAGAAAAGCAGGGCTAGCAAAAGGCTCCATGAAATACAGGTGTAACTGAGTGTGCTGAATTCACACATCACAAAGCAGTTTCTCAGAAAGCTTCTTTCTCGTTTTTATCTCAGGATATTTCCATTGGCCGTAGAGTCTTCAAAGCGACCAGAAATATCTGTTCTCAGATTCTACAAAAAGAGGACTGGCAAACGGCTCATCGAAATACAGGTGTAACTCAGTTAGATGAATTCACACATCACAAAGCAGTTTCTCAGAAAGCTTCTGTCCAGTTTTTCTCTGAGGATATTTCCTTTGGCACAATAAGCTTCATTGCCCTAAGAAATATCAGATGGCAGATTTCAAGAAAACTGTGTTAGCAAACTGATCGATGAAGAAAAATGTGTATCTCCGTGAGTTGGATTCACACATCACAATGCAGTTTCTCTGAATGCTTCTTTCCTGTTTTTTCCAAAGGAGCTTTCAAAGTGCTACCAATTATCACTTTGCAGATTTCAAGAAAACAATGTTAGCAAACTACTACAAGAAGGGAAAGGTGAATCTCTGTGTGATGAACTCAGACATCAGAAAGCTAGGTCTCAGAAAGCTTCTTTCTAGTTATTATCTGAGGATTCTTCCTTTTTCACCATAGGACTGAATGCGCTCCCAAATATTACTGAACAGATTCCAGGAAAACAGTGTTAGCAAAGTGCTTCATGAAGACTAAGTTGTAATTTTGTGAGATGAATTCCCAAATGACAATGAAGTTTCTCTAAAAGCTTCTTTCACGTTTTTAATTGAGGATATTTCTTTATCATTGTAGGCCTCAATGTCATCCAAATTATGCCTTCTCAGCTTCCCCAAAGACAGTGGTAATAGACTGCTCCATGAAAGGAAAGTGTAACTCTGTGAGATGAATTAACACATCATAAAGTATTTTCTCAGAAAAATCCTTTGTAGTTTTTATCTGAGGATATTTCCTTTGTCCTTATAATCATCAACGTGATCCAAAATATCAGTTTCCAGATTCCAGAAAAACAGGGCTAGCACACGGCTCCATGAAATACAGGTGTAACTCAGTGAGTTGAATTCACACATCACAAAGCAGTTTCTCAGAAAGCTTCTTTCCAGTTTTTCTCTGAGGATATTTCCTTTGACACCATAAGCTTCATTGCATTAAGAAGTATCAGATGGCAGATTTCAAGAAAACTATGTTAGCACACTGATAGATGAAGAGAAATGTGCATCTCTTTGAGTTGGATTCACACGTCACAACGCAGTTTCTCTGAATGCTTCTTTCCTGTTTTTATCTGTGGATATTTGCTTTTTCACCAGAGCACTCAAAGCGCTCCCAAATATCACTTTTCAGGTTCCATGAAAACAATGTTAGCCAACTACTACAAGAAGGGAAAGGTGAAACTCTGTGTGATGAATTCAGACATCAGAAAGCTAGTTCTCAGAAAGCTTCATTCTGGTTATTATCTAAGGATACATCCTTTTTCACCATACGACTGAATGTGCTCCTAAATATCACTGAACAGATTCCACGAAAACAGTCTTAGCAAACTGCTTCATGAAGACTAAGTTTTAACTCTGTGAGATGAATTCACATATCACAAAGAAGTTTCTGAGAAAGCTTCTTTCACGTTTTTAATTGATGATATTTCTTTATAAGCGTAGGCCTCAATGCCATCCAAAATATGCCTTCTCGGCTTCCCCAGAGACAGTGGTAATAGACTGCTCCGTGAAAGGAAAGTGTAACTCTGTGAGATGAATTAACACATCATAAAGTAGATTCTCAGAAAGCTCCTTTTTAGTTTTTATCTGAGCATATTTCCTTTGTCCTTATAGTCTACAAAGCGATCCAAAACATCAGTTCCCAGATTCCAGAAAATCAGGGCTAACAAAAGGTTCCACGAAATACAGGTGTAACTCAGTGAGTTGAATTCACACATCACAAAGCAGTTTCTCAGAAACCTTCTTTCCAATTTTTCTCTGTGGATATTTTCTTTGTCCTTATGGTCTTCAAAGTGATCCGAAATATCAGTTCCCAGATTCCCGAAAAATAGGGCTAGCAAAAGGTTCCACGAAATACAGGTGTAACTCAGTGAGTTGAATTCACACATCACAAAGCAGTTTCTCAGAACGCTTCTTTCCAGTTTTTCTCTGAGGATATTTCCTTTGTCTCCTTTAGCTTCATTGTGCTAAGAAGTATCCCATTACAGATTTCAAGAAAACTATGTTAGCAAACTGATCAATGAAGAGAATAGTATAACTCTGTGATTTGCATTCACACATAACAACGCAGTTTCTCAGAACGCTTCTTTCCAGTTTGCATCTGTGGACATTTTCTTTTTCATCATAGTCCTCAATGTGCTTCCAAGTATCACTTTGTAGACTCCACCAGAACAGTGTTAGGAAATGGCTTCATGAAGAGAAAGATGTAAGTCTCTGAGAAGAACTCACACATCACAACGAAGTTTCTCAGAAAGCTTCTTTCTCGTTTTTATCTGAGGATATTTCCTTTGGCCATATAGTCTTCAAAGCAATCTGAAATATCAGTTCTCAGATTCCACAAAAACAGGACTGGCAAACGGTTCCTCAAAATACAGGTGTATCTCAGTGAGTTGAATTCACATATCACAAAGCAGTTTCTCAGAAAGCTTCTGTCCAGTTTTTATCTGAGGATATTTCCTTTGGCACAATAAGCTTCATTGCCCTAAGAAATATCAGATGGCAGATTTCAAGAAAACTGTGTTAGCAAACTGATCGATGAAGAGAAATGTGTATCTCTGTGAGTTAGATTCACACATCACAATGCAGTTTCTCTGAATGCTTCTTTCCTGTTTTTATCTGTGGATATTTGTTTTTTAGCAGAGCCCTCAATGCGCTCCCAAATATCACTTTTCAGGTTCCACGAAAACAATGTTAGCCAACTACTACAAGAAGAGAAAGGTGAATCTCTGTGTGATGAATTCAGACATCAGAAAGCTAGTTCACAGAAAGCTTCTTTCTAGTTATTATCTGAGGATTCTTCCTTTTTCACCATAGGCCTCAATGCACTCCCAAATATCACTGAACAGATTCCACGAAAACAGTGTTAGCAAACTGCTTCATGAAGACTGAGTTGTAACTCTGTGAGATGAATTCACATGTCACAAAGAAGTTTCTCAGAAAGTGGCTTTCATGCTTTTAATTGAGGATATTTCTTTATCAGCGTAGGTCTCAATGCCATCCAAAGTATGCCGTCTCAGCTTCCCCAAAGACAGTGGTAATAGACTGCTCCATGAAAGCAAAGTGTAACTCTGTGAGATGAATTAACACATCACAAAGCAGTTTCTCAGAAAGCTCCTTTTTAGTTTTTATGTGAGGATATTTCCTTAGTCCTTATAGTCTTCAAAGCAATCTGAAACATCAGTTCCCAGATTCCAGAAAAACATGGCTAGCAAACAGGTTCACCAAATACAGGTGTAACTGAGTGAGTTGAATACACACATCACAACGCAGTTTCTCAGAACGCTTCTTTCTTGTTTTTCTCTGAGGATATTTCCTTTGTCACCGTAAGCTTCATTGTACTAAGAAGTGTCCCATTACAGATTTCAAGAAAACTGTGCTAGCAAACTGATCAATGAAGAGAAAAGTGTAACTCTGTGCGTTGCATTCACACATCACAATGCAGTTTCTCAGAACGCTTCTTTCCAGTTTGTATCTGTGGATATTTTCTTTTTCACCATATTCCTCAATGTGCTTCCAAATATCACTTTGCAGACTCCACGAGAACAGTGTTAGGAAATGGCTTCGTGAAGGGAAAGATGTAAGTCTCTGAGATGAATTCACACATCACAACGAAGTTTCTCAGAAAGCTTCTTTCTCGTTTTTATCTGAGGATATTTTCTTTGGCCCTATAGTCTTCAAAGAGATCATAAATATCATTTCCCAGTTTCCAGAAAATCAGGGCTAGCAAACGGCTCCACAAAATACAGGTAGAACTGAGTGAGTTGAATTCACACATCACAGAGCAGTTTCTCAGTAAGCTTCTTTCCAGTATTTCTCTAAGGATATTTGCTGTGGCACAATAAGCTTCATTGCACTAAGAAGTATCAGATATCAGATTTCAAGAAAACTGTGTTGGCAAACTGATCGATGAAGAGAAATGTGTATCCCTCTGAGTTGGATTCACACATCACAATGAAGTTTCTCAGAATGCTTCTTTCCTGTTTTTATCTGTGGCTAGTTCATTTTCCACCAGAGCCCTCAATGCGCTCAAAATTATCACTTTGCAGATTCCATGAAAACAATGTTAGCAAACTACTACAAGAAGGGAAAGGTGAATCTCTGTGTGATGAATACAGACACCAGAGAGCAAGTTCACAGAAAGCTTCTTTCTAGTTATTATCTGAGGAAACTTTGTTTTTCACATAAGCCTCAATGCGCTCCCAAATATCACTGAACAGATTCCACGAAAACAGTGTTAGCAAACTGCTTCATGGAAACTAAGTTGTAACTCTGTGAAATGAATTCACATTTCACAAAAATGTTTCTCAGAAAGCTTCTTTGTTATTTTTAATTGAGGATATTTCTTTATCAGCGTAGGCCTCTAATGCATCAAAAGTATACCTTCTCAGCTTCCCAAAAGACAGTGGTAATAGACCGCTCCATGAAAGGAAAGTGGAACTCTGTGAGATGAATTCACACATCACAAAGCAGTTTCTCAGAAAGCTCCTTTTAGTTTTTATCTGAGGACATTTCCTTTGTCCTTATACTCTTCAAAGCCATCTGAAACATCATTTCCCAGGTTCCAGAAAAACAGGGCTAGCAAACGGCTCCACGATATACAAGTGTAACTCAGTGAGTTGAATTCACACATCACAGAGCAGTTTCTCAGAACACCTCTTTCTAGTTTTTCTCTGAGGATATTTCCTTTGTCACCATAAGCTTCATTGCACTAAGAAGTATCCCATTACAGATTTCAGGAAAACTGTGTTAGCAATTTCCAGTTTGTATCTGTGGATATTTTCTTTTTCACCATAGTCCTCAATGTGCTTCCAAATATCACTTTGCAGACTCCATGAGAACAGTGTTAGGAAATGGCTTTGTGAAGGGAAAGATGTAACTCTCTGAGATGAATTCACACATCACAACGAAGTTTCCCAGAAAGCTTCTTTCTCATTTTTAACTGAGGATATTTCTTTTGGCATTATAGTCTTCAAAGCGATCTGAAATATCAGTTCTCAGATTCCACAAAAACAGGACTGGCAAACGGCTCCTCGAAATACAGATGTAACTCAGTGAGATGAATTCACACATCACAAAGCAGTTTCTCAGAAAGCTTCTTTCCAGTTTTTCTCTGAGGATATTTCCTTTGGCACAATAAGCTACATTGCTAAGAAGTATCAGATGGCAGATTTCAAGAAAACTGTGCTAGCAAACTGATCGATGAAGAGAAATGTGTATCTCTGTGAGTTGGATTCACACATCACAATGCAGTTTCTCTGAACGCTTCTTTCCTGTTTTTATCTGTGGATATTTGCTTTTTCACCAAAGCTCTCAAAGCACTCCCAAATATCACTTTTCAGGTTCCATGAAAACAATGTTAGCCAACTACTACAAGAAGGGAAAGGTGAAACTCTGTGTGATGAATTCAGACATCAGAAAGCTAGTTCTCAGAAAGCTTCCTTCTGGTTATTATCTGAGGATACTTCTTTTTTCACCATAGAACTGCATGCGCTCCCAAATATCACTGAACAGATTCCACGAAAACAGTGTTAGCAAACTGCTTCATGAAGACTACTAAGTTTTAACTCTGTGAGATGAATTCACATATCACAAAGAAGTTTCTCAGAGAGTGACTTTCACGCTTTTAATTGAGGATTTTTTTTTATCAGCATAGGTCTCAATGCCATCCAAAGTATAGCTTCTCAGCTTCCCCAAAGACAGTGGTAATAGACTGCTCCATGAAAAGAAAGTGTAACTCTGTGAGATGAATTCACACATCACAAAGCAGTTTCTCAGAAAGCTTCTTTTTAGTTTTTATGTGAGGATATTTCCTTAGTCCTTATAGTCTTCAAAGCGATCCGAAACATCATTTCTCAGAGTCCAGAAAAACAGGGCTAGCAAACGGCTCCACGAAATACAGGTGTAACTCAGTGAGATGAATTCACACATCACAGAGCAGTTTCTCAGGACACTTCTTTCTAGTTTTTCTCTGAGGATATATCCTTTGTCACCATAAGCTTCATTGTGCTAAGAAGTATCCCATTACAGATTTCAAGAAAAATGTGTTAGCAAACTGATCAATGAAGAGAAAAGTGTAACTCTGTGCTTTGCATTCACACATCACAATGCAGTTTCTCAGAACGCTTCTTTCCAGTTTGTATCTGTGGATATTTTCTTTTTCACCATAATCCTCAAAGCACTTCCGAATATCACTTTGCAGACTCCATGAGAACAGTGTTAGGAAATGGCTTCTTGAAGGGAATGATGTAACTCACTGAGATGAATTCACACATCACAACAAAGTTTCTCAGAGAGCTTCTTTCTCGTTTTTATCTGAGGATATTTCCTTTGGCCATATAGTCTTCAAAGCAATCTGAAATATCCGTTCCACAGATTCCACAAAAACAGGACTGGCAAATGGCTCCTCGAAATACAGGTGTAACTCAGTGAGTTGAATTCACACATCACAAAGCAGTTTCTCAGAAAGCTTCTTTCCAGTTTCTCTCTGAGGATATTTCCTTTGGCACAATAAGCTTCATTGTGCTAAGATGTATCAGATGGCAGATTTCAAGAAAACTGTGTTAGCAAACTGATCGATGAAGAGAAATGTGTATCTCTGTGAGTTGGATTCACACATCACAATGCAGTTTCTCTGAACGCTTCTTTCCTGTTTTTGTCCTTGGATATTTGCTTTTTCATCGGAGCCTTCAAAGCGCTCCCAAATATCACTTTGCGGGTTCCACAAAAACAATGTTAGCCAACTACTACAAGAAGGGAAAGGTGAAACTCTGTGTGATGAATTCAGACATCAGAAAGCTAGTTCTAACAAAGCTTCTTTCTGGTTATTATCTGAAGATACTTCCTTTTTCACCAAAGGACTGAATGCGCTCCCAAATATCACTGAACAGATTCCACGAAAAGAGTGTTAGCAAACTGCTTCATGAAGACTAAGTTTTAACTCTGTGAGATGAATTCCCATATCACAAAGAAGTGTCTCAGAAAGCTTCTTTCACGTTTTTAATTGAGGATATTTCTTTATCAGCATAGGTCTCAATGCCCTTCAAAGTATGGCTTCTCAGCTTCCCCAAAGACAGTGGTAATAGACTGCTCCATGAAAGGAAAGTGGAACTCTGTGAAATGAATTCACACATCACAAAGCAGTTTCTCAGAAAGCTTCTTTTTAATTTTTATCTGAGATTTCCTTCATCCTTATGGTCTTCAAAGCGATCTGAAATATCAGTTCCCAGATTCCAGAAAAACAGGGCTAGCAAACTGCTCCACGAAATACAGGTGTAACTCAGTGAGTTGAATTCACACATCACAGAGCAGTTTCTCAGAACGCTTCTTTCTAGTTTTTCTCTGAGGATATTTCCTTTGTCACCGTAAGCTTCATTGTGCTAAGAATTAACAGAAGGCAGATTTCAAGAAAATTGTGTAAGCAAGCTGATTGATGAAGAAAAATGTGTATCTCTGTGAGTTGCATTCACACATCATAATGCAGTTTCTCAGAACGCTTCTTTCCTGTTTTTATCTGTGGATATTTTCCTTTTCACTGGAGCCCTAGATGTGCTCCCAATTGTCACTTTGCAGATTCCAAGAAAACAATGTTAGCAAACTACTACAAGAGGGAAAGGTGAATCTGTGTGATGATAACAGACATCAGAAAGCTTGTTCTCAGAAAACTTCTTTCTAGTTATTATCTGAGGATGCTTCCTTTTTCAACACAGGCCTCAATGCTCTCCCAAACATCACTGAACAGGTTACAGGAAAACAGTGTTAGCAAACCTCTTCATGAAGTCCAAGTTTTAGCTCTGTGAGATGAATTCACATATCACCGAGAAGTTTATCAAAAAGCTTATTTGACGTTTTTAATTGAGGATATTTTCGTTATCAGCGTAGTCCTCAATGCCATCCAAGTATGCCTTCTCAGCTTCCCCAAAGACGGTGGTAATAGACCACTCCATGAAAGGAAAGTGTAACTCTGTGAGATGAATTCACACATCACAAAGCAATTTCTCAGAAAGCCTCTTTTTTAGTTTTTATCTGAGGATATTTCCTTTGTCCTTTTAGACTTCTAAGCGATGTGAAATATCAGTTTACAGATTCCACAAAAACAGGGCTAGCAAACGGCTCCATGAAATACAGGTGTAACTTAGTGAGTTGAATTCACTCATCACAAAGTAGTTTCACAGAACAATTCAGTCTAGTTTTCCTCTGAGGATATTTCCTTTGTCACCATAAGCTTCATTGCGCTCTTAAGTATCCCATTACAGATTTCAAGAAAACTGTTAGCAAACTGATCAATGAAGAGAAAAGCATAACTCTGTGAGCTGCATTCACACATCACAATGCAGTTTCTCAAAACGCTTCTTTCCAGTTTGTATCTGTGGATATTTCCTTTTTCACCACAGCCCTCAAGGTGCTTCCAAATATCACTTTGCAGACTCCACAAGAACAGTGTTAGGAGATGGCTTCATGAAGGGAAAGATGAAACTTTCTGAGATGAATTCACACATTACAACGAAGTTTCTCAGAAAGCTTCTTCCTCGTTTTTATCTGAGGATATTTCCTTTGGCTGTATAGTCTTCAAAACTTTCCAAAATATCAGTTCTCAGATTCCACAAAAACAGGACTAGCAAACGGCTCCACGAAATACAGATGTAACTCAATGAGTTGAATTCACACACGACAAAGCAGTTTCTTAGAAAGCTTCTTTCTAGTTTTTATCTAAGGATATTTCATTTTTCACCATAAGCTTCATTGCGCTAAGAAGTATCGGATTGCAGATTTCAAGAAAACTGTGTTAGCAAACTGACCAATGAAGAAAAAACTCACAGAGTTGCATTCACACATCCCAATGCAGTTTCTCAGAATGCTTCTTTCTGGTTTTTATCTGTGGATATTTCCTTTTTCACCATAGGCCTCAAAGTGCTCCAAATATCACTTTGAAGATTCCACAAAAACAGTGTTAGCAAACTGCTACAAGAAAGGAAATGTGAATCTCTGTGTGTTGTATTAACACATCAGAAAGCAAGTATTCAGAACGCTTCTTTCTAGTTTTTAGGTGAGCATATTTCCTTTGTCACAGTAAGCTTCATTGCGCTACGAAATATACCATTGCAGATTTCAAGAAAACAGTGTTAGCAAACAAATCAATGAAAAAAAAAGTTTAACTCTATGAGTTGCATTCACACATCACAATTCAGTTTCTCAGAATGCTTCTTTCCAGTTTTTATCTGAGGATATTTCCTTTTTACCATAGCCCTCAATGCGCTCCAAAATGTCACTTTGCAGACTCCACGAGAACAGTGTTAGCAAACGGCTTCATGAAGAGAAAGATGTAACTCTGTGAGATGAATTCACACATCACAGAGAAGTTTCTCAGAAAGCTTCTTTCTCATTTTTATCTGAGGATATTTCATTTGTCCATATAGTCTTCAAAGCAATCTGAAATATCAGTTCTCAGATTCCACAAAAACAGGGCTAGCAAACGGCTCTATGAAATACAGGTTTAACTCTGTGAGTTGAAGTCACATATCACAAAGCAGTTTTCAGAAAGCTTCTTTCTGGTTTTTATGTGAGGATATTTCTTTTGTCACCATAAGCTTCATTGCACTAAGAAGTATCCCATATCAGATTTCAAGAAACATGTGTTAGCAAACTGATCAATGAAGAGAAAAGTATAACTCTGTGAGTTGCATTCCTTAGAATTAAGAAGCAAATATACATAGAACCCTAGGAAACAAATTATTGGCTACAATTGTTGGTGTCCTCAAAGTAGTTCCTACATGTGTCAGGACCCACAGGTTGACAGGGTTTCTAACAGCCTGTCTGGCCATTAGATCTTTGACTGTCCAATTCCGTTAAAATGATTGAATCAAATTGTTGTTCTGGAGGACCTGCTTGAGGGCAGTCAATCTAACCTGTCCCTTTTGTCTATCCCACTGGTTTGGTAGAATTAGTCTACCTCATGATACTGAGCAAGGGCTACATGAATGAGGGTGGGGAAGACCTCCAGGTGTGTTGATGGCTGTTTCACATGAAAGATACAGAAGATATGTTTCTACTTATCTTCTCAGTAAGGTGAAGGGAGATGTTGATCCAATTGTGTTCACAGATATCTGGTAGGGTTTGTTAGACTGAGCAGTCAGCTGAAGTAAAGCTTCTTATAATATTTTTGGAGAGAAAATCAGGGCCTTTTTCTTTGTGAAAGAAGTCTCCAGAGTTGATTCTGGAAGACAAAGATGATTAAAGTAACCCTCTCTCTTCTTCCTCTCCATATCTGAAGGGTTATTCTCCGAGGTGACAGGATGTTGTTTTCTGCCACCACAAAATATATGTGCCTCATTTCAATACAGTACAACAGTTTTTTTTTTAAATCATCTCCTGCTTACAATTATATTTCTCATCTAGAAAGATCAAGTATGAGAGAAACAAGCTCATTTTTATAACATTTGTAGAAATCTATTATGTTCAATTTTGTAGAAGTGGGCCACTGCAGGGGGACTCAATGAACAATGTGGTCAACCAAGAGATCATTGTATTATGATGCAAGACCAGATCTATCCAACAAAAGAATCCAAATGCTAACCCAGAATTAAGTTTTTTGGGCCCCCTTATGGGCATCCACAGGGCATATCTACCAAGACCACCTGTGTTTATTATTAGGAGAAAATAAGAAGCTTCAGGCCCAAGAATGATCAATGATGAATTTTGAATTTTCAAAAAAGGTTTAAATAACCTCTCACATCTTTGGTCCTAATTATCACCCAAGAAGCAGCCACAGGTAGATGATCCCTTTCTAGGGGCAGAATCACTCATTGGCCAAATTTCCTTGCTGTGGTGTGAGCCAAAAAATAGTGAGAAGCACAAAGTCAGAAATAGTTTGGATCAATTTTTGAGAAGGCAGATGCAACGCATGCACAATAATATCAGATAACTGTAGATAAAAGGGAGTGTGGAAATTCTATAAAATACCTTGATAATGAACTCATTACTAAGTAACATGTAGCATAAAACGTGCTTATCAGACTGAAAATGATCTGGAAGACCAAATACACAGATCATTTGAAGGGCCACAACTCTGACCAAATACAGCTGATATTTAAGGAACGGAAACACTCATAATGAGAGAAAGCATAAACAGTGGTAAAACACTGCTGTCAGCCTGAAGAGGGGGTCAAAGCTGCAATCTAGTCCAGCTACAAGAGTGGGGTGAGAGCTATACTCTGTAAAAGGTGACCTTCCTTATCACAAGAAAAATGGGTCAACTTTTGGCATGTATCACAAGTTACACAAGTGGTGGTAATGGTAACCTCTGAATCAGAAACATAGAAACCTTTATTTTGTACCTTGCCTATGATGGTATATGTATTGATTTTTCTGGTATTATAATGAATGCAGATGGCAATAATGGCAAGCTGAGCAGTATAAGCTCAAGCAGTCAGTCTCATCAGAGATTGGACCCTTACCATAGACATCTGCACAAGTAATCAAAATAGCTCCTTTAGCAACCACGATTTATTTTCAGTTTGTGACCCCAAAGAAAGCGTACTCTAATCTGCCAATATGTAGTGTAGGAAAGGAGAAACAGGCTAATGAAAAAACACAGGAGCCAAATAGAAAACATACCAAGTCATAGATTTAATGCATCCACTTTAATATAAAAAGGGGCTATAGACTCCAATTAAAAGAAGTCATCAGGTTGGATAAAAAGCAAGACACAATTATTTATTTCTCACAAGAGATACATCTTAAATACAAAGTTAGTTTCTACACTATCTTAAGCAGCTGAACTTAAGCTGTAAATTAATCTGCAAATATGTACACGGAAAAGTGTAGAGACTCAGGCAGGAACTCATGCTAAAGATTATTATTATTATTGTTTTTGTTATTAACAAAAGAGTGTGGCCCTAAGTCCTAAAAAGAAAAAAAAAGATTGAAACACATTTTAAAGAAAAAACCAGTAATTAATGACAAATTGGATACAGAATAGGATATAAGGGTGAAAAATGACTTTGGACTTAACTACAGTGGCATTTTCAAATTAACATTTTATTGAGCAACACTTTTTTGTTTATTAAGTGGTTTTAGTGGTTGCCATAAAGGAAGTAAGCATAGTTATGTGTATTTGATTTCCTTCTTTCAATGGGCTCCCAGATAGGCAGAGAGCTCCCATCCAGAGCCTTCAATTGTCAGAAATGGCCAGCATCCAAGTAATTCAAGGGAGAAGTGAAATTGAGTTTCTACCAATCTTGTTCAGAAAGTTCTTTTAATATGTCAGCTAAATTCTCCAAACCAGTACTATCAACATGCTCAGATGCCTTTTTCTCTTTCCTAATCTTCCTAATTCTTGCATGTGGTTTTATATGTAATAGAAAAGCTTATCTTGCTGAGGAGGTAAAACTCCAGATACATAATTTAGTCATAATACAAAAAACCCACAGCGCGTTTGCCGGCTCGACTCAATATACAGAGATATGCACATTGTTTGTCAGAATCTGGAGTAAATTCCACACATATAAACATATTTATCTTTAGTATCTCCAACTTATGTGGGGGGGAGTGATACGTAAAAATCAAAGCTTTCTTGTGTTTTGTTTTGTTTTTTTTTTTCATGAAATGAAAATGTTCATCCTAAAATCACTCTATGAATCTGCCTGGAGGGTTGATTTTTTTTTTCCAAGTCTCATGGGCATGTGGGGATGTTTTCTGAACAAATTTTTCCTTTAATGTCTGTGGTGCCCTATGTTTAGATTAGCTTTGTGAGCTCATAGTGGAACACAAAATAGCCTCATGGGGAAAATAACCCTGAAAAGGACACATTAATAATCCAAATAAATCCCCACTGTCCTGAGGAGATAAGATATGAAGAAATGAGAAGGCTGAATATGGATTATACAGGAGACATCAAGTACACAAAAGACTATTGTAGGAACGAAGTTACCTACTATTCTTCATTTGAATGCAATTTTAGACATTGATGTAGTAATTTCCTAGAGTAAATACTGCAAGGTTGATTAGAGTTACTGTATCTTCCAAAAGCACCTCCCTTAAATCTCAAAACATAGATTGCGTTATAAAGTCAGTTGAGAAGGCAATAGATAAAGTAATTCTACAGTTTCCTTTGCTTTTCAACCCTGTTGGGGAGTCCTCAGCCAAAGCAAAGAGACTTTATATTCAATGCTAAATATAAAATATTTTGGAGATCAAATTTGTTTCCAGAAGGTTAAAAAGTACAGCCTTGAGTGAAGTATATATTCCTTTGGAATAGTCATTGATTTTGTTTATTGGGTTATTGTTTTTCACTTCAATGGTATATACAAGAAGAGAATTAAGTCTCATTAGGTCTGTATTTAGTTACATATCCTACTATATATTCATCAGGGCATGCAGTTGCTTATCTGTCTAGTCCACTGTGGGCACCAGAATACTGACGCTAATTTTATAAGATGGTTTTCATTCATCCCATCACAAAACATATAGGGCATTTTAAATGGGGAATATATAGGAAGACAAAAGAAAGACAATAAAAATGATATAACATTTAATTTGTACATATATAACAAACTCTAAAGGAATTCAATAGCTTTTGATATTTATTTGCAGTTCTGATTACTGTTGAGCTGATGATAATCTTTGAGCAATGTGATAATGGGCTAATGTTAATCTTCTCTGGGTTCTCTGGGTATACTCTGATGTCTGCTTCTTTCTTTTGGTTTCAAAGTCTTATTTTGTTTCTTTCTTTGCTCCTGAGACAGGCTTTAGCAACTGATTTCCACAGAAGCTGTATTTTACTCCCCTTACCTCTGCTCAATGCTAGCTTTCTGTTTTGTATATTGTCAAAAACAATTGTGAGATCTTACAAGGCTTTACTCTTTACCTGAGACCTGGGGTTGTGATCTCTGTCACCTGCATTTGCTCTGTGAGATCTGTATTATCCCGGGTGCTGTTGAGCTAGGAAGGACATTTCAAAACCTCTTCTATGGAAAAAAACATTTTCTGCCTAGAGGCTTTATAGAAAATGTGCTGCAATCTGGCCTAAGCCAATGTAATGTGGTCATTCACAAGTATGAGATTCTTCTTGATTGACACTGGGCCATCTCCAGTAGTTTAGAAATAGCTGAAAACAATAGGTATCCTCCCACACAGCCTCACTACCAGAGACTAGGTTATGAAAGCAAATTCTGTACATCAACATCTATTAACAAGCATGCACAAAAGTCATCATAAAACATTTTCAGTAATATTGATTAGGTTCTAGGCCTCTCTCCATTTCTTACATCATTAGAGACAGATGTGACATCATTCTAGAGGCAGTTTTCACCTAGTATTGTAGTTGGAGCACATGTCAAATGTCTTAGACAGATGGTTGTGACAATTAATTTAATAAGTCAACTTGACTGGGCAATGCAGTACAATGATATTTGGTCAAACATTATTCTGGATGTTTCTGTGATAGTGGTTTTGGATGTGTTTAACATTTACATCAATAGACTGAGTAAAGCAGATTGTATCCCTGAATGTAGGTGGGCATCATCCATTCAGTTGAAGGGCTGAATACAACAAAAGGCTGACCTTCCCTTGAATAAGAGGTAATTCTTCCTACCTGACTGCTTTGGGACTGGAATATTGGTTGTCCTGCCTTAAGACTTGAACAGAAACATCAAAACATCAGCCCTTCCTGGGTCTCAAGTCTGCTGACTGTAGATTTTGGGATTTGTCATCTCTGTAATCGTATGAGTCAATTCCTTATGGTAATTCTCTTTCTTCGCCCCCCCACTCCACTTTCTCCCTCTTAGTACACACAAACACATATGCTATTGATTCTGTTTCTCTGGAGGACCATGACTAATACAGAGGTAAAATAAATATAGGTTTAATTTCAGAAGTCTAAGCCTAAAACAGTGTTCTGTAAGATTTAGCATATTGGGTTTGCTGATTCTGATTCTTATTCTCTATTTTTACGAAGGTGTTGGAGTAGGATATATTGCCAGGAACAATAACTCTCGCCTGCACTCATCTGAAACAGCACCCAGTTCAATGATGAAAAACTACTTTATCATCCAGTATGTTCATTTTAAGAGCTCTAATGTTGTTTGGAAATTAAGATAGCTAAAGCCTCTGACCTGGAGACTCACAGAGTTACAGGTTGGCATATTATCAGTCATGGAATTTGGAAAGTTCCTAAGTTACAGATTTAAAGTAACACACATATATATTGGCCTAAGGTATTTTAAAATCAAGTGTAGAGAACACAACAAAACAGGCTCCTTGCCCCCAAGTATATGGACAGCAAAACCCTTCCTGCATATGCCATTGGCTTTTCCTCAGCAGCAGTAGCCTGAGACCTTCCTCTTTTATTCCATGTTCTGAATTATGGGGTTAGCCAACCAATATGATATTTGATACTTTATATAAGACCAAATCTGCAGATTCAGCCTGTTATCAATACTTTTAGGAGCATCTAGCGACAGGTGTCTTACTGTGACACACTCTTATAGTCTTGTATTCAGAATCTGCAGCTCACAAGCTTTCCTAAGACATACAATTTCATTGCCCAAGAATAAATGCATCTTGCAACTTTTCATCATAGCAACTTTCTTGGCTTCTGAGTTATTTTGAATATGTAAATTTACAGACAAAAAACAGACATTCACTTTATATAATCCCAGCCTCTCAGTTGGATAGCTCTTTCCTTAAAATGTGTGCATGTCTGAAATAATCTCCTTCATATTTATGCTTATTCTTTTGAGGAAGAAAAAAATACACTTTTCAGTCATCATTTAAAAAATATTACAGAGCATGGAGCTTGTGCTCATTCCTCCTGTGAAGCCATGGCATATAGATGAGATCTTCCAGGTACCAAAAGCTCATCCCTTTCAGTAACAGGTTTCGTATTTGAAATAGCCATGGCCGGTCACCTTCAGTGAGAAACCTGACCCCATCAAGGTCCTTAATTGGATTATCACTAACCACTCACTAACTGTTCTGGTCTTCAGCTTGAATTGTAGCAACATATTTAAATTCCAAATAGGTGAAAAATATGTTTTAAGCCAAAAATTATATCCCAATAAGATATCTCCTCTATCAATTTGGTACTCCACACATGAGAGCAACAAATTAGGGGAACTTCCAAGTCTAATACGGGTGTGCTTCCAGGGAGACAATGAGTTTCCTCCTCCTGCCTCCTAAAGTCATGCCGGGCTTTCAAGAGACCTGCAGTCCCATGTTGAGCTTTAAGAGTATAATAATAAAATGTTTCTTAATTAATCTCATAGCTTATTATTTAGGCTAAAATTTGGGCTATTTCACCCAGAGTCAATCTGAAGTGAAACCATTGGGAAACTCGTTCCCAGGTTCAGTCAACCAATATGCAAACAATAGATTTCATAACTCTCTCATAATAGGCCAATTGGCTAAAAGCAATAGGCAAGTCAGATGCTTGACTGAATTACCCTGTTATTTTTATATTTGATTGAACTTAGCAGCCTGCTTAGTTAAAAGAAGTAACCTGAATATAATAAACTAAATGAGACGACCCTTGTAGTATGGTAGAATACACTACTAAGTCTCTATGTCCTAATTGGATAGATTGCTATAGCAATTTCTAAATTTGTTGAGGCAACCAGTGGGAGAGGAAGTATAGTGATTTTATTATTAATTTTGTTCTTGCAACTTTCTCTTCTCAAGAGTGATTTTGCAAGCCCCTGACAAATCTAGAGACCACCAAGGGCTATGAAAACCAGAGAATTCTGTTTCTGCAAGATTTAGTTTTGTTCAATGGGTTTGAACGCCTGGAGGGCACAGGAAGGAAAGGTCTCTAGCTTCAGACTGATTTCAGGGTCTCCAGCCAAAAAGCATCTTACTACATGATTTCTGGACAGGAAAGAAGAGAACATAGCAGAAGCTCACGTGGGTAGCAGGGAAAAAGTCAGAAGCAGAAGACAGAATGCAATGGCCCTGGGAAGCTTAGCATCACTCGAGTCACCCCAAAAGAGATGAGGCTGAGCTGGTCCAAAGAGATAGAGCTCCTGCTCTGGCAGGCAGGAGCAGCAGAGTGCATTGTCTGTTTAATAATCAGATCAGTAGCTGCCTGTGAACTGTGATAAGGAAGCACAAATAGGGTGGGATTAAAGAGAAGAATAATGCACCGTGTCTTCAACTGACATGTTCTAATTGTCCTGTAGGATTGAGAAAGGATCAGCTTTATAAGGAATACACTTCTAAAAATATCAAGCAGAAACCTCAGGCTGCTTAGAAATCTATGTGCCCTTTCATTTAAAGGAGCTCTCAGCCTTGCAGTGTTAGGGCTGGAATTAAAGAGACTGAGGAGGAGGAGCTAAACAAATGGGCATGTGACAGGCTAAATTTCCAGGTTAGCATTTAGGAAGCCATAGTTAAAACTTTTCATTTTTCGTTCTTTTTTTTTTTTTTTTTTTTTTTTTAGCAGTATGGTCATTATTAAGAGAGAGTTCTGGAGTCATATAGCATAGGCTCCAATTCTAGCTCTGTCACCTGCTGTGTGACCCCAAGTAACTTAACTTTCTCTGCCTTTATTGACTCATCCCATTAAAGGAGGGCATTGGTGTTGTTGCTCATCATAAAACTGACACTGGGTATAAAAAGCTTATACCTGTGCTTGACACGCAGTGAGTGATCCACCCATTTTCTCTATGATTTTTCATGGCTCCTACATCCTGATATGTACCTGAGCTGAATGAAAATACTTTAGATTTCTCTGCTTCCTCTTGACAATGACAATTTGTGTGATGGTGTGGTCCCTTTATGTGCTCCTTTTTAAATAAGAGATTGAGTGGTGATGACAGGGAGGCAGATAACAAAGAGACTTCCAGGGAATGTAGAACATGCAGAAGTCGACTTGGAAGATAGTGGCAGGCTCCCACACAGACAAGGCTGGGGAATATTGCTGTTTTTGTCTTCTTTTCTTTCCATATTTAACTGAAGCAATAAAATATTCTTAATGTCCATTCTTGGCATTTTCACAGCTTGCTTTTACATACTTCCAGGTGTCACAACAGGATGACTTGGTAGTGCTATTTCCAGAAATATGTTGGAAAATAACTTTTAAGGCAAAAAGGCCAAGAAGCTCACGCTGCTGAACTATTACAGGTATTGTGAGGAGTCAAAATCGTTTGCTAAGTTAATGAAGTAACAGACTTCCATCTACAGTTTACATCACCTTGTCAGTTCAATTTACTTTCTTCCCCATTTCCCTTCAGAATGCAAGGGTGTCAGAACCAAGTTTCTTTTCATTGAGGCACCTATTTTATATTCATTTACTTACTGTGTGACATTTTTATGTCAGGAAAACCACATTTGCTGTCACAAAATGACCCTAAGGTAATAAACCATATATTATCTTTAAAACCTGATAGAGAATTTTGAAGTTACAAACAAGTAATAAAATAATTTGCAGGCAATGTTATTTCTCCACCAGATTTACCTAAAGAAACTACTCTATGGTATGATCCATTTATTACACAAATCACCGTAAAGACGGTGAATGGCTATTCCAATTTTCATTTACTTTACTTTACTTTCAAATTTGGAGAGAATTAGAGGTGGACATTTCAGGGGGAAATCTCCAATACTAAGATCACTGAAGAATTAGGTAAACAATTTTAATTAACAAGCACTTTCAAAGGCTTGCATCATGTCTAATAGAGGTGTATAGAGGTGTGTAGAGGGGAAAACTTGCTTTAAAGTTGGTATGGAATTAAATTTTTATTTTTATTTCTATTTTATTTTTGAGACAGAGTCTCACTCAGTCACCCAGGCTGGAGTACAGTAGTCCAGTTTTGGCTTACTGCAACCTCCACCTCCTGGCTTCAAGTGATTCTCCTGCCTCAGCCTCTTGAGTAGCTGGAACTACAGGCATCCTCCACCACACCTAGCTAATTTATATATTTTTAGTATGAAATATGTTTCACTATTTTGGCCAGGATTGTCTCAAACACCAGACTCAGGGGTTCTGCCAGCCTCAGGCTCCCAAAGTGCTCGGATTACAGGCATGGGCCACCATGCCCCGCCTGGAATAACATTTTGAAATTCATACATATGCACGCACATTAGTATTTTATACCAGTAAGTAGCATATCATGCTATGAAAATCATTGGGATCAAATGTGTACAAAGAGGGCTTTTTCTTTTCTTTCCTTTTTTGCCAATAATATGTGTTCTTGTCATTTTGTAACAAAAGTTCTCTTTAAAGAACACTGACCAGTATCACAGAAACACACACGCGCGCGCACACACACACACACACACACACACATATATATAGTCCTTAGTCCTTAGTCATTGTGTTTACCTGTTAAATTGCTAAAATATCTCTTTTTTGTATTTTCCAAAATTTCAGTAACTCAAGCATTTGGGGTGAGAGAAATAATAAATAATAACTATTTTTTAGCAGTTGTAATATGTATCTTAAAATGCATTGAATAAAAATACAGATTAAATAAAAGAAATGACAGATGGAGAAAAGATAAGAGAAGGGGAAAAAGCAAAGGGGAAAGCTAGACGAAGGAAAGTAATGGGATGTTGAAGAAAAAGTCAGATATTAGGGAAAGGAACAAAGAAAGGAAGAACAACGAGACATGATCTCTCAATTATCTATGAGTAAGAAGTGAAGAAATAGCTTTCTCAGGTAAGAATATCTTCACTAGAGAATCAGAGAAAAAGAGAATAAAATTATTACTACTTCTCTCATGATTGAGGGGATAATGAGAAAATGAAATCTTGCCAACCTCCAACCAAAAGTGCAGGAAGCAGTCATGAAAATAGTTTTGAAAAATCATCATCTCTTACAAACCGCCTCCTAAAATATAGATACTTTACCTCCCTTTTATTTACATATTTATTTTTCCCTGTAGCCATGTAGCTCTTGGGGATTGAATTTGCCTGACTGCCTGTAAATGTAAACAATTTGAGAGTTTAGAGCCCAATCACACAATAAGATATCCAAAGGCAGATACTTGTAGGCACTGGTCCTGTGGCTGAAAACTTTCTGAGTCCAGGATTCTGTGACTCTCTTGGCTTTTCATTAATGGTCTTAATGGCTGCTCCATCACCAGCTTTCATACTCACAACAGATAGGAGTAAAGGAGATGGTGAAAAGTAAAAGGGTACGAACTTGCTGAGTCCATCTCCTTTAAAGGAGTTTTTCAGAATGCTCTGTCAACTACCCTCTGATTATACCTACTTGGCCAGAATTGCAAAAACTTCGTCATCACTGTTTCACAGATACCAGTGAATGTAGTTTTGTTTGCTTGTTTGTTTTTATTCGAGCCCTTTGCTGCTGCCCACAAAATTAGGATGTCACTAAAAAAGTATACCAGATTGGCAGCTTTTTTTTGGATTGCATAAATTGAATTTAAAAGTTACAATAATAGATGAAACTGGTCTTACGATTGCTTTGCTGATGATATACAAGTATTACATTTTTCAACTAATATACCTTACAAAGAAAAAGGCAGAAAGTCTGAAGATGGCAAGTCAGAAAGATGGCAAAAAATAAAGTCCTGTACCATTCTTTCCCCTCCCCATTAAGAAACCAAATCAACAATAAATAATTCATCTGCAAATTTCTCCTCTAAGAATTTAGAAAACGGTTAAAAGTCTTCTGTACCTTGTGTAAATGCGAAATCAGATATATAGAAACTGATAGGGAGATCAAGACACCCTCTTGCAAGAATTCCTATTCTTGCCCACGCCATATGATTGAAAGGAAACCATCAGCTCCTAGCTTCTCCCTGGGGAGGGAAAGAGTTGGACCATGCATCCAATGCCACAGCTTTTCTGTGTACTACCCACAAAAATGGCTTCTGTTTTGCCTGTTTCAGAGGGCTAATGAGAACCAGAATACTTTAGACATCAATGGGCCAGTGAGAACAAGACAGTGGTTTGATTGAGCATGCAACTGGTTGCCACAGCCCCATCCTCCAACTTAGCATAGAAGGAATAAGCAAAATATCCAAGATCTCAGATTTTCCTGGAGAAAAGGTTTGGATAGAGCATCTAGTTATTCAACTTTTCTGTGGGCTACTCTGGTAACTGGATTCAGTCTCACTTGTCTCAAAGCTCTGGGTAGGACAAGCATAATCTGGACACTGGACACTGGGAGAAACGGCTGTTTTTCTAATGTGCCAACACCAACACAGAGAGCGAAAGAAAACAAAGAAATGAATAAATATGTTCCAATAACATCTATAAGATAATTATCTGGAAACCACCACTAATTAAGTAAAGATATGTGATTTGTCTGACAGAGAATTCAAAATACCAGTCATAAAGATGTCCACTGAGGTCAGGAGATCAATGCATGAACAAAATGATAATTTAAACAAAGATATAAAAATATAATAAAGTACCAAACAAAAACGGTAGGGCTAAAGGTTATTGAACTGAAAAATTTAATAGAGAAGGTTTTTTTTTTGTTTTTTTTTTTTTTTCATTTTGTCTCACCATTTTGTCTCTTAGTGCACATGCCCAGAAAGTTTATTCTCCCTGGCATTTGTATCCAATTAACACTTTTTTTTAAAAAAAAATTAAGTTATGGGGTATGTGTGGAGCAATGCAGGATTGTTACATAGGTAAACGTGTGCCATGGTGATTTGCTGCACCTATCAAGCATCACCTAGGTATTAAGACCAGCATGCATTAGATATTTTTCCTGATGCTCTCCCTCCCCAAACCACCCTGCGCTTGACAGGCTCCAGTGTGTGTTGTTACCCTCCCTGTGTCTATGTGTTTTTGCCATTCAGCTCTCATTTATAAGTGAGAACATATGGAGTTTGGTTTTCTGTTCCTGCATTAGTTTGTGAGGATAATGGCTTCCAGTTCCATCCTTATCCCTGCAAAGGACATGATCTTGTTTCTTTTCTTGGCTGCATAGCATTCCATGGTGTATATATACCACATTTTCTTTATCCAGTCAATCGTTCATTGGGTTGACTCAATGTCTTGGCTATTGTGAATAGTGGTGCAATTAACATACATGTACATGTAAGTTTATAGTAGAATGACATATCCTCTTTTGGGTATATACCCAGTAATGGGATTGCTGGGTCAAGCAGTATTTCTGGTTCTAGATATTTGATGAATTTCCACACTGTCTTCCACGATGGTTGAACTAATTTATGCTCCCACCAACAGTGTAAAACCATTTCTACTTCTCCACAACCTTGCCAGCATCTGTCATTTTTTGACTTTTTAATAATGGCCATTCTGACTGGAGTGAGATGGTATCTCATTGTGATTTTGATTTCCATTTCTCTAACGATCAGTGATGAGGTTTTTTTCATATGTTTGTTGGCCACATAAATGTCTTCTTCTGAGAAGTGTCTGTTCATGCTCTTTGCCCACTTTTTATTGGGGTTGGCTTTTTTTTTTTTTTTTTGTAAATTTGTTTAAGTTCCTTATAGACTCTGGATTTTTGACTTTTGTCAGATAAATAGACAGCAAAAATTTTCTCCCATTCTGTAGGTTGTCTTTTTGCTCTGATGATAGTTTCTTTTGCTATGCAGAAGCTCTTTAGTTTAATTAGATCCCAGGGGTCAATTTTTGCTTTTGTTGCAATGCTTTTGGCATTTTCATCATGAAATCTTTGCCCATGCCTATGTCCTGAGTGCTATTGCCTACATATTCTTCTAGGGTTTTTATTTACTTTTATTATTTTATTTTATTTTTTTTATTTTCATAGCTCATTGGGGAACAGGTGGTATTTTTTATATGAGTAAGTTCTTTAGTGGTGGTTTGTGAGATTTTGGTGCACCCATCAGCTGAGAAGTATACACTGAACTCTATTTGTAGTCTTTTATCCCTCACCCCCTTCCTACCCTTTCCCTCTGAGTCCCCAAAGTCCATTGTGTTATTCTTATGCCTTTGCATCCTCATAGCTTAGCTCTCACTTATGAGTAAGTGCATACAATGTTTGGTTTTCCATTCTTGAGTTACTTTACTTAGAATAATAGTCTCCAATCACATCCAGCTTGCTGCAAATGCCATTACTTCACTCCTTTTTATGGCTGATTATTATTCCATCATATATATATATATATATATATGTATATATATATATATATACACACCACAATTTCATTATTCACTCATAGATTGATGGACATTTGGGTTGGTTCCATGTGTTTTCAGTTGTGGATTGTGCTGCTATAAACATACATGCATGTGTGAGTATCTTTTCCAGTCTCTCAGGCCTTGGCAGGGGAAAACAGCCTGCTGGAGCCACAGAGATGGCAGCCATTCCTCCCCCTAGGAGCTCATTCATCTTAGGCAGTCTCAAGCCTGCCACTGGCTGGTGGGAATTCCAAGCCTGTGGGTCTTAGCTAGTGAGTATCTGCAGAAGTGGGGCCCACTGGACAATGCTGATTGGCTCCCTGTCTTTAGCCCCTTCCTATGGGAGTGGACAAATTTCCCGCCTCACTGGAATTCTCACTAGAGGAATTTAAGAGCAGGCTAGGTCAAACGGAAGAAAGAATCAGTAAACTCAAAGGTAGGTCATTGGAAATTATTCAATCAGAGAAGCAAAAAGAAAAGAAATAAACAAGAGTGGAGAAAACTTAACGTATGTCATCAGTTGGACTGGTGTGTGCACTATGGAAATCATGGAATTAGGAGAAAAAGAGAAAGGACCAGAAAGTTATTCAAAGAAATAGTGGCTAAAAATGTCCCAAATCTGGGAATGGAAATGAATATCCAGAACCAGGAAGTCCAAGGATTACTAACAAGTTAATAACCCAAATAAATTTACACCTAAACACACTGCAATCAAATGGTGAAAAGTCAAAGACAAATAATTTTGAAAGCAGTAAGAGAAAAGCAACTTGTTGTGCACAAGGGAACTTTTATGAGATGAGACCATCAGTCAATTTTTCAGCAGAAACTTGCAGGCCAAAAAAGTAGTGGGATCATATGATCAAAGTGCTGAAGAGAAGAAAAATCTGCCAACTAAGAAAATAATATCTGGCAAAACTTTCATTCAGAAATGAAAGACTTTCTCAGACAAACAAAAACTGAGAGTGTTCATCACCACCAGATTTGCCTTACAAGAAATGCTAAAGAGAGTTCTTCCAGTTGAAACAAAAGAATGCTAAGCAGGAGCACAATAAAATAAAAAATTATAAAACTCATTGGTAAAGATAACTTTATAGACAAATACAGATTACTTCTTGATTGTAACTGTTGCATAAGTCACTTTTATCCTAGAAGAAAACTTTTAAAGGTATTATAAATGAATGTAATTTTAAAATATGTTAAGGGTACACAATATGAATAGATGTAAATTGTGACATTAATAACATAAAGTGTGTGTGTCCAGGATATAAAATGTAACCTTTGTATGCAATTTAGCTTAAATTGCTATCAGCTTGCAATAAACATAACTATTGATATGTAACGTAAGTCCCAAGGTAACCACAAAAAATACTTGTAGAAATTACACAAAAGAAAAAGAGAAGAAAACGAAAACATAGCAGTACAAAAAAAAAATAGTGAAATTCAAAGGAAAACAGCAAGAGGGAAAAAGAACCACAAGAGAAACAAAACGATTAACAAAATGGTAATAGTAAATCCATCCCTATTAATAATTACTTTAGATATAGATGGATTAAACTCCTCAATCAAAAGACATAGAGTGGCTAGATGGAGTCTTAAAATCCAACTGTATGATGTTTACAAGAAACTTTTCGGTTGAAGGACACACATAAGCTAAATTAGAAGGGCTGGAAAAGGCTATTACATGTGAATATTAACAAAAATAATGCAGAGGTAGCTATACATATACCAGGCAAAACAGACTTAAGTAAAATATTTTGCCACAAGAAATAAAGAAAAACAATATCTATCTATCTATCTATCTATAATAAAAGAGTTAATTCACCAAGAAGATATAACAATTCTAAATATATGCATCCAACAGCAGAATACCTAAGTCTATAAAGCAAAAATTGATAGAATTGATAGAGAAATATAAGCCAATACAATAATGGTAGGAGGTTTCACTGCCCCACTTTCAATAATGGATTAAATGATCAGATAGAAAATTGAAAAGAAGCAGTAGACTTAAACAACATGAAATACCAAATGGACCTAACAGACCTATACAGAAAGTTTCACTCAATAGTAGTAGAATATACATTCCTCGTAAGTGCACACTGAGCACTCTCCAGTATGGATCACATGTTAGTTAGTTCATAAAACAACACTTTATAAAATTAAGAAGATTTAAATCATACCATGTATTTTTTTTCTGACCACAATGGAATGAAATTAGAAATCAATAGTGGGGGAAAGCTTGAACATTTCCAAATATGTGGAGAATAAACAATGCACAATGAACAACCAATAACTCTAAAAAGAAGTCAAAGGAAAATCAGAAAATATCTTGATGCAAACAAAAATGAAAACACAACACACCAAAACTTATGAGATGCAGGAAAAGAAATAAGGACTGAGAAGGAAGTTTAATGTGAAAAATGCCTACATTAAAAAAAAAGAAAGATCTCAAGTAAGCAACCCAAATTTACACTGCAAGGAACTAGAAAAAGAATAATCCAAAGACAAAGGTAGTAGAAGGAAGGAAATAATGAAATTTAGAGCAAAATTAAACAAAATAGAGAATAGAAAAACAATAAAAGGTCAATAAAACTAAGCGTTGGTGTTTTGAAAAGATCAACAAAATTTACAAATCTTTAGCTAGACTAACCAAGAAAAAAAGAAAAACTTGAATAAAATAAAACAAAAATGTAAGTAGACACATTAAAACTGATGCCATGGAAATGAAAAGGGTCACAAGTGATTACTGTAGGTAATTTTCCACTAACAAACTGGATAATCTAGAAAAAATGGATATATTCCTAGAAACATACAAATACCAAGACTAAATTATAAATAAATAGAGACCTATAACTGACCTGGAGATTGATTCAGTAATCCAAAATCTCCACAAAAGCCCAGGACCAGATAGCTTTAAAGAATTAATGTTGATAATTCTCAAACTCTTTCAAAAAACGGAAACAGAGAAACTTCAAAACTCATTTATGAGGCCAGCATTATCCTAATATCCAAGCCAGATGAAGATGTTACAAGAAAAAAATTACAGACCAATATCCCTGACAAACAGGTGCACAAAACCTCAAAAAAAAAAAAAAAAAAAAAAATTACTAGCAAGCTGAATCCAACAGTGCATTAAAAGTGCCATACACCATGAATAAGTTGGAGTGTTCTTGGGTCACAACATCCAAACATCAATTAATGTGAGATATTCCATTAACAGAATACAGAATACAAATCACATGATTGTTTGAATAGATGCCAAAAAAAAAAAGTTTCACAAAATTCCACACCCTTTCATGATAACTCTCAACAAACTAGGAAAGATGAAAATTGCCTCAACATAATAAAGGCAGCCCTATATGACAAGACCACAACTAACATGACAATCAACAGTGAAAAACTGAAAATTTTCCTCTAAAATCTGGAACAAGGCAAGATGCCCACTTTGTCCATTTTTGTTCAAATGTTCGTGCAACAAATAGTAATCTACAGATTCATAATACCGTCCCTATTAAAATATCAATTGTATTTTTTTAATAGAAATAGAAAAACAATTCTAAAATTTATGTGAAACCACAAATGACCTCAAATAGTCAAATCAGTCTTGAGAAAGAAGAGCAAAGCTGGCAGCACCACACCTCCTTATTTTAAAATATATTACAAAGCTACAATACTTAAAACAGTATGGTACTTTCATAAAGCTAGGCACATGGAACAATGGAACAGAAAAGAACCCGGAAATAAATTCATGCATATATTGTGAACTGGTCAATAGTGTCAAGTATACACAATGGGGAAAAGATAGTTTCTTCAACAAATGATGTTGGGAAAGCTGGGCATCCACATGCCAAAGAATAAAATAAAATTAGAGCATTGCATTATACCATATGCAAAAATCAATTTGAAATGGATTAAAGGCTTAAATATACAAACTAAAACGTCAAAACTTCCAGAAGAAACCACAGGGGCAAAGTTACATGACAGAGGTCTTGGCAATCATTTCATGGATATGACACCAAAAGCACAGGCAACAAAAACAAAATCAGGCAAGTGGAACTACATCAAACTAAAAAGCTGTACACCAAAAAAAAAAAAAAAAAAAAAAAAAAAAAAAAAAAAAAAAAGGATTGTAAAAAAAAAAAAAAGCCTACGGAATCGGATAATTCGCAAAGCAAATCAAATAAGGGAATAATTTGTATAATAAATTTAAAAACTCCTACAATTCAATAGCAAAAATACCTTTGAAATTCATGTTTAAAATGGCTAAAGACTTGAACAGATCTTTTCTCAAAGAAGACATACGAATGGCCAACAAGTATATAAATAGATGCTCAATGTCACTAATCATTAAAGAATGAGGTCGAAACTATAATGTGACATACCTAACACCTGTTAGTATAGCTAATATCAAAAAAAAAAAATAACAATTGTTAGACAACATGTGAAGAAATAGAAACTTGTGTACACTGTTAGTGGAAATGCATAATGATGCAGCTTCTGGTGAAACAGCATAGAGGTTCCTCAAAAAAAATAAAAAATTAAAGCATTATAAGGAGCATTACTAATCAACAGGTGAAAGTCTCAGTCACTCAATATTAATAACTGCTAGATATACCACAATGTACTTACAGTTAACAATATTGTATTGTATACTTAAAATTTTGTTAAGAAGGTAGATTTCATGCTGTGTTATCACAATAAAATTAAAATTTAGAAATTCAACCCAAAATATAACTAAATGTTTACTAATGGCTGCATTTTGTTTTATTTTAATAAACTCAAAACAATCACTGGGGAAAGCTGTAAAGTTGACTTAAACACATATAAATGAAAGAACTATCTACATGAATAAAAACTACTTGAACAAAATTAGGAGAATTACTGTACTAATGGCATGTATGTCCACAAATCTCTGGAAATACTTAGCAATCATTTGTAAGCAGAATTCCTTATTTTTAAATATAAAAGCAATAATGTCTGATGGTTTATAAAGGGCTACTATGATTGTATAAATTAAGGTTAGTTCAGTTGCATAAAGGAGAAAACTCAAACTAACCATGAGACAAAGACATATAAAAGGTAGGCTGTCAAGGCTCATGTGATGATTTGATGAATTATTCGGCCACCTAACTCCTAGTTTTCTCCTAAAATGTCTTCACTACAAGGCTTCTATTTTCAAGGTTGAATCCTGAACAAATATGACATCTGGTGTTCACGCTATCTCATCTTCAACACAGGCAGTAGGAAAGTGGAAGAACCAAAACAGAGTTTGTGAAACTGAGTCAACACCACTTTCCTGGAAATCCCATGCAACACTTCTGCAAATATCTTATTGACATTAAGTATTCACATGCCCATACCTTGCTGAAAAGAAGGCTTGAGAAAGTCGTGGAAGGCTAGTTACATCATCACTCCAAATTAAAACTCTTGAGTTTTGTTTTTATGGAGGAAGTAGAAAATAAATATTGCATGGTAATTAGAAGTATACGTTAAAGCAAGTTAAAACTGTTTCCAGCACTTACCAGTGTGCTTCTATTAATAGAGAAGTGGTCACCCAGCCAAATTCATGATTAGAAAGAGCAATTTCATGGTGTTTATAACAAAACAATAGCAACAAAGAAAATATGATTTAGTTACTGTACCATGTGTCTGTTCTTGTGTTTTGCCCATCTTCAGGTTAAACCTAGCATTTGGTAACTTTACCCCATCAACCAAAATATCCAGCTTTGAAAGATTTGATGAATAACAAAATGTCCATAAAGTTTTATGCAGGGAAGAAGATGATGACCAATTTACACACCATGAAATCTTCCTGCATGGGTTTTCTCCCTCTGGTAGCCACATCTTTCTTCTCTCTTCTGGTCTTCTCTGGCCTTCTGGCCAGGCTAACCCCTCACTCAGACTCACAAGACTTTCATATCTCATCAGCTGCAACACCAATAGTAAGCCCAGACATGGGCCAAATGAACGTCACATGTGTCCCTTAATTAATCTCAAACATATTGACCAACTATTAAATACTTGCTATTAAACATAACAGGGTCTGGATTCTCAGCAGGGTGTAAATGCTTATAAAGACTTGTTGTGGGCTCTAGAAGTTTGAACATCAATGTAACAGCATGTGAATACCAAGAGGACAAAGACTTACCCTATTTGATGAACAGTGCTTGCTGTGATCATCAGTGGGAAAATTCATGAGCAAATCTCACCTTTATTTCTGATGGGGCCCAACATAACTTGTCTGCTGCTAAGTGTTTGCTCTTCGGTAGCTTCTTTGAACAAATGCAATTCTTCATGAACACATTTTCCCAGCCTTTTTCCCAATTCTTCATGAACACATTTCCCCAGCTTTTTTTGTAATGAACATTAGAAACAGAAATTTGCAATAGCAGCATTGTGTGCTCCCCACAGAGGTAATGGAAATAGTTACCATCACCAGACAAAGATTTGTCTGATCAACCACAATGATTCTCCAAACCCTGATATTCAGTGTATTAGGTTCTTAATATTAGGAGATGCTTTCCCGAGAAATGAAAAATAAAACATTTTTGGGTCAAACTTGCAATAACCAGATTTTTCATTAAGGGCGTGCTAGTAAATGTTTAACAACAGGCTATTCACACACACACACAAAAAGAAAACAAAACAAAACACCAGCCCTAAGTTTACGACTTTTGCCAGCTTCTATGGTGTAAATACTCCCTCCAAGGCTGATTTCAAGCTACCTGTGTGATGGCATTAAGGTGGAGAGAGGAAGAGAATTGCAGAAAGGGCTGTTATTGGTCAGTGAGAGCCAGCTTATCACTGACTCTGAGAATTAGTAATAATGTCTGTGCTTTTTATTCACACTTAATGACATAATTAATCAATGTGTTACTTAAATATGGCAGTGTGGGAAGCACTTAGAATTTTCAGCCAGGTCACAGGAGACCCTGGCCATACTACTAAATAGCTTCATATTCATGTGATTGTAGGCAACTTCATCCTTTCTGAGCCTCAGTTGCTTTATCTTTTAAATGGGGAGAACATCATGAGATCTGGTAAGTATTTAATGTAATAACATACAGAAATTGCCCTCTACGGAATGAATGTTAAGTATATTTCATTCCCTACATACTAACACTCATTTTATTCATTTTTATTCATTTGTTTTACCTTCACGTATTGCTTAATAAATGCAAAATAATACATGTTTTCACTCGCTTTATGTAATATACCTTTTTTGTTTTTCTTAATCATCAAAAGTTATTTTATTTTACTTTTTATTTTTTGGCTTTTCATAGAGGTATTAAAACAATAAGTATTTTACTTTCCTCTAACTCTAGTATTAAAGCCAATATATCAATACACACCAATTAACACAAGCTAAATAGTTACTGTTCCCTTAGCATCAGTATTGTGGAGAGAGTAGGGAGTGGAGGCATCCATTCGGTTTAAATAAAACAGTAACTTCTCAGCTCCCATGAATTACTGTGAGGTGATAAGCAGGCTCAACATTGCCAGATCTTTCCATTTTTCTGAAGAACCAGGAATCTGATTTTTTTTTTTTTTTTTTTTTTTTGTGAAAACATCTGATTTTTAATATCTTACTTTAAAATGCCACAAACCAGTGCTGCATAGGTCACATCTGATCTATAGTCTATTCATTTGCACATCTGAATTACTGGATAAGGAGGGTGTGGACAGCAGAAAAACTGGAAGGAAGAGACTGAGTACGTTGTAGAGGCAGGATTGACAAGGGGAGAAGCTTCAGCCAGAGTCTGCAACTGCTGGAGAGATAGTCTCTTGCACTAGACAAGTTTGGTTCAGTACTGTTGGGAGAAATTGAACGTGGTCTGGAATTCCAAAAAATATGTTTTTTTCTTCTATTGACAATGGAAAAAAAATGTTTTCTTATGGAAAGAGATTTAATTAAGTTGCTTGCAGTTGAAGATGAATTCAAGGATGGAGAACAGTATACCTAGTGTTTTAAGACTTGGTGTCAGTTTGCCTAAGTTTGCATCTGCCTCACCACTTTATAATTTTGTTACTATGGCAAAGTCATTTTATCTCTCCAGGAATCATAACAATAAGATTGTTCTCAGCATTAAGATAATTACTGATTAGGAAGTGCTTAAGTACTGCCTAGCACAGAGGAAGAATTCAAAACAATGTGAATTATTTTTATTAGTGTCAAATAAAGAAAGTGAGTGGCAGAAACACTGGCTAAGAGGTCAATATAAAATGCAGGTGTAGATTGTTCAAGGAAAGATTCAAATGCCTGAAAAAGAAAAGAAAAAAAGGAAGTATAAAATTAAAGACTGAGGGTTTTATTTTATTATTATTATTTTTTTTTGCTGTTTTTGTTTTTGTTTTTGCTTTGTTTTGTTTTGTTTTTCTCTTGGCTAGTGAGTTAGAAGACCTACCTTGACAAAAACAAGAAATTGTAAATAGAGAATCTTGTGATCAGGGGATGATGAGCCCAGCTTTAGAAATAAGCAGAATTTTAGATAAAAATCAAATAAATATTCTGTCAGCAGTTGAAGATGGAGGGCAAAAGGTAGATTGCAATTTGAGTATGACATTTACTGAACAATGAATAATGCACAGCGTCTTATGTTTAGTGTTTTGAAGAAAACCAGATATGAAAAACTCAATCCATGCCCTTCAAGGAACAATATGCAGTTTATTTAACACAGAAAATTGGACAAGGACAAAAATGATCATTCCACTAGGTAAGCATTGATAAAATGGTGGCAACAAATACTCTGAGTGTTCACAAAAGAGAAAAATAATGTTGAAGGTGGAGGAGCATGGTAGGCTTAAAAAAAAAAAAAACCCGGCTTTTTATAGGATCTATAATGATGTGGTGCAGAGTTTACAGGGGACAAAGCAAACTTGAAACAGACACTCAGGAAAATATAGGGCATATTCATGATCAAGGACCAGGGCACATTGGCTGGAATGTGAAAGTTCTTTTGCTATACACATTGTTGAAGCAGAAAGATTAGTTTGGGGTATGTTAGTGAGGATCTTAAATGTCAGGATGGGAACTTTTCATTTAATGCATATGATGAAGAGTTTGCACTCAGGATTTTAGCAGAGTGTACTAATACAAAGAATCTCTGCTTTGAAGAAATTCCTATGGCCATATTATATAGGACTGAGTAGATGGAGAAGGCAAATAACACTGGGAAATAAGTATGGATGGAAAGAAACTACATGAGGCACAATCTGCACAATTTAGCACCAATTATGTCAACGTGGTAAAGTTAAAGGAGGAAGTTAGGAAAAGTGCCTTTAAGCAAATCGCTAAAGTTGGGCAAAGCACCTGATACCCAGATAAAAAATCTGTAATTCAGAAAAGAGACTTAAGCTTAAATTGCAAATTTGATAATCTTCTATAAATCATTATTGAAACCAGAAAGTAAATGAAAATGTCAAAGGGGCACATTCAGAAGAAAAGAAAGTGATTTTGTGTCAGAGCCCCGGGTGGTAGCTACATGGAAGGAGTGGGAGAAAGAGGAAAAGTGAGTGAAGGGGACAGAGAAAAAGAAGTCATTGCAGTAGAAAACATACTGAGAAAGACACAGGAGTGCTGAAGAGCAGAGAGCCAAAATAATGATTGAGGATGAGTTCCTGAGCGCTTTCACTCCTTTTCCTTAAAAAAAAAAGGAGTCTATGGAAAAAGTATAAAGCCACACTGGGCTCTGTCCAACTCTGGGGAAAGCCCGGCTCCATAGAGGGCAGAGTAGAAGCAGCCAGAAAGAATTCAGGCATCTAAAATACTCCAAAATTACAACTGAAAATGCAATTGGATTTCCTGGAAATTCATCTATGCCTAGATCAATTGATCTCTGTATTTTTAGAAGTTGTTGACCTTTAATGGAAATGTCGGGATTTATGTAGACATATCTTAATAATGCAGCTCCAGTGCACTACGAAAACCATTCTGTAGTTCAAGGTTTATCAACCTTAGCACTATTGACACTTTGGAGTGAATATTTTGTTGTCAGACTGTCTCATAAATTGTAGAATGTTTAGCAGCATCTCTGACCTCTATTCACTAGCTGCTAATAGTAACCCTTCCCACTTGAGAGAGCCAAAAATGTTTAGTCACAAAATACCCTCTTTCTCTGTATTGGGAACCATTGCTGTAGTTTAAGTAGCCAGAGTAAGGGTTTTTTTTTTTTCTTTCCACAAGAGGAATAATGATATCTAGGCAATGAAGTTCCTAGAGAAATAAAAGTGTGGTTACCAGATTTATGACATAAAGATGTTACATATACATATATTAAAACATAATATATATTTGCAAAGAAAAGAGAGAGAGAAAGTTATGCTTTCAAGTATCTAACAAGTGGAAGAGGCTGAAGTTATAAAACCCAAGAATAAATTAACCATTATATCTAAGCAGATGTGCCAGAGGGTAGTATTTTCAGTTAGTGGCAAATACAATTAAATAGACAGTCAGTTTGAAGCAAATAAAATTCTCCATATATCTGGTGGCATCTTTACACTGATATAAATTGCAGTGAGAAACAATTTGCTTAAGTCACTATTATTCCAGAGAGAGACATATAGACCAAACAAATCTAATGTGACATGTTATAAACGTCGTCATTATGGTTTTTCATTTCAATTCAAACAGTTCATAGACTTCCTCCCCTGATTGCATTAAACAGGAAATTGGAGCTTCTCCTGTCAGGAAAGACAACAGCTTTGTCATGCAGGGAATTTGTTCACTCAGGCTGAGCATTTTCACATTCCTATGGATAAAACAGTTTTCACGATATGGTATACAAAGCAAATACCTTGGACCAGAAACGGGCTGAAGAAATATCCCAAATCACAGATTAAGACAAAAACAAGAGAAGAAAAAGCATGTGGTCAGTATCTAAAACAATTTTAGGTAAATCTGTGCAAAATAATAATGAATTTTATGTTTTTTCATCTCAATAAACATTAAAATGCACAATAAAGAGCCATATTGATGGTTCAAAAGGGTCTAAATTCTCATAAGCAGAGATTGCAAGGGCTAGCTGTGACCAAATATGACAAATTATTTATTTATTTATTTATTATTTATTTATTTATTTTTTTATTATTATTATACTTTAAGTTCTAGGGTACATGTGCATAACGTGCAGGTTTGTTACATATGTATACTTGTGCCATGTTGCTGTGCTGCACCCATCAACTCATCAGCACCCATCAACTCATCATTTACATCAGGTATAACTCCCAATGCAATCCCTCCCCCTTGCCCCCTCCCCATGATAGTCCCTGGTGTGTGATACTCCCCTTCCCGATCCAAGTGATCTCATTGTTCAGTTCCCACCTATGAGTGAGAACATGCGGTGTTTGGTTTTCTGTTCTTGGGATAGTTTGCTAAGAATGATGATTTCCAGCTGCATACATGTCCCTACAAAGGACACAAACTCATCCTTTTTTATGGCTGCATAGTATTCCATGGTGTATATGTGCCACATTTTCTTAATCCAGTCTGTCACTGATGGACATTTGGGTCCAGGACCAGATGGATTCACAGCTGAATTCTACCAGAGGCACAAGGAGGAGCTGGTACCATTCCTTCTGAAACTATTCCAATCAATAGAGAAAGAGGGAATCCTCCCTAACTCATTTTATGAGGCCAACATCATCCTGATACCAAAGCCTGGCAGAGACACAACAAAAAAAGAGAATTTTAGACCAATATCCCTGATGAACATCGATGCAAAAATCCTCAATAAAATACTGGCAAAACGGATTCAGCAGCACATCACAAAGCTTATCCACCATGATCAAGTGGGCTTCATCCCTGGGATGCAAGGCAGGTTCAACATTCGCAAATCAATAAACATAATCCAGCATATAAACAGAACCAAAGACAAGAACCACATCATTATCTCAATAGATGCAGAAAAGGCTTTTGACAAAATTCAATAGCCCTTCATGCTAAAAACGCTCAATAAATTCGGTATTGATGGAACGTACCTCAAAATAATAAGAACTATTTATGACAAACCCACAGCCAATATCATACTGAATGGGCAAAACCTGGAAAAATTCCCTTTGAAAACTGGCACAAGACAGGGATGCCCTCTCTCACCACTCCTATTCAACATAGTGTTGGAAGTTCTGGCTAGGGCAATCGGGCAAGAGAAAGAAATCAAGGGTATTCAGTTAGGAAAAGAAGAAGTCAAATTGTCCCTCTTTGCAGATGACATGATTGTATATTTAGAAAACCCCATTGCCTCAGCCCAAAATCTCCTTAAGCTGATAAGAAACTTCAGCAAAGTCTCAGGATACAAAATTAATGTGCAAAAATCACAAGCATTCTTATACACCAGTAACAGACAAACAGAGAGCCAAATCATGAATGAACTTCCATTCACAATTGCTTCAAAGAGAATAAAATACCTAGGAATCCAACTTACAAGGGATATAAAGGACCTCTTCAAGGAGAACTACAAACCACTGCTCAGTGAAATAAAAGAGAACACAAACAAATGGAAGAACATACCATGCTCATGGATAGGAAGAATCAATATTGTGAAAATGGCCATACTGCCCAAGGTTATTTATAGATTCAATGCCATCCCCATCAAGCTACCAATGAGTTTCTTCACAGAATTGGAAAAAACTGCTTTAAAGTTCATATGGAACCAAAAAAGAGCCCGCATCTCCAAGACAATCCTAAGTCAAAAAACAAAGTTGGAGGCATCACGCTACCTGACTTCAAACTATACTACAAGGCTACAGTAACCAAAACAGCATGGTACTGGTACCAAAACAGAGACATAGACCAATGGAACAGAACAGAGCCCTCAGAAATAAAACCACACATCTACAGCCATCTGATCTTTGACAAACCTGAGAGAAACAAGAAATGGGGAAAGGATTCCCTATTTAATAAATGGTGCTGGGAAAATTGGCTAGCCATAAGTAGAAAGCTGAAACTGGATCCTTTCCTTACTCCTTATACGAAAATTAATTCAAGATGGATTAGAGACTTAAATGTTAGACCTAATACCATAAAAACCCTAGAGGAAAACCCAGATAGTACCATTCAGGGCATAGGCATGGGCAAAGACTTCATGTCTAAAACACCAAAAGCAACGGCAGCAAAAGCCAAAATTGACAAATGGGATCTCATTAAACTAAAGAGCTTCTGCACAGCAAAAGAAACTACCATCAGAGTGAACAGACAACCTACAGAATGGGAGAAAATTTTTGCAATCTACTCATCTGACAAAGGGCTAATATCCAGAACCTACAAAGAACTCAAACAAATTTACAAGAGAAAAACAAACAACCCCATCCAAAAGTGGGCAAAGGATATGAACAGACATTTCTCAAAAGAAGACATTCATACAGCCAACAGACACATGAAAAAATGCTCATCATCACTGGCCATCAGAGAAATGCAAATCAAAACCACAATGAGATACCATCTCACACCAGTTAGAATGGCGATCATTCAAAAGTCAGGAAACAACAGGTGCTGGAGAGGATGTGGAGAAATAGGAACACTTTTACACTGTTGGTGGGATTGTAAACTAGTTCAACCATTATGCAAAACAGTATGGCGATTCCTCAAGGATCTAGAACTAGATGTACCGTATGACCCAGCCATCCCATTACTGGGTATATACCCAAAGGATTATAAATCATGCTACTATAAAGACACATGCACACATATGTTTATTGTGGCACTATTCACAATAGCAAAGACTTGGACAAATTCTTTTTAATCCCTTAAACGCAATAGATCACGTACAGCAGAATTTAACTGTCAGTATGTTTATGTCTCTAAGATTCTTTGATGAGAAATATTATTTCCCCTTAACATCATTCCTAAAATAGATATATATTGCTATCTGTTAAAGGAGAGTTGGCTATGTAATTAAAAAAAATATTTTTATAGTTTTTTAGATTTAATTTTTTGGTGCATATATTTATGGGGTACATGAGATGTTCTAACACAGACATGCAATGCATAATATCACGTAATGGAAAATGGGATATACATGCCCTAAAGCATTTATCCTTTGTATTACAAACCAATTATACTCTTTTAGTTATTTTTAAGTGTACAATTGAACTAAGTTTGACTATGCTCACCCTGTTGTGCTATCAAATACTAGGCCATATTTATTCTTTCCAACTCTGTACATATCCATTAACCATCCAGACATCCCCTCTACCCGCCTACTATGCCTACCAGCTTCTGCTAACCTCCTTTCTACTCTCTACCTCCATGGTTTCAGTTGTTTTGATTTTTAGATCCCACAAGTAAGTGAGAATATGTGATGATTGTCTTTCTGTGCCTGGCTTATGTCACTTAAGATAATGACCTCCAGTTCCATCCACGTTGTTGCAAATACCAAATATCACTCATTTTTATGGCTGAATAATACTCCATTGTATATATGTACAACATTTTATTTACACATTCATCTGTTGATGGACACTTAGGTTGCTTCCAAATCTTGCCTGTTGTGAACAGTGCTGAAACAAACATGGGTGTTCAGATATCTCTTCAACATCCTGTTTTTTGGGGGATGGGAGAAGGTTACATACCCAGCAGTGGGATTGCTGCATTGTATAGTACCTCTATTTTTAGTCTTTTGAGGAACCTCTGTACTGTTCTTCACAGTGGTTGTACTAATTTACTTTTCCACCAACAGTATATGAGGGTTTCCTTTTTTCCACATCCTCACCAGCATTTATTATTGCCTGACTTTTGTATAAAAGCCATTTTAACTGGGGTGAGATGATATCTCATTGTAGTTCTGGTTTGCATTTCTTTGATGATCAGTGATGTTGCGCACTTTTTAATATTCCTGTTTGTCATTCGTAAGTCTTCTTTTGAGAAATGTCTATTCAAATCTTTTCCCCATTTTGAATTGGATTATTCATTTTTTTCTGATAGAGTATGAGCTGTTTATATATTCTGGTTTTTAATCCCTTGTCAGATGGGTTGTTTGCAAATATTTTCTCCCATTCTGTGGGTTGTCTCTTCACTTCGTTAATTGTTTCCTTTGCTGTGCAGACCTTTTCTTTGCTGTGCAGAACTTGATGTGATACCCCTTGTACATTTTTACTTTGGTTGCCTTTGCTTGTAAGGTACTACTCGATAAATTTTTGCCCAGTAACCTGGAGATTTTCCCCAGGTTTCCTTGCAGTAGTTTCATAGTTTGAGGTCTTACATTTAAGTCTTTAATTCATTTTTATTTTTTTATTTTATTCATTTTTATTTGATTTTTTTATAAATTGAGAGACAGGATTCAAGTTTTATTCTTCTGCATATAGATATTTAGTTTCCCCAGCATGGTTTATTGAAGGCTGTCTTTTCCGCAGTGTATGTTCTTGGCAACTTTGTTGAAGTTGAGTTTACTCTAAGAGTGTGGATTTGTTCCTGAGTTCTCTTTTCTGTTCCATTGGTCTATGTGTCTGTTTGTATGCCAGGTAACTATAGCTCTGCCACATAGTTTGAAGTTGGGTAATGTGATGCCTCCAGTTTTGTTTTTTTGCTTAGGATATATTTACTTATTTTGGGTCTTTTGTGGTTCCATATGAAATATAGGAATTTTTCTTCCATTTTCTTGCAAAATGTCATTGGTATTTTAATGAGGATTGCATTAAATCTAAAGATTGCTTTGGGTAGTATGGACATTTTAACAACATTTATTCTTCAAATCTAGGAACCTGCACTATCTTTCTAAATTTTTGGTATCCTCTTCAATTTCTTTCATCAGTGTTTTATAGTTTTCATTATACAGATCTTTCACTTTTTTGGTTAATTCCTAGGTACTTAATTTTATTTTGGCTATTGTACATGGGATTACTTTTTAAATTTCTTTTTCAGATTGTTCATGGTTGGCATATGGAAATATGAGTGATTTTTGAACGCTGATTTCATATCCTTCAGCTTTACTGAATTTATTGACCAGTTATAACAGTTTTTCTTTTTGTGGGGTCTTTAGGTTTTTTCAAATATAAAATCATATCATCTGCCAACAAGGATAATTTGACTTCTTTTATTTTCCAATTTGGATTACCTTTATAGTACTGTGTTGCATAATAGTGGTGAAAATGGGCATCTTTGTTGCGTTCCAGATCTCAGAGAAAACGTTTTCAGCTTTTTCCCATTCAGTATAATACTAGCTGTGGGTCTATCATCTTTAGCCCTTAATATGTTGAAGTACGTTCTTTCTATACTAGGTTTTTTAGCATTTTTAGCTTGAATGGATGTTCAATTTTATCAAATGCTTTTTCAGCATTAATTGAAATGATCATACGATTATTGTCCTTCATTCTATTGATATGATGTATGACTTTTAAATTATGTAATCAATAAATAATCACAATCAATACAACATAAATAATAAACAAACCAATAATAAATTTAAAAAATAATAAAACATAATTATAAATTAAATAAATAGATAATAAATAAAATGCAACAAATAATATTTATTTATATTAATATATTTATTTCATATTTATTTATAATATTTATATAAATAAATAATAAAAATAAAAATATCATTTATTTATTGATTATGTTGAAACTTTTTTGCATCCAAGGGAAAAGTCCCACTTGGTCATGATGCATGATCTTTTAAATGTATTATTTAATTTGCTTTGCTAACATTTTGTTGAGAATTTTTGTATCAATATTCATTGGGGATATTAGCCCGTAGTTTTCTTTCGGTGATGTGTCTTTGTCTGCTTTTGGCATCAGAGCAATAATGGCCCCATGGAATGACTTTGGAAGGATTCTCTCCTCCTCTGCTTTTTAGAATAGTTTGAGTAGAATTTGTATTAGGTCTTCTTAAAATGTTTGATAGAATTCAGCAGTGAAGGCACTGGGTCCTGGGTTTTTCTTTACTAAAACACTTTTATTCTGATTTCGTTATTATTAATTGTTATTTTTCTGCTTACATTTTGGATTGCTTCCTGGTTCAATCTTGGTAGGTTGTATGTGTTTAGGAATTTGTCCATTTCTTCTAAGTTTTCTAATTTTTTTGGCATATATTTGCTCATAGTAGCCACTAATAATCCTTTGAATTACTATGGTATTTGTTCTAAAAATCTCCATTTTCATCTGTCATTTTATTTATTTTGATCTTCTCTCTCTCTCTTTTTTTTTTTTTTTTTCTTATTTAGTCTGGCTAAAGGTTTGTCTGTTTTATTTAACTTTTCAAGAAAAACCCAATTTTTGTTTCATTTATCTTTTGTATTGTTCTTTTCACTTCAATTTCATTTACTTCTGTTCTAATAGTTTACTTCTTTTCTTTTACTAATTTTGGACTTGGTTTGCTCTTGCTTTTCCAGTTTTGTTTTTTTTTTTTTTAAGATTCATTATTACATTGTTTATTCAAAGTTTGTCTTCTTTTTTGATATAGGCGTTTATAGCTGTAAACTTCCCTCTTAGTATTGCTTTTGCCATATCCCATAGGCTTTCATACGTTGTGTTTCTATTGTCATTTGTTTCAAGAAATTTTTCAAATTCTTTCTTAATTTCTTCATTGACACACTGATAATTCAGGAGTATATTGTTTCATTTATATGTATTGTTTTTGGTTTCCAAAATTCATCTTCTTATTAATTTTTAGTTTTTCCATCATGGACAGACAAAATGATTGATATTATTTTAATTTTTTCAATGTTTAACAACTTGATTTGTGACCTGATACCTGGTTCATCCTTGAGAATGATCCATGTGCTGAGGAAAACAATGTGTATTCTCTAGCTGTTGGATAAATATTCTGTAAATATCCATTAAATCATTTTGGCTTGTAGTGCAGATTAAACCAAATGTTTCTTTGTTGATTTTCTGTCTTGAAGATCTTTCCCTTGCTGAAAGTGGGGTGTTGAAGTCGCCAGCTATTATTGTATTGGAGCCTATCCCTCTCTTTAGCTCTATGAATAATTGTTTTATATATTTGGGTGGTTCAGTGTTGAGTGTATATATATTAAAATTGTTATGTGCTGTTTCCGAATTGACCCCTTTATCATTATATAGTGACCTTCTTTGTCTCTTCTTATGGTTTTCATCTTTAAATTTATTTGGTCTGATATAAGTATAGCAATTCCAACTCTTTTTTGGTTTCCATTGGCATGGAATATCTTTTTTCATCTGTATTAGTCAGGATTCTCTAGAGGGAAAGAACTAATAGGAGATATATGTGTGTATGTGTGTGTGTGTGTATATGTGAGTTTATTAAAGAATATTAAGTCACATGATTAGAAAGTCCACAATAGGCCATCTGCATGCTGAGAAGCAAGGAAGCCAGTCTGAGTCCCAAAGCTGAGGAACTTGGATTCATATGTTCACGGGCAGAAAGCATCCAGCACAAGAGAAAAGATGTAGGCTGGGAAGCTAAGCCAGTCTAGTCTTTTCACATTTTTCTGCCTGCTTTACATTCTGCCTATGCTGGGAGCTGATTAGATGGTGGCCACCCAGATTAAAGGTGAGTCTGCCTTTCCCAGGCCACTGACTCAAATGTTAATCTCCTTTGGCAGGACTCTCACAGACACACCCAGGATCAGTATTTTGCATCCTTCAATCCAATCAAGTTGACACTCTGTATTAACCATCATAAGTTCACCCCTTGTCAATTTGAACCCATACACATCTCCTGAGATCACACACTATTTTCAAAATAAAACAATAGTAAAGTTATAATTACACCTAACATAATATAATTATCCTTCATACAACCAGAAATGCTTTAATCCCCAAACCAAATGCTATTACATAAAGTTAACAATACTTAAATGCTGACATGAAGTCAAGAAATCTTATGTCACATGATAAAGGAAAAGGAAATAAAATGAATATATTTTCTTAGTATAGGTATGTACATGCACAAATATGTTTTTAACAAAATAAAGAGGAATTACTCATGACTATTGCAGTTCTCATTTCTGCAACTAGTCACGTGGTCATAGCTGGCATTAATGACTACCTTCTTCTACCACTCATTCTGAATTCCCTTTGCCTTCGGCAAACCCCTCAGCAGGTCATAATTATTTTCCTGGTGGATTGACCCAAACTTTCATTCCTGAGTGGTCTGAGCCACTTGCAGTCCTGCCCGGATTGGGCTGTCGTAGTTTCCCATTGACTTTAATCATAGGGCATGGTAATACTAAGAGATGCCTAATGGATCTGTATTCCATCCATACTCTTTCTTACCTTGGTTGTGGAGTACTAGACTGATTATATATTAATAGTCTGGGCCAATTAGCCCAGCCAACACTGTAACTCCCTTCTTAGCCATTGACTTAAAGGTAGGAGGAGCCCAAATTGTCCAGATGGCAATCTTAACTTCCAGTTTAATTGAATTGTTTTTGTGTCTCATGGTGGCAGCATTCCTCCCTCTGGAACTAAGACCTCTAAGCCAGCAGAATGTAATGTCGCAGGAACAGGAGGCAAAAATTTTGCTAGTGGATCATTAGGGGTGATGGTGAATGATGTCATGTCCACTTTCACCCCTTGATTCCTGGACCTATGAATCCCAGCTATAGGAGAAACAATACCATATATTGGATGCTGATTCAGAGCATACATGGCCTTCTGGAGAACTTTGCCTCAGCTCTGCAAAGTATTGTCACCTAGTTGGCATTGTAATTGTGAATTCAAAAGGCCATTCCACCATTCTATCAATCCAGCTCCTTCAGGATAATGAGGAACATACTAAGTCCAGTGAATTCCATGAGCATAAGCCCACTGCCACACTTTTTTAGCCATAAAGTGAGTGCCTTGGTCAAAGGCAATGCTGTGCGGAATACCGTAACAGTGGATAAGGCTTTCCGTGAATCCATAGATGGTAGTCTTGGCAGAAGCATTGTGTGCAGGATAGGCAAGCCCATATCTAGAGTAAGTGTCCATTCCAATAAGGACAAACCTCTGCCCTTTCCACGATGGAAGAGGTCCAATATAATCAACCTGCCACAAAGTAGCTGGCTGACCACCCCAAAAAATGGTCATATCGAGGGATCAGTGTTGATCTCTGCTGCTGGTAAATTGACCACTCAGCAATGACTGTAGCCAGGTCAGCCTTGGTGAATGGAAGTCCATGTTGATGAACCCATACATGACCTCCATCCCTGCTACCATGACTATTTTGTTCATGGGCCCATTGCGTGATAACAGCAGGTGGCTGGGGAAAAAAGGCTGAGTGGTGTCCACAGAATGGGTCATCCTAGCCACTTGATTATTAAAATCCTCCTCTAGTGAGGTCACCTGTTGGTGAGTACTCATATGGGATACAAATATTTTCACAGTTTTTGACTACTCAGAGAAGTCCATCCACATACCTCTTCGTCAAATTTCTTTGTCACTAATTTTCCAATCATGTTTCTTCCAAGTCCCTAACCATCCAGCCAAACCATTGGCTACAGTTCATGAATCAGTATATAATCACACTTCTGGCCATTTTTTCTTCCATGCAAAGGCCACGATCAGGTGCACTGCTTGAAGTCCTGCCCACTGGGAAGATTTCCCTTTACTGCTGTCCTTCAGGGTTATCCTAGAAAGGGTCTGTAGTGCTGCAGTTCTCCACTTTCAGGTGGTGCCAATGTATCGTGCAGACCATCTGTGAACCAGGCCCTAGTCTTCTCTTCCTGTCAACAGATCATAGGAAACTCCCCATGAGACCATCAGTGCAGTCTGTGGGAGGGAAGGCAGGGTGGTAGGAGTGGAGACCATGGGCATTTGAGCCACTTTCTCATATAACTTACTTGTGCCTTCAGGACCTGCTCAAGCCTGATCATGTAGACAGCCTTCCATTTGATGTTGGAATACTGATGTCCATGACTCAGTTTATGGATAGACGGGTCAGAAAGCACCCAGTTCATGATAGGCAGTTTGGGTCCCATGGTTGATGACCCATAGTCAAACATTCAGTTTCCACCAAAGCCCAGTAACAGGCCAAAAGCTGTCTCTCAAAAAGAGAGTAGTTATCTGCAGAAAATGGCAGGGCCTTGCTCCAAAATTCTAAAGGCCTCCACTGTGATTCATCTATGGGGGCTTGCCAAAGGTTCCAAACAGCATTCCTATCTGCCACTGATACCTCAAGCACCATTGGATTTGCTGAGTCATAGGGCCCAAGTGGCAGAGTAGCTTGCACAGCAGCCTGGACCTGTTTCAGAGTCTTCTTCTCTTCTGGACCCCACTCAAAAGTAGCAACCTTTAGGGTAACTCGATAAATGGGCTGGAGCAACACACCCAAAGGAGGAAGGTGTAGCCCCCAAAATTCAAATAGGCCCACTAGGCATTATGCCTTTCTTGGTTGTAGGAGGGTCCAAATGCAGCAACTTATCCTTTACCTTTGAAGAAATATCTTGACAGGCCCCACACCACTGAACTCCTAGAAATTTTACTGAAAATTTTTCAATTTTCCTTGAATTTTAGTCGTATTTATTTCCCACCCTCTGGCATGCAAATGTCTCAGCAATAAGTCCAGTGTGTTTACTACTTCTTGCTCACTGGATCCAATCAGCATAATGTCATCAACGTAATGGATCAGTGTGATACTGGTGGAAGTGAAAAGTGATCAAGGTCTCTTCGAACAAGACTACGACACAAAGCCAGAGAGTTGATATATATTTGAGGTAGGACAGTAAACGTATATTGCTGGCCTTGCCAGCTGAAGGCAAATTGCTTCTGATGGTCCTTGCGGACAGGAATGGAGAAAAAGGAATTTACCAATTCAATAGCTGCATATTAGGTACCAGGAAATGTGTTAATTTGCTCAAGCAATGAAACTACATCTGGTACAGCACCGGCAATTTGAGTCACCACTTGGTTAAGCTTACAATAATCCATTGTCATTCTCCAAGATCCGTCTGTCTTCTGCACAGGCCAAATGGGAGAGTTGAATAGGGATATGTTGGGAATCACCACTCCCGCCCCTTTCAAGTCCTTTATGGTGGCACTAATCTCCACAATCTCTCCATGGAAGCAGTATTGTTTTTGATTTACATTCTTCTAGGTAAAGGCAGCTCTAATGGCTTGCATTTGGCCTTTCTCATTATAATTGCCCTCACCCTACCAGTCATGAAGCCAGTGTGGAGGTTCTGCCAGTTGCTAAATATGTCTATGCCAGTTATGCATTCTGGCACTGGGGAAATGACCACAAGATGAATCAGTGGACACACTGGACCCACTGTAAGTCGGACCTGAGCTAAAATTCCATTAATAAGCCCCTACTTTAACTGGAGGACAACAAGGATGTTTTGGGTCCCCTGGAATCAAGGTCAGCTCAGAACCAGTGTCCAGTAGTCACTGAAATGTCTGACTATTTCCCTTTCCCCGTTGTGCAGTAACCCTGGTAAAAGGCCGTAGGTCTCCTTGGGGAAGAATGGGAGGAATATTAATAGCATAAATTGTCAGTAATGTAGTGGAGTCCTTCCTCAAGGGGACCCGGTCTCTCCTTCATTCAAGGGATTCTGGGTCAGTCAACTGGTTCAAGTCTGGAAATTGATCAATGGGTGGTGATTCTCTGTTTTTATAATTCAAATTAGTTTTTTTGTCTGCTTGACCTGGAAGTTTTCTGCTTATATAAATTAAATAGGAATGCCATGGGCTTTATATCAATTTTACTTCCAGGAACACCATAATTAGTTAGCCAATGCCAGAACTCTACACGTATCAGACTATTCTGATTGTTGCTTTGCCTCTGCTGTCCATTACAGTAGCTACTCCCACCTTGTCTTTGATAGTTGAATGCTGCCACTTGCCCCTTGCCACCTTAGAATCCAATAATTCTCACTGGATTTAAATGTTGTAGTTGCGTGACTGTGGTTCCCACAGTTCAATCTGACAAACAGAGAAGAGCAATTACAGGACTCTTCAAAGATGCAGGTGCTGCCCTCACAAATCTACTTTGCAAGAATTGCTCAAAAGTATATCTTCTGGACCCTCCCAGCTGGAATGAGTAGGTTTAAAGTGACTAACCCACTCCAGCATCCCAATCTCCCTAAGCCTTTGGATCCCTTCTTTTACATTAAAATAAGAGAGATTAGACATTTCGAACTCACTCACAGTGGGCCATCTATTAACCCATATTTCAGTTAAGCAAGCAAATAAACTATTAGAACCTTTTATTAACTCCCTGATCTACAACATTAGATGGAGAATCCCTACTTAGTGGGTTCAAACCAATAAATTCAGTCTGATCCAAATCTGTGTTCCTTCCACCACCATCCCACTCCCTTAATATCCATTCCTATGCCTGTTTCCAGATTCCTGCTTATATAAATTAGAAAACTCAAGCAGTTTTTTTCGAATCTAGTGCATCTCCTTGTGTGTCACACTCTGAACCTTACCTTTAGAGGACTGTCAGCTTTAGTCTAGTTATAGGTCTAGAAGCAAACTGGGGTGCTGGGGGAAGGTCCTGAGGAGAATCAACACTGTCTTGCCTGGCAACTGCCTCAGAGGAGGCCATCACTGTTGCCTCAGGCAGTGTAGTGTTTATCTTCCCAGACAAAGGTGGAAAGGCTGATGGCAGCATGGACTGAGGAGAGGATGTTGCCCCTACTGGGAATGGGGAAGTTGTTTCTTCTGGCAAAAAAGGTTCATCAGAGTTTACAAGCTCAATGTCCCCAGTTTCATCAGGGTCCTTCCACACATTCCCATTCCAAGTTGTAGGGTTCCATTCTTTTTCAATCAATGCCCTCACTTTAACAGTAGACACTTGGCGAGGCTGCACATGCACTTTTCATTGCAGATCAGCCACTGGCATGATAAGAGCTTGTGTCTAGTTTTCCACAATTTCAGCTCTTTCTCTACAGGAGATAAGACTCTCACTTAGGGCAATCTTAGCAGACACAAAGTTCAGGATCTGCTTCTGAAGCCAGGAGTTAGAATCCTTGAGTTCTTCCTTTTCTTTCATCACTTTGTCCAGTGAACTTAGGAGCAACCAACAAACTTCATTATATTCTTTGGTTCTCCACATATTGTCAAAGGTATTATGTATAGAGTCACTAAACTCCTTGCCTCTCATGACTGGTGAATCAGGGTGTCAAATGCACTTATTTTGCATAACTTTCTAAACAGTTCACACCAAAGACTATCAGTGTTCTCCATACTATTAGAAGTGGAGTCCTTAGCATTTAGGATTGAATCATATTAAGCAGGCAACTCTGGAAACTACAAAACCAACAAAAGAACTTTATCCTTAATATTCTGTTTCTTTAGAACCCTTCTCCTGATATCAAATCTGTATTAGTCAGGATTCTCTAGAGAGACAGAACTAATAGGATACACACACACACACACACGTATGTATATTTATATTTATATGTATGTATATTTATATAATATATTTATATGTATGTATATTTACATACATATATTTATATGTATATATATATTTATATACATATATATAAAGGGAAGTTTATTAAGGAATATTAACTCACAGTATCACAAGGTACCACAATAGGCCACCTGTAAGCTGAGGAGCAAGGAAGCCAGTCCGAGTTCCAAAGCTGAAGAATTTAGAGTTTGATGTTTGGGGGTAGGAAGCATCCAGCATTAGAAAAAGATGTAGACTAGAAAGCTAAGTCAGTTTAGTCTTCTCATGTTTTTCTGCCTGCTTTATTTTCTGGCCATGCTTGCAGCTGATTAGATGGTGCTCACCCAGATTAAGGGTGGGTCTGCCTTTCCCAGCCAACTGACTCAAATGTTTATCTCCTTTGGCTACACCCTCACAGCCACATCCAAGATCAATATTTTGCATCCTTCAATCCAATCAGGTTGACACTCAGTATTTACCATCACACCATTCCTTTATTTCAGTCTATATGTGTCTTAACAGGTGAAGTGTTTCTTTTAGGCAACAGATCAATGGGTCTTGTTTTGACTGTGTATATTAACAGCAAAATATAGACATTATTTTGAGGTCCAGGAGAGAATCATTGATTTTATATATATATATGTATGTATATACACACACACATATCAATCTTTATGTATATTTGATATAAACATATATACTACATATGTATGAATATATACCTATAAGAGAACAAAATGCAGCAACATTAAAGATCACTATTTTGAAACAGTAGAAATCCATGTAACCAGATTGTCCCAGGAATTACTAGATGTGATAGAGTAAATTATGTTTTCTCCAAGCTTATAAGTTGAATCCCTATTGTTCACTGTGACTGTGTTTGGAGATAGGGCCTTTAGAAAGATAATTAAATTTAAATGATGTCTTAAGGGTGGGGCTCTGATTCAATATGGCAGATTTTTTTTATAAGAAAGTGAAGATGTACCAGTGATATTTACTCAGAGAGAAAAGGCCATGTGAAGATACAGTGAGAAGGCAGCCATCTGCAAGTCAAGGAGAGGAGCCCCAGAAGAAACCAAACCTGCTGACATCTTGATCTTGGACTTCCATCCTCCAAAGAAACTACATTTCTGTTGCTTTAGCTACCCAATCTGTGATTGTGATATTTTATGGCAGCTCTAGCAAAAAAATATACCAGAGAAAGTTACCTCTCCTGATTTTCCCAAAACTTCTCGTTGCTACCACTTGTTAGATTTATAAGAACATTAGACTTTGAAAGATTCTGCTTTCACAAACATCTTCAAAATTCCCTAGGAATGCATATGTTTTTACCCACAAATGAGAATTTAGTAAGACTTGCTGTTCTTTGCCAGTATAATAGCAACACATGTGGGTCTGTCAACACATGTAGAGCAACACAGGACTCTAACAATCTTTGATATTAAGGTTACGTGCCCAAGACAGTTTGGGCTACTATCATGGTCAGTGCTCCACAATGATAATTGTATAAGATCTGACACAGCTGCTACTGTCTCAAAGGAGTAGGCAGGAAATTCAGTACTGTCATCGTATGTTAGATGTCAGTTCTACAGAAAAGAATGGTGCTGCTACCACCGCCATTGTGGTAGTTGCTTTGGGGCATAGATCTCAGAGCAATGGGGGCTAAGTTCCTATTCACATAGACTTCATCTAGTGATAAGAGAAAAAAAATAAGTAAATGTACATCCTTAACATGAGACTATTTTCATGTAATTGAGTCACTTAACCTAGTTTTAGAAGTTGGGGAAGACTTTCTTGAGGAAACAATTTTAAGGCCGAGGACAGAATCCTGAGTAGAAGTCAACTACTTGAGCAGTCAACCAGTGAAGAGCATTGATGAGCACAGATCTTAGGAAACCTGGGCAAAAATGCCAATATGTTGAACCATAGTGAACACACACAATAGGGCTGGAGGAGCAGGTGGGAGAAAAGGATGAAAGGAGTATATGCTAGGAGAAGAAATGAAGAAAGCACATGAAACATAATGCTTGCAAACCACTTTCGTGTCTAGCAAAAAGGAAAAAAAGATAATGTACTTTGTAATGCTTCCAGGTAATCAACCACACCAAAAAATTATAAAGTGAATTACCTTGAAGCAATGGTTTAATGTGTGTATTGGCAGTAACGGAGTTGTCACCTGAGATAGATTCAATTGGTTACATAAAAATATTTCTTTAGAGCTCTTGCATTAACTGCCTGAGTTAGAGCTGTTGCTTGAAATATATGCTGATAGGAAAAAAGCCTTAAGGTATTTGAATGGAGCTGACCAATGTCTTCAAAATATGTAAAACTCTAATAGGCTTCCCTCGCCAGAAAAGAATAAGATCTCTTAATTTGTTCCAGCATCAGTCGTCAGCCCAAAGAATTACAGCTCCTGAGACTCATCATTTGCCAATCCTGAGAGATGTCCAGATTTGAGACTGCTCATACGAGAATTACATTGTGCTGCCATGTGCCTGGCCTCCAAAATGAAAGTGGAAGTGTGTAGTTTTCTCTGCTGTGTTAGATGCCCTAGTCAGGGCTTACGTGTAAGAACTATCTGAGAACGATAGGACAACAAAACAAAAAATATATCTTCAACTCACATTGTTATTAGATAAACATCCCTGCTTACTTTAAAAATCATTTCCAGGACAAAGTAGCCCTTGAGAGTCTTGACAGCTTGTGCCTCAGCTACAATCTATTGTAACCCAGCCTGATAATTTCAGCAAATGAATCTTAAATGCCAATGTACCATTAATGCTTTTAGTCTACAATTTATTTCTGACACTATTGTCTACCCTAGAGCTGATTAAATTACTTAAACTAGAAAAATAATGATGGCTTTGTAAATGAAAACTAAATAATCAAACATAGCCATCAAAATACTCCCAGGTAATCACTGGATTCCTAAAGCAAAGATAATTGGCAAAATCAGACTTTGTTTGTTTTAAGTCCATGCCATTGTGAGCTACTTGGTCATGCCTACAGTAAAGATTCGAACATTATTGGTAATAGAAGTTTTGATGTAACCAACTTTTACTCTGACCTTTTTCTCACTCAAACCTGAACTGAAATTTTAAAAACAAAAACAATAATAAATCAATTGCTCCTGGGCCACTAGCATTGCTCAGCCTTCAGCAATGTATTACTGAAGCATTGACTATGTAAAAGGTATGTGTTAGGGGCTGCCTGGACATGATGGATAAGACAAAGATGAATAAGAAAAACACTTTTTTTCCTCCAACAAAAATACCATTTAATGGAAGAGAGAGGAAGGCTCCATAATAAATATACCAACTATGACCTAATAATAGTTGCTAAAAGTGAAGAATTACAAGTGCCATAAGACCGGGCCTTTGGTTTCAGCTGATTAAAAATAAAAGAAATGTAGAGATATTTTGCATAAAGGTAAATATGTTTAATTGAAGGAACTGAACTTAATTCTAAAATAAAGGTTCTTTCTGATTTTATTTTCCTAGCCAAGTACAGTAGTGAGAAGAGAGGAAAGAATAGAGCAAGGAGTTGGATCTGTAAGTGAACAATCAATTGAGATAACTCATCATCTTCACATCAGCCTTTTCCTGATTAAGTGAAGATAATTCTTTATTTTATGGAAATATGGTGATATAGATGATAAGGTTGGAAATTCTGGGATATATTTAGATTCTCTGCCCTTAACTGGACAAGAACATCTAAATATCTGAGACCCACTGTTCTGAGAGCCAAAGAGGAAGACATTGAATAGCAGTGTATATTGAGCATTTAAGAAATCTTTATAAAAGAGACAACTCTGAGGTAGGTCTGCTTTGCATGAACTACTTAGCCTTCTATCTGATTTTATTCTCTTCTGCTTATAATTAAGAACTAAAATACTGTTGATAGAAGAAAAGATGTTGAAGAGCTCACTGTAGTCATCTTTACATTCAAGCAATACTGAAACATTTAATACAATCAAGAGATTTAACTCATATGTACTGTATAAATTGAGTTTTTTTGTTCTAAGAAACAGAAATCAAGTCAAAGAAAAATTTAAACATGAAATATAAGAATTTATGAGTATTTCCTAGAAACCCAGAAAGGTAGAAATGCAGCATAGCTGGGTCTTGACCAAAAGAAAGAAAGCTACAAGACATGATCACATTATAACTGCCAGGGTTACACATTAAGTTCAAGTTATCAGTAGAGACTAATTTGCAGTTTCTTAATCAATTCTGTTTCCAGGAGATCATTTGCTTGACTTAGCATGAAAAATACATCCACCCAAGGTCAAATGAACACCATCTTTGATAAAGAGGTGGAAACCGGCTTACATATTTATATGAAATAATAATCACCTTATGTCAGACACTATTTTATTTTTTTCAACTTTTATTTTGGATTCAGAGGGTGCATGTGCAGGTTTGTTCCATGAGTATATCGTATGATGCTGATGTATATGGTATGGATGACCCCATCACCCAGGTTATAAGCATACTACCAATAGTTTTTCAACCCTTGGCCCATCCCTCCCTGCTGCAGGTCTAATGATTTTGGCCTGGTGATCCTACAGGTGCATCAGATTAATTGATTCTCTAACTTTTCTCATCATCTTTGTCCCCAAACCAGAGCTAAATATATATTTCAGGTCACCTCCTTTCTGTTGCCATAGCTATCTCTTCCTTGCCTTTAATACTCCACCTTCAATTCCATGTTACTAGAATACAAATCTGAGGTCTATTCTGCTTAAGCTTATTGAATGTGTATCCATAGCCTTTGGTCAATGTCTACATGGCTTATTATGCTACGAATGGCTCTCTTTAATCCAGCTCTTTTTTTTCTCTCAAGAGGTACTTTCTACATTCCCCTTACATCCATGCTTCTTTGAATTATTTCAGGTACTTCATAGCTCAATGATATGCCTCTGTTTCTTCTGCCTGGAATACCATTTCCCAATCTATCTCACAACTTAGCTCCAAATCCTTTGTAAAGACATCTTTTAATCACCTGAGACCAATTTATTGGCATCTTTATGCCTCCAATGTATTGTGAACAAACATTTACAATATTATCTAAACATTTCATTGTTTTATACCACTTATGAATCTTCCCCATAATATATTGTAAATTCCTTGAGGGCAACACTTTGTGTCTCTAACTCCTAATACATAACTTATTGCTGAGAATGTGTAGTTACATACTAGTATTCTAGCAATTGTAGATGTGCAATGTACTGAATAAACTGGAAAAACAAAGCTATGCCAGACTTCAATGACTTGTGAAATTTTTTCATCCTCCTGAAGTCAAGGCTCCTTGGAAGATAAGAAATATAACTTTTTTTCTTTACCTTTAAGGCATACAGTTTGACAGAAGTTTATATTAAATAAACATTTTTTGTCTTTAAATTGTAATTTTCTCTTAGATTTTGCCCTCTATATGTTACCAATTTCATCATTTTAAAAGATGAAAATGTTCCTCTTTTCTTTTTATCTTACTACACTGTTCAGAAAGTTTAGTAGTCATCATACATTCAATAAGCATATTCTTGACTTATCCCTGATTTTTTGGGGAATATTTCCAATATCTCCTTTACTTTTTTTAAATTTGCTCATTGATTATTCAACAGTATATTGTTTAATTTTCATGTATTTTTAAAGTTTCTGACTGCCTTCGTGTTATCAATTTCTAGTTTTACACCATTGTGGTTAAAAAAGATACTTGTTATGATTTCAGTCTTCTTAAACTTGTTATGTTTTGTGGCCTAACATGTAATGTATCCTGGAAAACGTTCTGTGTACAATTGAGAAGAATGTGTATTCAGTAGCTATTGGATGGAATGTTCTATAAATGTCTGTTAGGTCCATGTGGTCTAGAGTTCAGTTTATATCTGATTTTTTTTTTGTTGATTTTCTGCCTGGATGATCATCTGTCTATTGTTGAGAATGGAGTGTTGTGGAGTGTTGAAGTCTTCTACTATTATTGTGTTGCAGTCTCTCTCTCTCTCTAGGTCTATTAATATTTGTTCCATATATTTAGGTGTGCCTATGCTGGGTACATATATATTTATAATGATTATATCCTCTTGCTGAATTGAAACTTTTATCATTATATAATGACCTTCTTTGCCTCTTTTTAAGAGGAAAAGAAAATTTCAAGTTTTTAACCTGAAAAGTCTATTTAATCTGATATAAGTATAGCTGCCCCAGCTCTCTTCTGGTTTTCATTTGCATGGAATATTTTTTTTCCATCCCTTCACTTTCAGTCTGTGAGTATTCTTACAGGTAAAGAGAGTCTCCTATATGCAACATATTGTTGGGTCTTTATTTTTTATCCATTCAGTCATTCTGTGTCTTAATTGAAGGATTTAATCCATTTGTATTCAGTGTGATTATTGTTAGGTAAGAACCTACCACTGCCATTGTGTTAATTATTTTACTGTCATTTTGTAGGTTCTTTGTTTATTACTTTCCTTCTTAGTGTCTTCCTTGATGGTTGTGATTGTCTCTAGTATTGTGCTTTGATTCCTTGCCTTTTATTTTTAGGTTATCTACTAAACTAAAGGCAGGTTTTGTGCTTCGTGGTTACCATGAGGCTTACTGACAATGTCTTGTAGCTAGAATAGGTTATTTTAGGCTTCTATCAACTTAACCTTGATCTCTTCAAAAAAGTTATATTTTAAGTTTACTGTCACCCCATATTTAGAACTTTTCATGTCACAATTTACATTTTTATATTGCATATTCTTTAAAATAGAATCATATTTACTATTATTTTTCAGTGTTTTATCACTTAACCATTATACTAAGAGTATTAAATGATTTACATACCATCATTACATTTTTAAAGTATTCTGAATTTGACTATTAGAATACTTTGACTAGTAACTATTATATTTTTCAGATGTTTTGTGTTACTTATTAATGTTGTTGGTTTTTGTTTTTTTTTTCTCCAGCTTGGAGAAAATCCTTGAGTGTTCCCTGTAAGCAAGGTCTGGTAGTAATGAACTCCCTCAGCTTTCGTTTGTCTGGAAAAGTCTTTATTTCTCTTTTATTTTTGAAGTATAGCTTTTATGGGTAAAGTATCATTGGTTGGAAAGGTTTTTTTTTTTTTCTTCAGTGTTTTGAACATATCATTCCACTCTCTCTTAGTTGGCAAGATTTCTGCCAACAAATCCACTGAAAGTTGTACTAGTACTACTTTGAAGAATGTGATATGTTTTTTCCTCTTGCTGCATTAAGTATTCTTTCTTTTCTCTGATTTTTGAGGATTTGTTGGGGAATTATTCTTTGTCTTACATTTGATTGATGATCTATGAGCTTCCTGTACCTGTATGTTGTTATTTTTTCCCAGATTTGGAAAATTTTTAGTCATTATTTTTGAAAGTATTATTTCTAGGCCTTTTTCTCTCTTACCTCCTTCAAGAACTGTTACATTATGTGAAGATTAGATCACTTGATGGTGTCCCATGATTCCCATAGGTGTTTATTTTTACTTTCCTACTTGAACAATTTTATACATCCTTTGAGCTTAGTGATACTTTCCTATGTTTGATTAAGTCTGCTCTCAAAACTTTCTATTGAATTTTTCAATTCAGTTATTGTATTTTTTAGTTTTAGGGTTTTAGTTTGTTTCTTTATTTCGATTCCTCTGTCAAATGTCTTTGTGAACATCATAATTTGTTTTCTAAAATTTTATTTAATTTTCTAAATATACTTTCTTGTAATGTCCTGAATTGTTCTAAGAGGATCTCTCTGAATTCTTTGCCAGTCAGTTCATATATCTTCATTTCTTCTGGGTCCAGTTTGGGAGCTTTATTGGTTTATCTTGGTGGTATCATATTTTTCTGATTTTTCACAATCATTGTGTCTTTATGTTAATGCTTGTGCATTTAAAGGGACAGCCACCACTTTTATCTTGTGAATATGTTATTTTGTGCCTTTAAACTTTTACTATTTAATGTCAGAATTTAACTACTGGCCTGCAGTTAAGTTCTGTTCTGGGGAACACTTATAGTGGGCACCAGACCTCAAATGTGCTGTACCAGAACTAAATCAATGACTTTCAGTTCTTTTCAAATCTGGAGAAGACTTAATCTGAACACTGAAAAATAATTACAGAAGTTTTAGTTGCTTCCTATTCAGGGTAAGACTCAATAAGAGTACCTGAACCATGTGTGAAAGCCAGCCAGAAACTGGGGCCTAGGATATCTTCTAAAACTAGGTTAAATGACTCAATTACATGAAAATAGTCTCATGTTAATGATGTACATTTACATATTTTTTCTCTTATCACTAGATAAAGTCTATAGTCCCCATTGCCTCCTTAATGAAAATCCCTTCCAGTTCCAGTACAATCTAACAGGTACAGCTGAAATCTATGACCTTGTCGTTTTCCCTGAACATTGACTAATGAGATAATTTTGGTGTGTGTTTTCATTCTCAAGATTAAGAATGGAGAGTAGAATGTGTGAGTGTCTTGCATAAAAGGCTGAGGACTTGATGTTTCTAGTATCCCCTCACAGAAAGAAATGCCCACTCTTGGCATGTCCAATTTACATGTCCATCTTGGCATGTCGAATCAGCAAGGCCACATAAAGTTTCTGTAGTAAGAGAAACTTAGGAAGATTTGGCAACATTTCAGAAAACTACATTGACTTGCTTGATGAGACCTCAAGCTTCAGCCATGTGTAGACTAGTCAGCTGATTCCAAGTCTGACAAAGGAAATGTCTAAAATAAGCCTGAAACATCCTGACATATATAGCACAGAAGCTAATGAGGACCACCACAGTCTTTATTGAAAAGTTTATAGGACACATTTTAAAAGACTATCACTAGGAGAATCTGAATATTATTGTAAATGATAATTGAAAAGGTTTAAAACACATCAAATTTGTTTAAATCTGTGATTTCATAACAATATAAAAACAGTCACATATGGTGAAAGCTGCTAAAAATTCTCCATTTTGAAAACCAGCAAGTAAAAAGTTGATATTAATTTTGCTTGCCTCCTCAATACAAAATGGATTATTGAATAATTAAATGGCCGTGGAAGCAAAAATTCTTTTAATAGAAACAGTTCCACAAACAAATGAGGAAGAATGATAGAATATGAACACTGCCATTTTGCATTCCCTAAACAGCAAAGGCTGTAGTCATTGACCGTCAATGGTAGCCACACTCACAAAAAGTGATAAACACACATTATGTGCTTTCTGGCAAACAGCACACTTTCTATGAAGGAGTCTTGTCAAAGACTAATGAAGCCTTGATATCCAACTTCCATTTTACAGGAAATTCAAGGATAAAGGAACATGTTAAACCTCACCATGCAGATGCAATTCACAAAAGAGAGACTGAAAATGTTTATAGGACAGGTGGCCTATTTCCTCACCAATAAATTACTAGGAAGGGGGAAAACAAGTAAGAGAAAGAGAAGCTAGGTTAAAAGAGGTTTAAAGACATATCTAAAGACAGAACTAACAATCTGAATTTGAACCACTCTGGTTTTAGACCTGTAAGGAGAAGTAAAGAAGAGACTATCATAGACATCAGGGCAGAATTTACTTTTGAGGGAAGCAAGTTAGTTACTATTAGGAGGAAGTTGTGAAGTTCTTCCTTCCAAGTAGCTGGGAAGGTTCTGCCTCCTGGGTAACTGTTACAAGGGTATTCAGCTAATAATTATTTAATTGTATATTTGTGAAACATATAGTTTATTTGTTCTGCATCTGTGTCCTAATCAATTTTGAAGAAGTTAAAAGAATCTTTCTCTCATCGTTCTTGGAAAATGCAAGATTATTTTCAGTATGAGATTTGAGAGTTTCCTGACAGCCATCTTTTCCAAAGTGTGTTGTTTTCTATAGTGTGTTAGGAGGTGCCAAAAGAGAAAATCAGTGTTCTTAGTCAAATATAATGAGAAAACATTGACCTAAATAGTGCTAAACAAGGATTTTTTGCAATAGAACTTAATGATGTTTGGCAGAGTCTGAGATTTGTTATTAAAATCTATTTTCTGTTTTCATTGTTGGCACAAGACTGGATCACACATCCCAGTCTTCTTTGCAGTTAAGTGACCATGTTACTGAGTTCTGACCAATGAGAGATAAATGGGAGGTCTTATGTGACACTTCCACTCCTGACGCTAAATCCCACTTGTTATCCTCCAAGCTCTTTGCTCCCTCCACAGAGCTGGAATAGTGGTAATCAGAATTACTTTGAAAGTCAAGCTTGAAGGCAGCACACCCACTATGGGCTTGGGCCTCAGAGTGATGCATGTAACAGATTCAGATTGCCCTTTCCACAACTGGAAAACTCACTTTGGACTGTTTTATGGGTGATCAGCAAAAATTACATTGCATTTGAACCATTATAATTCGGGGCTATGTGTTTTGACAAATTATCTATAACTGGTACACTGTACACGGTGACTCTTGAAGAGTTTCAAACTTTTATGTTTCAATTTAGCATTTCATGTAACACAATTTGAATTACATATTTAAGACACCTGAATGTAAAATCATTGTAAATTACAAAGTTATTAATTTATTATCTATACGCATCACCTGGTCTCCTTGAAAATTTTTCTCTTAAGATTTACACTCATTTTAAACAAAGTTTTTGAAAATACATTAAATGCAAGACACGACACCAATGAATAAAACATTATCTAAGGAAGAATTTTCTTTTTATAGTCTGGATTTTCAAGAGATCATACCTTGTCTCCCCAAAAGACTTACAAATACACTTTAAAAGAACATACTAGGGATTTAAAAGGAAATGGAGCTATTTCGCCCTCCATACAAAATAAAAGAACTTACTAATGTTGCCTCTGAGAAAGTTAATTTACTAATTTTTTATACGTGTTGAAAGGTAAGGTGGCAGGTGAGTGAGGTTAATCTTAGTCATGCACATAAGTGTTTTTTTGTTTGTGTGTTTTTCAGACTTCAAGCCATTACATATTATTGGGTTGTGAAAACAATATTAGTAACTAATACTTCTGTAGTGTTTACTATATGTCAGTCCCCATTCTAAGTTCTTTAACTCATTTCATCCTTATTAACTGCCTTATAAGGTAGATATATTATTATTCCCATTTTACTGATGGTAAAGAGAAGTTAAGCAATTTCATCAAGATTACACAGTTAGAGGCAGAGCCAAGATTCCAACCCAATCAATCTTGTGAGTCCATGTTTTTAATTATGCCATCTTGATTCTCAATTTAGTGGGTAAAAGCTAGCAATATTAAAACTGATAGGGCACAGCATATTAAACATCTGTCATACACTCAGGGTAAAAATTATTTCAATAAATTATATATATATTCATAATATCTATAGGTAAACAATGATTTGTGTGTTTTTTGTGATATAAAACATATTTTTGTAGTAGATCATGGTCAAAAATGATTAAAGGCCACTATGGTAGCGATAAATTCTTATCAAAAGAATTTTTCCATTACATAGACTGTCATGATCATTATTGCAAAACTGTGTTTTCATTATAAAGGTTTGCTTCTCCATTTTTTGTGCGTTTCGCTATAAGCTATAACTTTTAAAAAGAAGTGGATGTTCACCTTATTTTTCTCTCTAGAATATTTTTCCATAAGAAGAAACAATTTTCTTCTTTAAATGCCAGAATTAATTTCAGAACCATACAATTATCAAATTAAGTTTGTACCTAGAAAACTCACATTTGCTTTCAATTATATGACATCTAAAGCAAAAAATGTGATTCTTAAATGTAAACTTGTCAGACAAATTAATTTCTTAGGCATATCTCTTCCCATAGAAATGGGTATGTAGTTAGGTTGGTGTCTGCAGCCTATCTAGATAAATTAAACTTAACTAGAGAAGAAGCAAAAGCTAGTGTCTGAGTCAACTCTTCATGTGTTTAGAGCATTCCGTTTCACAGGGTTCTTTGTGACCGAATGTGAAGGAGGATCAAAACTCAAAAACTGTTGTTCACCATGGGCTAACACATATCAATATTGACCATGAGGTAGAAGAAAGTAGAACTGAAGGGGGTACTCCAGCAGTCCAGGTGCAGAAAGCATTCCAGTAACTGTACTTCAACTCCCCGCTGCTAATGCTGTGGGGCTTTTTTACCTTAGCCATGCCTTCCATGGATACTCTCAGTACTAGAAAAATCATTCTTCAAGTGTGGTCCCAGGACCAGCAGCATCAACATCACCTGGCAACTTGTTAGAAATACAAAGTATTGGGTCCCATCCCATTCTAGATCCACTAAATCAAAAACCCTGGTGTAAAAAAGACAAAAGAAAAATCTACTTCAGTGTTTGGATGCAGCAATCTTGTTTTAATCAGTCCTCTAAGTGATTCTAATGCATGTCCTAGTTTGTAAACCAATGCCCTCAAACCATTGTCTCTGAACTTTATGTGCACAATAACTAACTGATATCCCCATCCCCCGCACCCTCCTCTAATCTTCCCCATCTCTGTTAACGGCAACTCCAACAATCTAGAGGCTCAGGTCGAACAGTTTGGAGTCAATTTTGATTCCCTTACTTTTCTTACACCTTACAACCCAAACCTGAGCAAATTCTTTCAGCTCTATCTTCAAAGTAGAATGCACAACCCATCTACTTCTCACCGTTTGTGCCACTCCTACCCTGGTAAAAGTCACTATCACTCTTCACTTAGATTATAACAATAACCTCATAACTGACTCCACTCTTCCCATTCTATAGATTATGTTGACCTCTGGGGCCAGAACTATCTTCTTAAAATAGTGCAGGTCAGATAATTAATTCTTCTCCTCCATACCCTTAAATGGCTTCCCGACTTAGTGAAAACCAAGTGCATTTCTATGCCTACAAAGTTATACACAACAAGGAAGTGTATAGTCCGGAGGAAGAAAGAGCATTACATCTGAATGCTCATGGCCTGCTTACACAATCTGCCCAGTCACCTCCTTACACTACCTGCTTACACCTCATTCACCACTCTGGCCTCTGTGTTGTTCCTGGAGAGCTCCAAGCATTTCCTTGCCCCGGGGCCTTGATCTTGCTGTTCTAGCCGCCTGCAGCGCTCTTCCTCCAGCACCTGCAGGACTTGCTGCTTTATTTGCTTCTGGTCACCACTGCTCAAAGCCTTCTCTATTAGAGGACTTCTCTGATCATGCTATGTAAAAATATCAGCAACTACTCCATGTTACTCCTTATCTTCCTATATATTTTTTCTTCTCCATATCATTTATCACTACCTCATATGCTTTATATTAATTTGGTGCTTTTGGTGTGTTTTGTTTCTCTTAAATTTTATCTTTCCCCTAATAGGCTCATGCCCTTTAGAGATACTAGACAAATAGATTACCACAGACTGTGTGTGTTAGTGAGTGACAACGCAAGCTTTGGAAGGGCAGTCTGGGCTTTCAATTGTCTCAAGTAGAGAGAATATTTATCACTTAGCCTCCCCAGGGGGTTGGGATATCTAATGCATTTAATGAGATTAATGAATGTAAGTATCCTGATTTCCTGGGAGTTTTGGATTTTGCAAGTGCAGTGTACCCTTATCATTAATGCATTTTACACAGGTAAAAAGATAGCATACAACACAGGAATGTTTACTATAACATCATTGCAAACCCGGTCAGAAATTGAAACACTATAAACTAATCTGGTCAGTTAGAAGGGCTGGAGGTTTGGATTTCCGGGGTCCTGCAGTGAAGACGGTCTCTTTCTATACTTTACTTTAAGTTTAAGGAATTTAACAAGGCATACATATCTGTGCATAAAGGAATAGCTCCTTACAGCTTCCACTGGTCTTTTAAGAAATAAATGGATAATAGAGAGGGAAACCAAAACTATATTCTGGGTGCTATGTTATTCCCAAAATAGTAGCAACAGGAAACATTTAAAAATGTCAATACATACCTAGAACTGTGCCGAACATTCCATATTTACTCTCTTACACAGCCCTTTAATCTCCCAACAAGCTAGGTGTACTTTTAATATCCTTGTTTTTACAAATAATGAAATTAAAGATCAAAGAACATAACAAGTTCATAGTAGATGTCTAAGCTGAGATTTCAATCTGGGAGGTCTAATGTGCTCCTCAGTAATGGTTACACTTGTAAGGCACTGGTGCTTGTGGAGTATGTTGAGTCGTGGAGTATGTTGAGTCAGGGATAACTGTTTTTTTTGTGTGTGTTTGTTTGTTTGTTTGTTTTTAAAAACACCACAGAGCTGCATTGTGATTGCAGTTATTGTAACTTGAAAAGCATTTAGCGGCCGGGCGCAGTGGCTCAAGCCTGTAATCCCAGCACTTTGGGAGGCCGAGACGGGCGGATCACGAGGTCAGGAGATCGAGACCTTCCTGGCTAACACGGTGAAACCCCGTCTCTACTAAAAATACAAAAAACTAGCCAGGCGAGGTGGCGGGCGCCTGTAGTCCCAGCTACTTGGGAGGCTGAGCCAGGAGAATGGCGTAAACCCGGGAGGCGGAGCTTGCAGTGAGCTGAGATCCGGTCACTGCAGTCCAGCCCGGGCTACAGAGCAAGACTCCGTCTCAAAAAAAAAAAAAAAAAGAAAAAAAAAAAGAAAAAAAAAAAAGAAAAGCATTTAGCATGGACAATGGTAATTACAGATGGGGAAAGAGAGGGAACAGACACAAGGCACTATAGCTTATAAGCTAATCAAAAAGCAAGATAAATCACAGGCTAAAGAATGAGAGAGCCAAGCTAGGAATAGAACAATAAATAAGGCTTGCTGCCTGCCTTTGAGGAGTCCACAGTTCACAAAAGATGTTCCCAGTCAAGGGGGCTGGCTTATCAGATTTAGAGTTAATTGGAAGGAGAAGTGCCAGATACATGTTTGAGTATTAACGGGACTGACAAGACCAGGGGCAAAAGCTATGATATCATCAAGATGATATGACGTTCCTAGTAAGACTTTGCTGGGCTACTGCAAAGAGGAAGTTAGGATGATGCATAAATGTCAGTAGATGTTTTGCTTAGCTAAGTTGTTTGGGTGAATATTTTATAATAGGCAGGGACATCCCCACATAGTCTTTTTGTAGAGTATTTTATGACACTAAGGAGTTATGAAGTTGCATATTTACAATCCAGTCAAAAGTTTTGGAACAGATAAATGATGTATAGCATAGCCAATCACGGAAATCGAGGCTGTCACCTGTTTATATTACAGTTGGAGTTTGGGAGTAAAGAAAGAAGACGACCAAGTACAAGCCAAAATGCTGGCCTGCATTCTCCAAAAATGTCAGTTATTTGGCATTGAGAGAGGAAGAAAGAGATTAAAGAGATATGATCCTCAAATGCAATACAGTCTGGATCCTGTAATCAAAAAAATATAAATACCATAAAGGGCATTATTAAGACCCATGAGAACTACAAATATGGACTACAGACTAGTTATAAGTATTGCATCGAGGCTGAAGTTTTCAACCATGTTGTGATTATTTTAGAAAATATGCCTTCATTTAGGATTACATACTAGATGCCTACAACATACACTGAAATGGTTAAGAAAAGATAATAGGTGTGTGTGTATGTGTGTGTTTGGAAGGTCTGTGTAGAGTATAGCAATAGAGATACATAGAAAAAGACCTAGGCATGGAGGTAAGTGTATGTAGTAAACTTAATAATCGATGGTGCAAATTTTATGTAAATGAGTTTTTCTGGAAATTTTTTCAACGAGAGAAATATAAATGGCACTGGAACACCAATATTAGAAGACACTAATGAATAACACAAGCAAAGCCTTACCAGGAACATTGTATCATTTTGATGATATCATAGCTTTTACATGATAACATGTATCTGGCACTTCTCCTTCCAATTAACTCTAAATCTGACAAACCAGGCCCCTAGACTGGGAGCATCCCTTGTGAACTGTAGACTCCTCAAAGGCAGGCAGCAAGCCTTATTCATATTTATCTATATGCCACCCAAAGGGTCCTTAGGTGACAGTTGCTTTTTGAAATGAGGGCACACGAAACTCTTAATCTCAGTTTCCTTCTCTCCTTTCACTTTCTCTCTCTTTCCTTTCCTCCTCCTCCTCCTTCCTCTTTTCCTTCCCATGCAATGCTTACTTCTCTTTCTTTATTCTAAGCCCCAGCCATTCAAGAACCAAATTTAAAGTCAAGCCAAAGTGGTCAATAAATTACTCGAGGCTTCCTGGTCTGTGAGGAGCCCCAGAATAACATCTGGAATGAGACCCCCAGGACAAAAATTCTAGTCTCTGCCAGCAGAGTAGGGGTACTGGGTCTTTCTCTAGACTCCAGAAAAGCAAAAGGGACCACTTCTATGACATTTCTGTTTTAATATTTATGCCCCCTTCATTCCCACTCCCTATCACACCAAAGAAAAAGTGCAAAACAATGGATCTAGAACGTGTCTGGGATTTCACTCTTCACCTTCTCCTTTCTTCTTCCACCAGAGAATGCAGGGCCCCTTTCCTCTCAGGTTAGCCAAAGCCATATGATCTGCTTGTGGAAGAAGTGTTAGTCTGTTGCATACTTGGGGCTAGCAACATAGAGGCCCCTACATGGGACTTTGATCTTGGTCCATTCTTTCCAGTCACGTTGTTGTTCTGGGCTCTCCTCATACAGGATGTATTCTTTTTTTTTTTTTTTTTCCTCTTTCCTCATCACTCTCCCACGCCACTTTGCCTAACTCGCTCTTACTTGCCTCTCAGGTTTCCAGAAAAATATTCTCTTCCTGAAAGATGTCACTGATCTTCCCAGGGGCTAGAAAATGTGCAAATATCCGGGTGTGGTGGCTCACACTTGTAATCACAGCACTTTGGGAAGCCAAGGTGGGTGGATCATGAGACAGGAGATTGAGATCATCCTGGCTAATGTGGTGAAACCCTGTCTCTACTAAAAATACAAAAAAATTAGGCTGGGCGTGGTAGCGGGTGCCTGTAATCCCAGCTACTCAGGAGGCTGAGGCAGGAGAATTGCTTGAACCAGGGAGGCAGAGGTTGCAGTGAGCCGAGATCACGCCACTGCGCTCCAACCTGGCAACAGAGCGAGACTCCATCTCAAAAACAACAAAAAAAAGAAGTGCCAATATATGCTCTTTTAATACCCTTGGCTTTTTTACTTTTAACACTACTGCTCTGTTGAGATTGAGTTGGAATTTTCTCTATATCTCAGGAGACTGTTTGTTCCTTGGGGACAAGGTCTCTTCATCATAGCACTGATCTCTACCATAATATCTGTTACATAACAAGTGCTTAATATTAGTCAAACACATAATATTTACAACTGATTTTTGTACTTATGTGCCTGACACTGTTAAGTGATTTACATGTATTAATCCTAACACTGGCCTCTGAGTTGCGCACTATTACTCCAATTTTCCAGACATATTGAGGTTAAATTACTTGCCCAAAGTGCCAGTGTCAAGGTGTATATGCACATGAAAGGAGGCAGGGTAAAAAGGAGAATGTGATGAGTTTGGGCTGTTTCTAAATCTTAAACTTATTTTCCACAATTGTTTACTCAGCGTCACTATGTACTTGCCTCTCAAAATAGAAATTAGCATCTGGAAAACAAGACATGCAGCCAAATAGAGAAGGTCTATTTTGTCCAGGGGCCTTATTGAAATGTGAACAGAATCTGGGAGGTGAGAGGATGCTCTCTATAAAATTTATGCTTATTAGCTAATTTGAAGGTCAAAATACCCAAAGGACTTATATGTGCAATTTCAGAATTATTATTATATTATTATTACTTTTCTACTATTACAACCATAGCAAAAAAGTAATGATTTAGCAATTCTACAGATAAATATTAAGAACTAAGAAATACTAGTGGGATGTAATAAATCTAATATAGTCAAATATATCACATACTTGTTTAGGAAATCACAGTTTGCACAATATTATTCATCGATTCTTTTTAAGGTAATAGTTATATTGTACCCAAAAATGGAAAAGATATTAGAAAAGACTTGGAAAGGAACATGTAAATTTTAAAAAAGCTGAAGTGTGTGCAAAACTCAACAAGAGATCACTATGCCCAGTATGACTCATCAGTAGTGATATTTTATGGAGAGGGTCCCTGGCCACTGACATTGTGAGGTTCCATGGGAATAAACGCATTTTTACATTCTTTTCCATATAAGCAATTTTTGGGATTAAAACGATGCAAAAGAGGACTTCTAGGATAACCTAGACAACAGATATTTGTTAAAATTCAAAGCAAAAATCTGGCTTTTCTTCTTAGACATGAAACACACATATTAGATGAAATAAAAATCACAGGTAAAGTGGAATATAGATCACAAATCTGAGTTCAAAACTGGTGCTATAGAGTAGTTTAATACTAAAGTTTTAATAATAGCCATCATAATAATGAAATATTATTGACAGTAAAGACATATATCACTTAGATCAAAGAGAGGAATTGAGTCATTTTTAAAAATTAAATTTTACATTTTCACTATTTAAAAAGTTGGAATAGTCACTTCTTTTTATACTTCTCGAAGAAAACTCTTTCCTTACTTTCAGAAAACTATGAGCAATTAGAAATATTTATTATAGGTGAATCGGGGATCTGATGATGTTGTTTTTAAGTTGTTTTAGATTTTATTATTATTATTTTTTTCGAGACAGAGTCTCACTTTGTCACCCAGGCAGGCTGGAATACAGTGGCGCGATCTTGGCTCACTGGAACCTCCACCTCCCAGGTTCAAGTGATTCTCCTGCCTCAGCCTCCCAAGTAGCTGGGATTACAGTTGCACACCACCAAACATGGATAATTTTTGTATTTTTAGTCTTGAACTCCTGACCTCAGGTGATTCACCTGCCTTAGCCTCCCAAAGCGTTGGGATCACAGGCATGAGCCACCGTGCCTGGCCATGTTTTAAATTTTTTAATATTACTAATTCTTATGCATTTGTGATGCCAAGCCAAATTATATTTGATATTCTAAAAAGTAATTACACTAAGTTTTATAGATAGTAAACTGAGCTTGAAAGAATATCAGCAACATGCCAAAGTCACATAGCATAATAAGCAAAACAGAGAGCAAAATCTAGATACTCCCTTCTTGCTGTCTTCGTGGATGTCAAGTACTATATCAAGTGTTATCTTTTTATACTCGCTCTATAAATATTAATTCAATAGCAAGAAGAATCATTTTATTATTACCACAGTGGCTAATGAGTTTCAGCCTTCATTCTAAATTATATGGTGACTAAGACCTTCCAAGTATGCTGTTCAGTGATCTGGGTGTTCCAATGTCAAAACCATCCTACAAAGAAAGTTAAAGAATCAGAGAACCCATTTTAGGACATTTTAATTACACAGGACTCATTGGAAGAAGTGTACTTCTTAAAAAACAAAAAACAAACAAACAAAAAAAACTAAAGTCACTGTGCAGAAATAAGATTCATTTCTCCATGTCTCAGTCTCTTCACTCAGCTTTACCCCATATAATTCACAATGATGTGAAGGCAGTGAAGTGAGATAAGCTTGAAAGCACTTTGAAGAAACAAAATATATTCTACAAATAAATGGTGGTGTCCATATCGCAATGGTGGGATACTCAGGCAAGGGGAGGAGTTCATGCTGGACTGTGCCATGAGATAGCAGCTCAGCAAAGCATCATCTAATGAAAACTGAAGACTATCTAGCTCCAACTCACCACCAATTACACTAAGGCTGGAGCAATTCAATCAAGCTCCACTAAAAACAAAATAAAAATTGGTCAGGCACAGACAGTCAGACTCTGGGATGTAATGATTGGGCATGGGAAGGGTTGGTAACTGCTAAAGCAGGGTCATTGTGGATGGTAGATACAGACATGTGGCACAAAGAAAAACTTCCCATTGAAAGGTGCTATGGTTTTAATGTGTCCCCCAAAGTTCATGGGTTTGAAACAATCCCAAATGCAATTGTGTTGAGAGGTAGGACTTTTAAGAGGTAATTAGGCCATGAGGGCTCCACTCTCATGAGTAGATTAATTATGTTATCTCAAGAGTGGGTTCCTTATTAAAAAAACAAAGAAACTTGTCCCCCACCCTGATGCTTCTTTTGCCCTTCCACCTTGGGATGATGCACCTAGAAGACCCTTGCCAGATGCTGGCACCTTGATATTGAACTTCCCAGTCTCTAGAACTGTAAGAAACGTCTTTCCTTGGCGGGGCGCGGTGGCTCATGCCTGTAATCCCAGTACTTTGGGAGGCCGAGGTGGGTGGATCACGAGGTCAGGAGATCAAGACCATCCTGGTCAACATGGTAAAACCCCGTCTCTACTAAAATACAAATAAGTAGTTGGGCATGGTGGTGCACGCCTGTAGTCCCAACTACTCGGGAGGCTGAGGCAAGGGAATCGCTTGAATCTGGGAGACAGAGGTTTCAGTGAGCCAAGATTGCGCCACTGCACTCCAGCCTGGTGAAAGAGCAAGACTCCATCTCAAAAACGTAAGTCTTTCCTTTATAAATTACCCAGTCTGGGGTATTCTGCAATAGCAGCACAAAACAGAACAACACACAATGATTCTCCACTCTCAATTAATGTAGCCTCAGAAATAAACAATACATTTGAAGGATAGTTTGGATTGTATTCCCTCAAGAAGCCCAAGGGATGACCAGAAAGGGATGAATGAAAGCAGCACAGGTAAATGTGAGAGGGAACAGGCCACTGCAATTTTGGGAACTCAGACACAGTGAACAGAGATAAAATTTCAGAGCACTCTGTTGAATAGGCGTGACAGATTTTCGTCAGATTGAAATAGTTTGCTACAGTTATGACCAATTAGGTAGAGCTGAAAGGATACAGATGTTGGCTTCTGAATGAGGCTCAATTTCAAATTCTGATCCTGCAACCTCAAGTATTATGAGTTTGATTAGTTATTTCATTGCTGTATCTTTCACTTTCTTCACTAATAAAGAGGGACTAAGAATGCTACACTGTGAATTAATACTCCTTTAATAATGAGATAATACATGCAAAATGCCCACAACAAAGAAACATCATTTTTAAAAATTCCTTTTACTTAGAAGAATGATTTCAAAGACATACAGTCATGTGTTTCATGTGTTACTTAATGACAGGGCTATGTTCTGAGAAATCCATCATTAGGCAATGTCATCGTTGTGTGAATATCATAAAGTGTACTTACACAAACCTGGATGGGATAGCCTGGTACACACCTAGGCTATATGGGATAGTGTATTGCTCCCAGATTACAAACCTGTACAGAATACTGTATGCTAAGTACTATAGATAATTATAACACAATGGTATTTGTGTATCTAAATACACCTAAAATGAAAAAGGTACAGTAAACTTATGGCATAAAAGATTTAAAAAATGGTACACCTATGTAAGTCACTTAGCACAAATGGAGCCTGCAGGACTGGAAGTTGCTCCAGGTGAGCCAATGAGTGAGCAGTGAGTGAAGATGGAGGCCTAAGGCATTACTGTACACTATGGTAGACTTTATAAACATTGTGCACTTAGGATACACTCGATTTATTTTAAAATGTTTTTCATTCTTCAGTAATAAATTTACCTCAGCTTATTGTAACTTTTTTAATTTTATAAACTTTTAACTTTGTTAACTTTTTGGCTCTTTTATAATAACACTAAGCTTAAAATACAAACACATTTTATAGCCTAACAAAAATATTTTCGTTATTTATATCCTTATCCTATAATTATTTTCTATTTTTAATTTTTTTCCTATTTAAACTTTGTTGTTGAAAACTAAGATATAAACACACATTTTAGCTAGGCTACACAGGGTGCAGATCATCAATTTCACTGTCTTCCACCACCCCAGCTTGTCCCACTGGAAGGTCTTCAGGGGCAATAACATGCATAGCACTGTTATCTCATACAATAACAACGGCATCTATTGAAATACCTCCTGAAGGAGCAGCCTGATGCTGTCTTGTAGTTAAGTTTTGTTTTTTTGTTTTGTTTTGTTTTTTGAAACCGTCTCTCTGTTGCCCACACTGGAGTACAGTGGCGTGATCTCAGCTCATTGCAACCTCTGCCTCACTGGTTCAAGTGATTCTCAGACCTTAACCTCCCAAGTAGCCGGGACTACAGGTGTGTGCCACTATACCCAGCTAATTTTTGTAGTTTTAGTAGAGATAGTGTTTCACCATGTTGATCAGGCTGGTCTTGAACTTCTGGCCTCAAGTGATCTGCCTGCCTCAGCCTCTCAAAGTGCTAGGACTATAGGCCTGAGCCACAATGTCCGGCCTGTAGTTAACTTTTTAAAAAATACATAAGTAGAAGGAGTACACAAAAGTAATGATAAAAATTATAATACAGTAAATAGTAGGCAATAAGAAATTTTCAGCTCCATTGTAATCATATGGCACCACCTTCATACATGCGGTTAGTCATTATTGAAATATTATGTGTCACATGACTGAATACTGAAACCAAAAACCTTTATCGTCTCCAAAGCTGAATGCTCATTTTGCTTCTGATATGCCATAAGTTTTAATGAAATTCATGGTGGTAGGAACAGACAAAATATGCCTGAACTGGTTTCCACAATAAGTGTTTTTATCTCTCTCTCTTTCTCTGTTTGTGTGTGTGTATGTGCACGCATGGGGAGGGGAACGCAGAAAAGGGACAGACTATGAAGAAGAAGAGGAGACAATGGAGGAAGTGGAGGGAGGAAAGAAGAGGGAAGACAAAGGAAACTGGAAGCTGAGGGGCATTGGAAAATTGCCACACCTTGCATGGCCATAGAGGATTTCTGAGTCTTACAAGGAGGAAGGCTTGGTAGAGAAAGGGGAAAAGGATACATGAATGATGGCCCAACCATGTGCAGTGGAAAGTCACTCTATATGCTTTTTGTTTATTCCCTCTCGTTTAGTTGTACACTAAATCCTCCAGTTTCTATTAAAAAATAAAGCTTTATAAAGGCATTCAAAATGAATTTCTTCAAGCTAGATGTTTGTCGATATCATACAAGAAGGGAGGAAAGAAAACAAGACAAAAATCTCTAAGGTTTCCTTTAAAGGGTTGCAAATCATTGAAATATGAGTTACACAGATATTTACAAGCTTGGCCTAGATAGAGTATAGTAATCTATAAATGCTATTCAAGTGATTTATGGTACAACTGTTCTAACACATTAGCAATATCAGGAAATGTATTTAATTTATTCTCAGGGATGCACATTTACATTATTCACAACAAACCATTTATAGGGAAACATGCAACCCTTAAACTAAAGTGAATGCATCTCTAGTGAGTTTTTGAACAGTTATAACTGTCTAATAAATGCTCGTTTGCTAACTTACTGTACAAGCCAATATAAATGTTTTCCAGTTCTTCTGTAAGCACTTTATTCTATGAATTAGTGAATAGTTTGGAACACACGGCAGAATCTGTACACTGGGTCCTAAATGATAAAGAATCTGAATGATAAAGAACCTACTTTCCTTGCTAAAATTTTGCTAGCACTTGAAAAAGAAAATCATCTTTTACCCCTGATTCTATATTCTAGATTTATCAGATGTAGCAGTGTGATATATTTCAAGGATCTGAGGATTCCTTAGCATGCTGGCTACTCTGGAGAATGTACCATCCAGCAGACTGCTGTGTCACTGGTCTAGTTCCCTCTTGACTTTCATCAGGACAAAAATAATGTTCTGGAATTTGTTAGATCTTTATTAAAAATATGCATATGTACATGGCATGGAGAATGGGGTGAAGAGGAAAGAAAGAAAAAAAGAAAGATGGGGAAATGGGGAGATAGGAACAGGAATGAGATAGAGTGAGGGAGCGAGAGAAGTAGGAGCTAGGAAGATAGACTTAAGCTCAATCGTTGGGGTCTTTTATGTCGCCTATCATTTATTTATCTTAGGAACTCTTTGAGAAATATTTACTAACTAGCTATATTATAGATATGAAAAGTGAGGGCTATATCTCTATATACAGAGAGTGTAATGACAATTTTAATAATCTTTTATCAATAAACAGTGTCAACCCAATTCAAAATAATTAAATGGTAACCACTAAAATTGTGTACCTTTTGCAAGTGTTCCCTCAGAAAACTACAGTGCACAGTGCATTGCCCTTTTACAGATTTGGACGGCTCAGTTTTACAAAATGGAATTATGTGTTTGAAACATAATATAGTTCATTGATTTTGTGTATTTTGTTCTTGGAGATGCCTGTAGTTGTCCTGACTCTATGTTCTCTGTAGTTTGACTATTGTTAAGGACTCTCCTTGTCACTACGCAAGCAGTTTGTTGTACTAGAGGACCATTCTTCCCATGATTCCAGGCAAATTTTATTGTAGTGATATCTGCAAACAATAGCATCTTAAAACAACAACAACAACAACAACAACAACAACAACAACAGATTTCTTTTGTTTTTCTTTTGCCCATTGGACCTTCCTAGATTAGGAAGTGACCTTCACAGCTGACTCATACAGCCAATGCATTTAAACACAAAGAATCGTGTTTCCAAGCACTAAAAGATCAGGACCTCCGGCCTGATAGAAAATGGAGAATTCCGTGGTCTAATATTATTTGAGAGTCAGAGAATCATAATTTAACTATACAGGTGTTGATAACAAAGGCAGAATTCCATTATTCTAAATGTCATTACAACAAAGAGTGTATCCAGAAAGGCACTTCCATGTCCTATTTGATTGTCCATGGCAACAGTAATTTTTATTAGTTAGTATACTCTAGTATACTAACCTCCATTTTGACAAAATTTCAAAATTTATCTCAAATCCATGATTTTGGGGCCTAGGCTACTAGTAATGCTAGTTTCCAAATGTTCTTTTTGGTAAAAAACCACACAATGGTTTCTTAAACATTTATCAAACTTATCACCACATGTTATTGTATCCTTACATTCTATTGTTTTTATGGCAATACACATTCTCTAGCACCCCTAACAGTTACACATAATAATCTTGTTTCATTATGTCATTTCAAACTTCTAAAAATAATTTAGAATATACAGCAACAAAGAAGAAAATGTGCTGATCAATCCACTCTGTTACTGGACCACAGAACATAGCTACATGGTATTAACAATCTTGAAGAAGAAAGGAGGAGGTACAAGAGAAAAAGGAGGAAGAGGAGAGGGGAGGAGGGAGAGGAGAGAAAAAGAGGAGGGTGAAAGAGTGGGAGAGAAGAAAGAAAACAAAAAAGGAATAAAAGAAGCCATTTATATCAGGCACTCACAGCACAACTCTCACATTAACTCAATTTGCATGTGCTTTGATGAACTTGATTGAAGTCAATTCATTTTATTTCAATGGAGATGAATATGCGTTGAGACACAGCTATAATTGTTTGATATTTGATCAGAGTATGCTTAACCATGATGATAAGATTTTGGTTTCAGGAGTTTTGAGCAATTAGAAGATGATGTTTGAACACAGCCAAATAAAGAATAATTAAACATTTTTTAACATTTCTGGAAAGTGTGCAGATTTCAAAACATATACTAATTCCATATACTGGCAACACAAAATAATTTGTTAATCTGACATTCAAGTCCTGTGTTATCTACCTCCATTTAACTGAATCCTTAACAGTTAGTTAATAGCTACATTGTCTTCCAGGTAAGGCAGTCTGAGCTCTGTCCCTGGAGGATGCTGTATTATCCAGCAAGTGTTCATGCTTTTTACCTGTTTGGTGAGTTTCTATGTTGCCCTCTGTGCTTGCAAGATGTATGACTTTTACCAGCTGTCTTTCTCAACTTTTTTGGCTTACAATAATCTCACTTTTTAAAAGCCCCACAATAAGAAATATAGGCTGAAATATATTTGACTATTTTGTATAGCTCTCTGTTTTTGCTACTTGTATTTTGAGGTTTTTTCTTCACTAAGATTCTGAGTCTTTTAAAGATTAGAGCTATGTAATATATAGCTTCAAAAGTATTCAGCAATTTATAAGCTCCCAAAAATATACTAAATATTTAATGACTTGAATTAAAATATTAAATAGGTATATAGTTATAACCTTCACTTGAAGTTTGTAATACTATTTTTTAAAGTTTTGTGTGATTAATAAATCATTCATGATTGATATAAACATATATGTGTGTGTATATATATTTATTGATTCATATGGAAAGTGTACATATATCTATACAAGTATATTTTTAAAATGAAATTTCTCCCAATGTACATCCAACAAAAAGGGACTAAGTCTATAAAAGATAGTCCATTTTCTGTTTAAAACTGAAAGTTTAGTGTTTCCAATACCAAGCCAACATAGTAAATCTCAAATTAAACTTTCTTGGATTCATATTTGAATTCAAGAATTGTGCACAAAAGACATCTAAAGTGTTAGAAACCAGAAAGCATTTTTATGTGCCACCTCACCCCTTTGAAAGTATTTATCCCTGGGTTGTTTGAACATGCCTGCTTTAGAGATGCCTAATTAGTCATGTGCTATAAATATGATAGAAATCATGTCAAGGCTTATGAAACTCACTACAACAAGTTACCCATATTACTGCCAATGAGAAGATGTGGTATGTAAAGAAGAAACTTTGATAGACTGAAAAATAAAAGGAGCAGGTATAGCACTTTCATATCTTCTTGTAATTAAATAGTGTCACTTTGGAATAGATAGAGGAATACAACAAATGCAGCAAAGGGGATAATTGGAAACTTTGAGGCCATAACATATGGCCTTAAATATCATACGGATATTTGAGGAGTGATAAAATATCATACGGAAAGTTGTCCATTGCATAAAGACTGGAAAGTTGTGTTTGCCACAGAAAAAGAGTACTTTTAGTAGCATTGAATTTAGCATAGTAGTGCCATATAAGGTTAATATTTAATAATTAATTGCATGTCTGTACAGTTGCAACCAAAAATGGGAAAGTAAAAATAGCAAAACAATTTCATTTACAGTAACATTAAAAACATACAATTATAGTAATAAACTAAGATATGCAGGACATCTACACTGAACTCTATAAAACATTGTTGAAATAAATTAAGAAAGACCTTAACAATGGAGAGATATACCATTTTCATGAATTGGGAGACTATTTTTAAGATATCAGGCTTCTTTTCCAAACAGATCCTCAAATTCCATTTATTATCAAATAAAAACACAGCAGGATTATTGTAAGAAATCGACAATGCAATCCTAAAATTTATATGGAAATACTAAGACACAGAATAGCTATGAAAATTTTGAAGAATTAAGAATAATGAAAAAATATATTATCAAATTTTTAGACTTAGTTTAAGTCAACACTAATTACAGCAATGCAATACTGCTGCATGGATATACAAACCAATCAATGGAATAAAATAGACAGTTTGGAAAGAGACACATAGCTGTTTGCTTGATGGTCTACAAAAGCAACAATGCAATTTGAAACTGTATGGAAGTGGGGGTCATTAATCTTATAGCAGATAACATTAGTGCCACATTCAGATTCCTTCAGATATTTTTACCAGTTCTGTGTACCAATTTCTCTGCTTTGCCATGACTTGCAGCTAATGGCTTGCACCTGAGACTCTCAAATAATTGCCCATGGATTATCTTACCTTTCTAAAACTCTAAAGAGGATCAAAAGTACCTGAAAGATTTAATCCCCAACCCCAAACAGACAACCTGTAGCTGGTAAGTAACTACTGGCAGGAGATATAAGCCTAGATCCTTTGCCTCAAAAAGGGTCATCTCTGTAGTGCAATTCTGCTCCAGAGAGTCTTTCAAAATCAGACTGAGTCTGGGACTTCATTTGAAATAACATCTTTGCCTGGCTTCTTTCCCTTTTCAATTCTGCTTCCCCTCTATACCTTACTGATTTCTTTTTGGAACATTTAACACTTCCTTAATAAATCACTTGCGCTGAAGCTCAGGATCCACCTCCGAAAGGACTCAACCTTATATATTCCTAAACCATTCCACACATACATAATGTATTTGAGATGAACCATATATCTAAATGTGAACACTAAACTTATAAAACTTTTAGAAGAAAATATGAAAAAAATGCTTTTGTGGTCTTGAGTAAGAAAAAGATTTCTTAGGACAAAATAGATATTAACCATAAAATAAAACAATAAATTTGGCATCAACAGAACTAAAATCCTCTTCTAAAACAAAACAAAACATTGTGATAAAAAGTAGAAAGTAATCTAAAATTGTGGAAAATATTCACAATGCTTACATCTGACAGATGACTTACATCTAAAATACACAACTTATTTAAATCAATAATAAAAATAATTAAATTCATTTAAAAATAGGCATGTGCCTTCAACAATCATTTTACAAATAAGATATCTTAATGATCCATAAGCTGATAAAAAGTTGCTCAACACTATTAGTAATTAGGGAAATACAAATTAAAATCACTAAAAGATATTACTGTATACCCAGTGTAGCAGCTAAAATTAAATAAGAAAAAACCATGGAAAATATCAAATGTTGATGAGGTTGTATTAAAATGAAAAGTTTCCTACATTGTTGTAAATAGTGTAAAATGGCACTATAACTTTGAAAACTGCTTGAAAATTTCTAATAATTAATATACACCTATTTTATAACTTAGCTATTCTACTCCTAAATATGTGCTTAAGAGAAATGAGTGCAGATGTTTACAAAATGCCTTTTACAGAATGTTTGCAGTAGCTTTATTCATAAAGGCTCTAAATTAGAAATGAACCAAATGTCCGCTAACAAGAGAGTACATAAATATATGATGCTGTAATCCTACAGTGACATTTAACAACAAAAAAGAACAAACTACTGATCTGCTCAACAACACACAGATATCTCAAAGGCATTATGTTGAGCAAATGAAACTAAACCAAAAAGAACTGTGTGGTTCCATTTGTATGAAATTAAGACATAATGTTGAGTTAATGAGATCATACACTAAAGCCTAGGGTATTATTCCAGTACATGAAGCCCAAGGCGGGCAAAACTAATAGATGTAATTGAAATGCCTAAATTTGGGTAGAAAATCGTGCATATGCACTGAAAAGTAGCATCAAAGATCCTGTAATGTACTAGATTTGACTTATCTTTTTGTGTTTAGTGGTTATTCAGAGATATAAGAAGTAAAAAAATTGATCAACTCATACCCTTGAGATCTATGCATTTTAACATATAAAGTATATACATCAAAAGACTATTAAAAATTTCCTAGAGTTGAGATAGAAAATAAACATGTAAAACCTTAAATCATACAGGGGATAACAGAAAAATGCAGCTTGGGTGAAGATTCATCCAGTAATGAGAAGTGATTTAGGAATAAAAGTTATGGTCTCAGAATGCACTAAAGCACCTGAAGTTTTGTCATAATGAAGCATACAGAAATTCAAGGTATCATTCCAACTTGCTTGGAGTGGTATTCCATAGTTAAAATACAGAAATTAAAGGGTACCACATTCATAAAAGCAAAACTATTCTAATAGAAAAAGATTAGCTTTTCTATGTGGATATTTACAAATAATATATGATTATGTAAAATGCAGAAGCTGATGAAAATAATCATCTAGATCTATAATTTTAGGTTATTATTGACAAAATACAAAAAATTTGAGGGAGAAATAAAACAAGCTATATGTTTTTTGATATGCAAGGTTCACTATTAAATTTTTTGTTTATACATTTGTAATGCAGAGAAATACATATTTAAGATTTTTAATTGAAAAAAAGATAACCAGTAGTAATATTAAATTACTGAAGTGCACAGACAAATACAAGGCATAGTCCATGAAACTACTGGAAATAAAAGAAATATCAAAGATCCTTTCTTTTTGTAGCATAATACAACAGATGCCCATTATACAAAATAGATTTTAAATACTCCTATGAAAAGCCAAAAATATTAATCTGTCTTCTAATGGAAGTTTTCTTTAAAAGAAATAAGCATAGAAAAATTAAAAAATGGTTAATAAAGATATTTTAAAAACAAAAAGAAAAAGAAATGAAAACAGCATAACTGTTAGAGAGAATAAAATCCCAGGCAAAACATTCTTAGGAAATAAAGATCAGTCGAACATTATATAAACAAACATTTGTGATCCTTATTGAGCTAAATAACATGGTATCAAACTATAAGAATAAAACACTATAATAAAAGCAAAAAGAATTTGACAGAAATATAATTGTTATGGCATCCTCTAATAGACTGCTATCATTCTATAACTTTTTGATAGGTTTATGACAAATAGGACACAAGAATATTGAAAAATATAATAAATGAAACCAATTTTTTCAATATATATGTGGATTCTTAGAAAGGCAATCACTGATTTTGTTAAAACTTAAATATCTTTTTAAAGCAAACATAAATTAATAAGTAAAATGTTTAAATAATATGAAAAACCTTTGAAATTTAAAAACTGAAATATATTGAACTTTATAAAATATTCAGGAAACAAGGACATTTATATCATTTTGGGCTTTTTAAACATAATGAAAATGAGAATGCTACATGTCAAATTTAAGGTCAGAGTCAAAACCTTACCATTCCACTCTGCCCAAATTCTACTAAAGGGAAATTAATATCTTTAAATGTTTTATTACTACAAAAGATAGTAAATATATTAATAAGTATTTTATTCTAGTTGGAAAAAATGTATGCCTTAAATGCCTCCCCAAATAGGTTAAATAAGTGCAACAACTAAAAACAATACATTAGAAAATAAAAAGACCAGATACAATCATCAAATGAAATTTTGAAAATAGATTACTAAAGGGGTAAACTTTTAACAAATCTAATCAAGAGAAATGAAGAGAAAAAATAATAAACAAAGTGAAATAAAAGTAGAAAGACTCTTCCACAAGGGGATTTTTAAAGTGTATCAGAAAAAATAAAAGTTCTGACAATTAACTCAAGAAATTATTGAAAACGTGAATAGACTAATCAGTCTGGAGGAAATTAAGGAATAGTTTGACCAAAGGTCACCAACCAAAATGTTCTGTATCCAGAGAGTTTCACAGATAAATTCCTTTATGTCATCAGGTATCGTGTACCTCCTTAGCTTAAAAAAAGAAAAAACTAGTTCAAAGCAGAGGAAAAAGTGAAAAATGTATTTCACAGCAATTAGATGCCCTAATCCCAAATTTACAAAATTAACATATGAAAAGGAAATTATAAATCAATGTCAATTATAGAAATATGATGCAGAAGCACTAAAAATCCTATGCTACTTTAAAAAATATTATACAGTAGGAGTGATTGAGTTGTTTTTCTTGGAAAAGCAAAGATATCTAATATAAAAGACTTTCAAAATATAATAATTCATCCATTTATACACAAACACACACATACACAAACACTCATTGCGATACATGCAGGGTATTCAATCAAGAGAGTCTAAATCCAAATCTGATACAATCTTGTATGTTTAGAAATAAACATATTATTATTATAGTCAGCTATACTAGCCAAGTCAGCCATGATGCCTGTCCTGCACAAATTTCCATTCCAGATGATGTCACCCTGCCCATGGTTCTAGTTCAGAAAATGACCATCAATCAGACCATCAGTCTGGTTCTTTGTGAGGTAATCAGGCCTAAGTGTGTCCCACATTTCTGTGTCGTGTACTAAATGCTTGTATTAAAATGCTTGGACAAGTATTAGCCATGGTAAATAGTACGGTCAGTGATCTTGCTCTTCCTAGGACTTGTACTAAAGAATATTGTGAGTTCTGTTCTGGAGTAAAAGGAAGGGAGAAAGCATGGCTTAGATATGAAAAGTGAAGCACAGGTACTGATAGCAAAAGAGAAAAATCAGGAGGGCCATGAAAGAAAAAAAAATGAACTTAAAAGTTAATAATTTCACTCAAATTTTCTATAAATTTTAAACACAAGTGGCAGCTTATGTAGTCTTCATCTTAGTTATGGTCTCAGTCTTAGTCTTTTGTCCCTTAAGGCAAAAATCATAAATGATCTCAATTTAACAGTCATAATAATTGTGAAGCACTTGGCATTGCTGTGTTAATCAGGAATGCAAGGATGTCCAATAAACAGGAGTATATAATTGCCATGGTGGTTGTTAGCTCTTCCCAACTCAGTAAGTTCTGATAGGAAAAAGAATTCTACACGCTTACATGTACACATCAGAAAAAAAGGCGCATCTATTATTTGAGATAATACACTTGTATGCCTTAAAATACTAAGAAACCAGACCCCAAATACACGAGAGCAAATATAAAAGTCTAGTGAAGTGAGTAAAAATGTGAAAACCAAAAACCAAAAAGAAAACCCAACACTATACTGCCTCTATGCTAGCAATAATATTTTAAACAGTGTAATTTAAAATGGCAATGCCTAAATATAAACTTAATGTAAAATACCTACTTGAAGAAAATCACAAAATTTTACAATTGGATATAAGGAAAGGGTTGAATTTTTAAAATGTAGGCGTAAATTGCTTTAGATTTTATAAAACTGGAGGTTGGACACTAAAGTTTTATTTATATGATGCTGGGTAGTTTCTGCATGCTTAAATGTTTCATGATTAAAAAAGAGAAAATACGTTACATTAATAGAATGAAGTAAATATTTTCTAAATAGAATATTGATTAAATAAAAACTTAACAAATATCTAAGTATTTTTTTATTTTACAAATGACAAAAATGTCAAAGTTTAAGAATAATAAGAAATGTAAATAGCCAAAAAAGGGAAAAGAAAACCAAATGACAGGAAACTGTGTGCCCAAACAATAAAACCTTACACTTAAGTTATGTGATTTTAAAAGAGCAACATGGGGCTTTTAAATGGTGCGGTGGCTCACTCCTATAATCCCAGCATTTGTGGAGGCCCAGATGGGTGAATCACCTGAGGTCAGGAGCTTGAGCCCAGCCTGGTCAACATGGCGAAACCCCATCTCTACTAAAAATGCAAAAATTAGCTGGGCATGGTGGCATGCACCTGTAATCCCAGCTAGTCGGGAGGCTGAGGCAGGAGAATCAATCACTTGAACCCAAGAGGCAGAGGCTTCAGTGAGCTGAAATCACGCCATTGCACTCTAGCCTGGGTGACAAGAGTGAAATGCTATCTTAAAAAAAAAAAAAAAAAAAAAAGCGTGAGTCAACATACAAATATATGGATATGGATAGAAGTGTCAAAATGCAAAATGCCAGAGACACACATACACATTAGTATGTGATTAAAAAGTAGTAAAAAGTTGGCGATCACAGATATATGAGACAGGTCAGCCATAACTTAAAGGTCACAATTGTCCTAGACTTCCCCCTTTTGGGTTTAAGCAGAATCTATGTATTCACTGATACGTCTTATTGCATGTCAGTTAAAGTTTTGGACCAAGTGGAAAGGCTAATGCAGAAATTTAAGAAGAAAATTACCTCAATTTCTAAAGTAGACCCTGATGACTTAAAAGAATTTATTTAGCTGGTTGGGTCCAGCTGGGAAGAATGGTCAATACGACAGATTGGCCTCCTCCTGCTACTTGTAGCTCTGGAGATAGCAGTCTTAATTAAATGATACAGGAAACAAAGTGATGGATTTAGTCCTAGCCTACCTTATTTAAATTAATGAGACTAACCAACAGAGTAGCATACTCATGGGAAAATTCACCAGCAGTCAAGACAGAGAATTAGCAATAAGAAGCAGATACTGGCTGTGACATAATTCTCCAGGGCTATCTCATAATCTTATGTCTTATAAGGAAGGCAGTTACTGTACTTTATGCTGAACTATCTCTTAGAAGATTTTTGTATAGAGAATAGTCTTGGAAGACAGAGACAGAGTTTTCCTCCAGAGCAAATAGCAAGCATGCTTACCATCAAATGCACTGATGATAACATCTCTTTCCAGACCAAAGGGCTGGCATACACATTACCTATCATGAAATATTAGTTCTAAGCACAGAATCCCTTTCCTGTATTACATACCGCAGCATGTGCTAATGCTTTCTGGCTGAATAGCCCTGTGGAAATCAGGAATTGGAGGCACAGGGCAAAAAAAAAAAAAAAAAAAAAAAAAAAATGCCAATACCGTTGCTATTGCCATTATTTTTTGTAATTAACTATATTTTCTGAACCAGGAAGCTCATATAATTTACCAGAATCCATGAAACTGTGGCAAGCTAACATATTAGCTTCCCAATAAAGTAAAATCTCAGAGCCTTCAGAGTTGCTGACAATATAATAAGGTGAAACATCACACATAAACAGTGATCACAGTTTCTGATACAATAAATTACTTCAATATTGGAAGTTATTTGGTATCATTTCCCTTGCCTATCACAACACTCAGCACAGAGTCAAAGTGCAATATAGAGTAAAAGAGGGATTGGTCAAACTTTCAATGAGATATTAAAGAAAAATAATTTGCTTGACATAATGCCACAAAATAATGATTTCAAAATATAATTGGGTGGTCAAATTGAAATTAATAGATAGTTCTAGAATCTTTTTAGTTCAATATATACCAATCAGAAAGTCAGTTTTCACAAGTTGAATAAATTTTGTTCTTAATTTTCTATCTAGTAGATGTCAGCAGTTTTCTCTATTTCTTTATAAAGTTAATTCTTTCCTAACTCATATGTTTCAAATATCAGAGATTCTCATTACAATTAGATTTTTATCATTATCTAAAAATTTTGGTAACATAATAATCAATGTTGGCTAAAGATGTTATTTTGATACAATGACAAAAGGCCAATGCTCAGCTTTATGTATCTCAATGCATCAGCCAGAAACTTGAAAAAAATCTAATTTATGAAGGATATATCTGTCATATAATGAAAAGATATCATAAATTTGTGTCCTGATAATATTTCAGTACTTATTAAAGCCATAATGTTCTCTTATTTTTATGGAAAATGAGGGAAGGGTGGAGTTTCTATTAGATTATATTACTACATAAAATATCCTATACCCTTCCCTGTGGAAGGGTTATAGAAATACTTCAAAAAGTTTGTAAAAAATGGAATTAAGTGATAAAAATAAAAAATATAAACTTTATTTCTCAACATAAGCTCCACTGAGTTCAAGACAGTTTTTAAGTGATAGTGACAGCCATTCAGTGCATCTCTAAAGAATTGAGGGGCCTGGGAATTTAACCATGTCAATGCTGTTTTTTTACATTACTAACTTAAAAAAAAAAGTGTGCCCTTTAAAGATTTATTTAAGATTAGGAAACAATAAAAAGTCAGAAGGAGCCAAATGAGGACTGTAAGGTGAATGCCTATTGATTTCCTATTTACACTCTAACAAAATTGCCTTTGTTTAATGAGAAGAATGAGCAGGAACATTGTCATAGTGGTGAAGAACTCTCTGATGAAAATTTCTGGGTGTTTTTCTGCTAATACTTTGGCTAACTTTCTTAAAACTCTCTCATAATATTCAGATGTTATCAGTTTTTGGCCCTCCGCAAAGGCAACAAGCCAAATGCATTTAGCATCTCCCAAAATTGTTGCCATTACTTTTGCTCTTGACCATTTCACAATTGGACCATTTCTATCTCTTGGTAGCCATTTTTTTTTTTTTTTTTTTTGTCTTCAGGATTGTACTGGTAAATCCATGTTCAATCTCTTGTTACAATTCTTCAAAGAAATCCTTCGGGATCTTGATCTCTCTTGTGTAAAATTTCCATTGAAAGTTTTGCTCATATCTGCAGCTGATCTGGGTGCAACGGTTTTGGCACCCATTGAGTAGAATATTCGCTCAACTTTAATTTTTCAGTCAGAATTGTGTAAGCTGAACCAATTAAGATGTCTATGATGTTGGTTATTGTGGATGGTAATAATCATTGTTTTTTTACAATTAGGGCATTGTGATGGTCAGTATTGAGTGTTAACTGGATCAGATTGAATGATATAAAGTATTGTTCCTAGGCATGTCTGTAAGTGTTGCCAAAGGAGATTAACATTTGAGTCAGTGGACTTGGAGGGGCAAACCCACCCTCAATCTGGGTGGCACCATCTAATCACCTACCAATGCAGCTAGAATAAAGCAGACAGAAGAGGTTGGAAGGACTTGACTTGCTGAGTCTTCCAGGTTTCATCTTTCTCCCATGCTGCTGCTTCCTGCCTTCAAACATCAGACTCCCAGTTCTTCAGCTTGTGGACTCTAGGACTTACAGCAGCGATTTGCCAGGGGCTCTCAGATCTTTGACCACAGACTGAAGGCTGCACCATCGGCTTCCTTATTTTGAGGTGTTGGGACTTAAACTGGCTTCCTTGCTCCTCAGCTTGCAGTGGGCCTATTGTGGTACTTCGCCTTGTGATCATGTGAGTCAATACTCTCAATAAACTCCCCTTCATAATTACATCTATCCTATTAGTTCGGTCCCTGTAGAGAACCCTGGTTAATACAGGCATGAACAAGATTATTTTTTTCCTCACAAATTGATGTGAATAATCTGCTGCTGTGGGCTTCATCTTCAAGAATGTCTGATTCCTTCTTAAAATGAGCTATTTATTTGTAAGTTTCTAATATCTTTAGGGCGTTGTCCCCATAAACTTTCCGAAAAGCATCAATGGTTTTACCATTCTTTCATCCAAGCATCCCATTAATTGAATGTCTGTTTTGTATCAATTTTAGAATTCTTGTTGCTCTGATAAAGACTCTGTTCAAACTGATGTTTTATCCTTCTTAGTACCTCAAACTAGATCCTGTTCAGACATGTTATAACAAGTTAGTATGACTTTATTTTGGTGTAAAACTTTGAAATCCCTGCATAGATATTTCATAATGTGCATTTTCATGAACTTTTTGAATATCTCTTGTACACTTCAATCTATTTATGGATGCCAGATTCTAAAATGTGAGTAGGAATGATGTGTCTCATTAATGAGTAGAAGTTTTTAGAGTCATCATGTCCTTTATTCATTGTTTTCTTTTTCCTGACATGAGACTGAAAATATCTCATACAGTGGTTGTTCGTCATGTTTCCTAGAATGAGAACAATGAGTTGCATTTAACCCATGATGACCATGTAACAAGAGAAAAAGATTGACTGAAGTTGAAGACACTAAGATTTAGGGGGTTATTAGATACTGCAACAGATTTAGCTTGAGCTATCTGATAAAGAGGCAATATAAAAGGATATTTATTACCCCAGAAGTTTGATAAGTGGGTAATATGTATCAACACCTTGCTAATTCTAGAGTACAATTCTATACATTTAAAGAAGAATATTGCAGGGCGTGGTGGCTTATGTCTGTAATCCCAGCACTTTGGGAGGCCAAGATGGGTGGATCACCTGAGATCAGGGGTTCAAGACCAGCCTGGCCAACATGGTGAAACCCATCTCTACTAAAAATACAAAAATTAACCGGGTGCGGTGTCATGGAACCTGTAGTTCTAGCTACTCAGGAGGCTGAGGCAGAAGAATTGCTTGAACCTGGGAGGCGGAGGTTGCAGTGTGCCGAGATCGCACCACTGCAATCCAGCCTGAGTGACAGAGTGAGACTTTGTTAAAAAAAAAAAAAAAGAAGAAAGAAAGAAATAAAGAAATGACTTCTGGACATAGAAAACTATTAACTTTTCCTCTTCTTTATTTGCTTTTTTAAAGATCAACTATTCCATGGCCTCTGTTGGTGTCTTGTAATGTTGACGATTAAATTCTATTTTTCTCTTTTACTATCCTTAGGCAAAGATTCAATGAACATCCATTATGTTCAGCCATGTGTCCACATTTCTGTCTTTATTCCTTCCTCATACCTTATGGAGAAAACTTCTTATAAGATTTGTAACCATTTATGAAGCAACTTCTGTATATCAGGTTCTTATGTTATTAATGTTATTGTTATTAACATATTTAATAATAAATCATATGTTATGCATAGATTTTCTTTTACAAATAACTCAAATGAGATTGATAAATGTTAAGAAAATTGAATACAATTACACAGCTGATAAAAGAGCAAAGCCAAGATTTGAATTTAGTTTGCTTAGTTTCAAACTCCCCTATCCTTCTACTACTTCATTTGCCTAGGTGGCAGCATGAGAAAACTACATAGTTTATTAAATCAAATTTTTCCACAAAACCCAAAATATGTGTAATGAAAATTAACCATATGAGAAACTGATGAATTTCAATTAACATTTGTACTCCTAAACTGTATGTTGCCTCTTTCTTAGTTTAATGCAATCAAAGTATCAATTTCAAAGTACTTGACAATAATTAAAGTGGAAGAAGTTTTTGGACAAATCCAGGTACTTGGGATAAATATTAATCAATTGCCTCAAAAACTTTGCTTTTAACTTAATTTCACATGACCTTCATAACTCTTTTGCAGCTGAAATTGGTTTATTTAAGATAAGCCTAGAACTGATTATTGGTTTAAGAATATAAGATTATAAGAGAAACAGATGGATTTGAAAAGCATTATGCAAAAGAAAAGAAGCCAGAAACAAAAGATTACATACTATATGAATTCTTTGTATTGTGTTCTAGGATGGCTCTGCCTATAAAATCAATTAATGTATTATATCATGTCAATAGAAAAGGAAAAAGCACAAACAAAATCCACATGATCATTTCAACAGGTGCAGAAATAGAATCTGAAAAAATCCCGTCTCCTTTCATGATAAACCACACAGCAAAATAGGAATAGAAGAAAACTTTCTCAACTTGATAAAGAGTATCTATGAAAAAAACCTATAGCTAGCATCAGGATGAATAGTGAAAGACTAGCTTCTTTTCCTCCTGAGATCGGGCACTAGACAGAGATGTCCACTTTCACAACATCTCTTCAACATTGCATGGAAGATGCTAGCCAGGGAAATTATGCAAGAAAAGTAAATTAATGTCATCTGGTTGGAAATAAGAAAGTAAAACTATAGCTACTTGAAAATGACATGATTGTGTATATGGAAGATCTTTAAAATTTACTAACAATTTATTGCAGATAATAAATGACCTCAGTAAGACTGCAAGACACAAAATCAATATATTAAAAAAAACACAACAGGATTTCTGTACACTTGCACTAAAAAATTCAAAATAAAATTAAGAAAACCATTCAATTTATAGTAGCATCAAAAGCAATAACATATTTAGGAAAAAATTTATAGTAGCATCAAAAGCAATAACATATTTAGGAAAACATTTAACAAAACAACTGTAAAATATATACTCTGAAAACTATGAAACATTATTGAAAGATACTAAATGAAAGAAGATCTAAATAAAAGAAAAAATCTGATGTTAATGAATTCGAAGACTTAGTATTGTTAAAATGACAACACTTCCAAAAGTAATCTAAAAATTCAAGGTAATTACTATTAGAGTCCCAGAAGACTTCTTGCAGAACTTGTCCAGCTGATTCTAACATTCAGATGGAATTGCAAGAGACCAGGATAACCAAAGCAATATTGAAAAGGAAGAACAAAAAACTATGACTCATTTTTCTGATTTAAAAACTTACCAAAAAACTAGAGTAATCAAGACATTATGGTATGGCATGAGGACATAAATCAATGAAATAGAATTGAGAGATCAAAAATACATCCATGTGTGTATGGTCAAATGATTCCCATTAAGAATGCCAAGACCATTAAATGGGACAAATAATCGTCTTTTAAACAAATGGTGTAGGAACAACTGGCGAACTACATGGAAAAAAAAGGCAATTGCCACTTGTCTTTGAAATGGTTTGATAAAATAATTCATGAGCATGATGGTAAGACACACTACCATCTACCATCTGACACAGGTTGTTTTAGGTAATATTGTACTATTTCTTTAGTCAACTTTTATGATAGCACCATACATATTGATTGGCTATTGACTTACCATGGTTATCCTTGAATCTTTTCAAGGATCTCCACTTCGAAATGGGAACATAATAGAAATTGACATATATAATTGAATAAATAAACTTTTACATTCTCCTTTTTTTTCATGATTCTCTTTCCATTGGCCGAAACATTTCACTAAAAAACTCCTCCAGAGCACAGCCAGGGACACCCATCCCCCAAGGCTCACCATGTTCCCCTCGGAGACTCTAGCCTCAGGAGAAGTGTTGGACCTGAAGAGAGAAGGGCAATTTTGCCCATGACATGGAGTCAGTCTTTCTGTCTGCCTCCTTCTCTCAGGACCCCAGCCTGGCCATGCCTGTTAGCAATTCAGCCTTGGATGCCCAACAGGAGTGCTGTCCTGAAGTTGCATCATAGCTTCTGCACTGGCAGACCATGCCTGAACATCAGACAGCTCCAGCAGAGCAGTCCCCCACTGACACATACCAGCCGTCTGCATCTTCATTCCACCTCAGCCTCCCTCATGCCACTTTGCTGGCATACACTTGCCCATGGCCACTCCCTCATTGCTTTGCCAGCAAGCATGTATGCAGGTGGACCTTGCCTCCCCTTCTCTGCCACTACATGAGTGCATATGCATCCCATCATGCCATTGCTGCCAGCATGAGTGCGCCATGCCCCTCCTCCCACCACCGCACCACCACATCACCATTGTTGGCATGAATACATGTGTGGACACCAGCAACCCTGCCTCTGCCTTGTGCTGCCACTGCCACCAGTGTAAACATGCAGGGACACCAGCAGTCCCCCACCCATTCCCCACTGCCACTGGCATGAAAGTGCTCGCAGTCACTAGCCTGGCACTCGCCAGGGCCCCACCCCTATACTGACACTGCCATGGGTGCAAATGCACAAATGGACCCCAGCAGCCCCAACCTTTCTCCCCTGCCATGTAACCACTACAGTCATTACCAACTCCTACATGGAAGCCAGTATCCCTGGGTCTGCCAGCACTCCCCCCGAGCTGACAAGCTTGCAGCCCAGCATGCTGCCGCTGCTTCTGGCATATTCAAACAAGCATCGATTCCACTGCTACCACCTGATGAAGCACTTTGGCTGGCACCACCCTTTGGGGAGCTGTGACCAACAGTCCAGGAACACCTCAGTCCCTCCAACACAGTACATACCCAACCTCGAGAGGCCAGAGAACAAAGCCAGGGGCCTGATACCAGCCCTTAGAGTTAGAGCATGTAGCCTAGGCATGCCCTACTGAGGCTTGCCCCTCTAAAAGTTTACCAGAAATGAAGCCAGATGACTGAACCCATCTTAAACCACAATCAAACACCAAGCACATCAAAGAATACAAAAGAAACAAAAACCTATCCAAAGGACAGCAACTTCAAAGGTGAAAGCAACATCAGCCCACACAGATGAAAAAGAACCAGCACAAAAACTCTGGCAACTCAAGAAGCCAGTGTATCTTCTTACTTCCAAACAACTACACACTAGTTCCGCAGCAATGGTTCTTAAGCAGGCTGAAATGGCTGAAATGACAGAAATACAAGTGAGAATATGGGTAGAAACAAAGATCGTAGACATTCAGAAGAAAGTTGAAACCCAATCCAAGGATTTTAAGAAATACAACAAAACAATACAGGAGATGAAAGACGGAATGGCAAGTTTTAGAAAAAACAAACAGAAATGATAGAGCTGAAAAACTCATTTCAAGAATTTCAAAAACAATTGCAAACATTAACAGCAGAACTGACCAAAATGAGGAGAAAATCTCAAAACTTGATTACTGGCTTTCTAAAATAACTCAGTCAGAGAAAATGAAGAAAAATCAATAAAGAAAAATGAATGAAATCCTTAAGAAATATACGATCATGTAAAGTGACAAAATCACACACTCATTGGTGTCCCTGAAAGAGAGGGAGAGAAAGCAAGCAACTTGGAAAACATATTTCAGAATACTGTCCATGAAAATTTTCCAAACTTACCAGAGAGGACAACATTCAAATTCAGGAAATGCAGAGAACCCCTATGAAACACTACTCAAGAAGATCATCCCTAAGACATTGTCATCACATTCTCCAAGGTCAAAAAAAATAAAAAATAAAAAAGTTAATCATAGCTAGAGAGAAGGGACAGGTAACATACAAATGGAACCCAATTAAGCTAAAAAATAGACCTTTTAGCAAACCTTAAAAGCCAGAAGAGAATGGGGGTCAATTTTCAGCGGTTTTTTTTTTTTTTTTTTTCTTTTTTTTTCTTTTAGATGGAGTCTTTCTCTGTCACCCAGACTGGAGTGCCGTGGCACTATCTCAGCTCACTGCAACCTCCACCTCCCAGGTCCAAGTGATTCTTCTGCCTCAGCCTCCCGAGCAGCTGGCATTACAGGCATGCGCCACCACGCCTGACGAATTTTTGTGTTTTCAGTAGAGACGGGGTTTTGCCATGTTGGCCAGGCTGGCCTCGAACTCCTGACCTCAGGTGATCCACCTGAGGCATCAGCCACTGCGCCTGGCAATTTTCAGCACTCTTAAAGAAAAAAACATAAACAAGAATTTCATATCCAGCCAAAGTAAGCTTTGTAAGTGAAGGAGAAACATCCTTTTAAGACGTGTAAATACTGAGGCATTTTATTACCACCAGACTTGCCTTACAAGATGTCCTGAAGTGAGTGCTAAACAAGAAAAGGAAAAACTGTTACCAGCTACTACAAAAACATATTTACTTACATGGACCTTTAACACTATAAAGCAGCCACACAAACAAGTTTACATAATAACCTGCTAACAACATGATAACAGGAACAACTTCACACATATCAATACTAACCTTGAAAATAAACAAGCTACATGCCCCAGTTGAACGGCACAGACTGCTAAGTTGAATAAAGAAGCAAGACCCAATGGTATGCTATCTTCGAGAGTCCCATCTCACATGCAATGACACCCATAGGCTCAAAATAAAGGGATAAAGAAAAATCTACCATGCAAACAGAAAACAGAAAAAAGTGTCTGTTGCAATCATAGTTTCAGACAAAACAAACTTTAAACCAACAAAGATCAAAAAAGACAAAGAAGGGCATTACATAATGTTAAAGTACTCAACTCAACAAGAAGACCTAACTGTTAAATATTCTAACTATATATACACCCAAAGCAGGAGCATACAGATTCATAAAGCAATTTCTTAGAGACCTACAAAGAGACTTAGGTAACAACACAATAATAGTGGGAGACTTCAACACCCCACTGACAGTATTAGACATATCAGCATGGCAGAAAACGAACAAAGATATTCAGGACCTGAACTATGGGCCTAGAAGACATCTACAGAACATTCCACCCCAAAGCAACAGAATATACATTCTTCTCACCTGCACATGGCATATACTCTAAAATTGACCATACACAAACCAACCCCAAAGCTAGCAGAAGGCAAGAAATAATCAAAATCAGAGCTGAACTGAAGGAGTCTGAGACATGAAAAACCATACAAAAGATCAATGAATTCAGGAGTTGGTCCTTGGAAAAATTCCTGAGATAAATAGACTGCTAGTTACACCAATAAAGAAAAAAGAGAGAAGATCCAAATACACACAATTAGAAATGACAAAGGGTACATTACCACTGACCCCACAGAAACACAAATAACCATCAGAGACTACTATCAACACCTCTATGCACACAAACTGGAAAATCTAGGGGAAAAAATGGGTAAATTTTTGGACACATACAACCTCCCAAGACTGAACCAGGAAGAAATTGAATATCTGAACAGACCAATAATGAGTTCCAATATTGAATCAGTAAGTAAAAATCCTGACAACCCCAAAAACCCCCAGGACCAGATAGATTCATTGCTGAATTCTACCAGATGTACAAAGAAATGCTGGTATCATTCCTACTGAAAGTATTCCAAACAATTGAGGAGAGACTCCCCCACAACTCTATGAGGCCAGCATCATCTTGACACCAAAATCTTGCAGGGACACAACAAAAAAAGAAAGCTTCAGAACAATATTGTTTTTGAGTATTGATGCAAAAAATATCAACAAAAAAATTGCAAACTGAATTCAGCAGCACATCAGAAAGCTACTACATCGTGATGAAGTAGGCTTTTTCCTTAGGATGCAAAGTTGATTCAACGTATGCAGATCAATAAATGTGATTCATCAGATAAACAGAACTAAAGACAAAAACCACATGATTATCTCTAGATGCAGAAAAGGCTTTTGATAAAATTCGACATTGCTTAATGTTGAAAAATGTAAAAAAACTAGATGTTGAAGGAGTAATAAGAGTCATCTATGACAAACCTACAGAGAACATCATACAGAATGGGCAAAAGCTGGAAGTATTCTCCTTGAAAACCGACATAAGACAAGGATGCCTTCTCTCACCACTCCTATTCAATCACCACTGAGTGCTCTAGCCTACTGGATGTCCTGGTCTGAAAAATCAGGCAAGACAAGAAATAAAAGGCATCAAACTAGGAAGAATGAAAATCACACTATCCCTGTTTGTGGATGATATGATTCTATAGCTAGAAAACCCCATAGCCTCTACCCAAAATTCCTTGGCCTGAGAAACAACTTCAGCAAAGTTTCAGGATGCAAAATCAATGTATAAAATCAGTAGCATTCCTATAGACCAACAACATCCAGAGAGCCTAATTTGGAACACAATTCCATTCACAATAGCCACAAAAAGAACAAAATAAAATACATAGGAAGTCAGCTAACCATGGAGATGAAAGACCTCTACAATGAGAATTACAAAACACTTCTCAAAGAAATGAGAGATGATGCAAACAAGCAGAAAAACATTCTATGCTCACGGATAGAAAGAATCGATACAAAATGGCAATTACTACCCAAAATAATTTACAGATTCAATGCTAATTATTATCCAACTACTAATGACATTCTTCACAGAATTAGAAGAAACTATTTTAAAATTCATATGGAAAAAAGAAAAAAGAGCCTGAATAATAGTACTATTCAAATAGGCAATACTAAGCTAAAAGAACAAAGCTGGAGGCATCATATTACCTGATTTCAAACCATACTACAAGGCTACAGTAACAAAAACAGCATGGTCCTGGGACATAAACAGACATGTAGACCAGTGAAATTGAATAAAGATCCCAGAAATAATGCCGTACACCTACAACCATCTGATCTTTGGCAAAGTTGACAAAAATAAGCAATGGGGAAAGGAATCCCTATTCAATAAATGGTATTGAGATAAATGGCCAGTCATATGCAGAAGATTGAAACTATACTCCTTCCTTACAATATGTACAAAAATCTCAAGATGGATTAAAGACTTAAATATAAAACTTAAAACTATAAAAACCATAGAAGGTAACCTAAGAAATACCATCCTGGACATAGGGCCTGGCAAAGATTTCATGACAAAGATGCCAAAGCAATTGCAACAAAAACAAAAATTAATAAATAAGGCCTAATTAAACTAACGTGCTTCTGCCCAACAAAAGAAACCATCAACAGAATAAACAGACAACCTACAGAATGGGAGAAAGTTTTTGCAAACTATGCATCTGACAAAGGTTTAATATCCAGAATACATAAGAAAATTAAACAAATTTGCAAGCAAAAAACAAACAACCCTATTAAAAAGTGGGCCAAGGACATGATCAAACACTTTTCCAAAGAAAACCTACATGTAATTAGCAAGTATATTAAAAAATGCTCAACATCACTGATTATTAGGGAAATGCAAATCAAAACCACAATGAGATACCATCTCACACCAGTCAGAATGGTTATTATTTAAAATCTAAAAATAACAGGTGCTAGCAAAGTTATGGAGAAAAGGGAATGCTTACACACTTCTGGAGGAAATATAAATTAGTTCAGCCATTGTGAAAAGCAGTTTGGCGTTTTCTGAAAGATCTTAAAACTGAACTACTGTTCAAAGTAGCAATCCTGTTATCAGGTATATACCCAAAGGAATATATATCATCCTACTGTAAAGACACAGGCATGTGTACATTCATTGCAGCAGTATTTGCAATAGCAAACACATGGATTCAACCTAAAGGCCCATCAATGGTAAACTGGAAAAAGAAATGTAGTACATATATACTACGGAATACTGTGCAGCCATAGAAAAGAATGAAAAATCATGTTCCTTGCAGCCATATGGATGGACCTGGAGGACACAATCTTAAGCTAACTAACATAGGAACAGAAAACCAAATATTGCATGTTCTCACCTACAAGTGGAAGCTAAACATTGCATACATGTGAACACAAAGACTAGAGCAACATATCAGGGCCTACTTAGGGTGCAAGGTGGGAGAACGGTGATAATCAAAAAGTTACCTTTTGGGTACTATGCTTATTACATAAGTGATGAAACAATCTGTACACTAAATCCCCATGACACACAATTTACATATATGATAAGCATGCACACATACCCCTGAACCTCAAATAAAAGTTAAAAATAACTTCCATATTTTTGCCTTCACTCAAGTGTTAAATATTGTTAGTAGTAAAACGGACATACTTCAGAAATAATTTTATGTGTGCCTTTACATACATATGTGAACATATTAATATATACATCATTTTATATTATTGAATTCATGCTACTTTTTTTCTCAATCTGTTTCATTTACAGATAATATATCTTGGATAATAATCATAGCTTCCACTTATACACTACATTTTATGGGTGAGGCAACATCTCTAAGTCCTCTGTGGCTCTTACCGTAATCCTCAAAAAAACCCTGAGATAAGTAGTATTATTGTTCACATTTCAGGATGATGAAACTGAAATATGTGGAGTTTAATAAATTTGGCCAAGTTTGCACAGCTGGAAGCTGCTGATTTAACTCTGGAAAAACTGGAAGAACTTGAAGTCTCTCCATAGAAGAGCATATTTTCCTCCTCCTTCTCCTTTTTTTTTCTTTTTTGACAGTGTCTTGCTCTGTTGCCCAGGCTGGAGTGCAGTGGCGTGATCTTAGTTCACTGCAACCTCCATCTCACGTGTTCAAGCGATTCTCCTGCCTCAGCCTCCCGAGTAGCTGAGATTACAGGTGTGCATCACCACGCTTGGCTATGTTTTGTATTTTTAGTAGAGCTGGGGTTTCACCATGTTGACCAGGCTGGTCTTGAACTCCTGACCTCAGATGATCCAAAGCTTGGCCTACCAAAGTGCTGGGATGACAGGTATGAGCCACCAGGCCCTGCCCTTCTTCTGTTTTACTACAGCCCCATTTCAGCAACAATTAGCATGTTTTCTACTTAACTGTATTTATCGTTCAAGAAATGGAGACATAATCATTTAAGCTGGGTCTTTTTGTATTATTTCAAGTAGTGCTACATGAACATATTGACAACACTTATCTTACTGTACGGAATGAGGTAAAGATCACATTATCTTTTCTTGATTGCCAGCCAGAATTTTATTTATGATATTTATGTATTTATTTGTCTGCCTATCCATGACATGACCAGGAACTGTATTCTATCTTATGCCAAGCTAAGTGACTACAATTGTCCACTAAATGAATGAATGAATAAATAACCTATCCCTTTTATGAATTATTTGCTCATTGAGGATAAATCAAATGAGTCACAAAATTGTGAAGATCAGATGAATAAACTACAACATGCTGAGAAATTAAAAGTTTTATGTTGTTCTCCCTCTTTGTGATTTGATGTGAAGTCTTTGTGTAGGTAGTTTAAAGATTCCTGACCACATATTCAAAATCTGCAACATTCTTTAAGTTCAAAGTCGCTACTTCCTGACTCCTCTAAAACGTCTCCAACTTTTTTGGTTTCTCTGATTCTTCATTTTAATAAAAACTTTCCTCATTCATTAAATTTCATTTGGTCTTTGTAAAGACACTCTAGCTTTTGGGCTATGCTTTGCTTTGCATCCTGTCTGCCACTCTGAGTTTAAAAGGAGGAAGCACGAGGCCGCTCCACATCTGATTGACTGTAGTCCCCTCTCTGGTACTGTGCTGACGCAGCTGACAGTGCTGAGATGATTAAAAGATTTTGGCAATCTGTGAAGAACTGAGTACAGATATTTGAATGTGTAACCACTTGTCAAAATTTTACAGTAATTAGGAGCTAAGAAAAGCAAAAAGAATGTGGCTGCTCAGAACTTGGTAAAATCTCAATGTAATGAATATTCCTTTTGAAATTTTTAAATGACCTGAATTCATTAAGAAGACACACAAACTTCTCATTCCATTGAAAAGAAAAAATAAATACATTTGTGTAGCATCCTAGATAGTGGTATCCTTGAGATAGGGGCCAGTATTTAGAAGTGGTGTCTTGGAATTGATTGCATTTGAGCAGCTATCATCTTCCTTCTTTCTCCTAGGAGAGTAGTCAGATTCACCCTTTCGTTAATTTTCTCCTTCATTGCATTTATACTGCCAGACACTGTAGCAGGCATAGGGACGAAATGGTAAAGAGCATAGGTGCTGTATTGGACCTTTTCAACCCAATAGCTTGTTTAGGATCTTTTATCACAGTTTTCTCTGTGTCATTTACAACTACTGTATTTAAACACAATTTTTGAAGCTTTGTGATCTCTTATGATTGAGAGCCATCATCGTTTACTTGTTTATTTGAGAAGATTAAGATTGCTTCTATTTTTTAAATTATTACATCTAATTTGGATACAAATATTTTTGTATTTAAATATTTATTTACCTTGTCAAAAGAAGAGCTTTGAAGTAAAATTTATCACTTACCACAGGTGGCTTCTTCTTACCTACAGAGAGCCTCCTATTTGCTGCCATGTTTGTAGTCAGGGAACATGGCGTGGTGTCTTGGTTTGTTTCATGTGACTGTATGATGATGGATAATTTTTGCAGCATCTGAGGTTCCAGAGATATTGAGCAACTTGAATACTTGAGAATGTTTTAGAAATTCTGAATTATGATCGTACAATACTGGAAATCTCTATGTTACAAAATAGAAAAAAAAATTAAGTTGCTAACTGACCTTCTTAGAGAGATGTATGGGTTTGAGGGTTATATATAAGATTTCAAACAATCTAGAATTCAAGGTTTGTTATTCAGGAATGGAGTCTCCCACCTTGACTAGATGCAATGAATCCTAGAAAACCAATCTCTCCGGTCTGTCCCCATTGGAATGGTGTAACCAGCTCCATCTAGCCCCAACAAGAAGGAATAAATGTAATTACTGTTTTTCCTGTTACAAAAACCTCAGGACAGAGAACAGCTCCCAGCTATTCCAACTAAAAATACACACCCCTTAGCTTAGTTTTACCCATCCTTTTGCCATTTCCTCAGGCTGTAGAAAATTGGAAGTGACACAAAGTACCCAGCTCTCATTATATCTCATAGTGAAAAAGAAAAAGGAAAAAGAAAGAAAAATTATACAAAAAATGCACTTGTGGGGAGAGAGTCTAAAGTTAACCACATTATATGAGAGCAAATAGAATAAGAAAAAGGTAAGAAGAATAAATTTTTAAAATCAAGAAGCCAGGAAAGAAGGAAAAAAGTCACATTATCTAATGTAATAAATAAATAAATAATATACTGTTCCAATTATTATAAGATGAATAAAAATAATAAAATAAAAATTTTGGTAACAGGGAAATGTGTTAAAGGATTACTGCTTCATACTGTCAAAAGACAAAATTACAACAAATTTATTTTTTATGCTTATTTGAATATAAAGTTTCAGGGTTTAATTTTTATTTTTAATTTTGTCAGGCATAAAGTTTCAATTTATATAGTTTAAAGACTTAATTGGCTTCTATTGGAAATTCTAGATTTGGACAACACATTCTATAAAATATAATTAGTGATTTGATGAGCTGAGCAGAGGCTTGGTTTTATAGACAGAAAAGGGCTGAAAAAAGCAGAAGCAGGGAATAAGAAATAGATTGGTCATTTCAATGTTACTTTCCTTATAGTGTTAAACACAAGGGACTTCCTTAATATGGTGACTTAAGTTGATTGAGATCTTCTGCATTTTGTTTTGAATTATTTTGGAAAACTGGCCCCCTTCAACGTTCAGTTTGATTACATGGCACCTAGTATGAGTAGATTCATTCTGCTTTGGTCTGGCCTGCTGGGATCTAGTACAGGAGGCTAGTCCAAGAACATGGTCTCCCATAAATTTTGTTTAACACTAGTATATCCACTAAATATAGGAGTAAAACCAATCATTAGAATTATGGTTAACAACTAAATGCTGATATTATAAAAGTTGATCTTGACATAGGAATACCACTAAGCAAAAATCCAGAGGAAGAGTTGAGGAGAGTTGATAAGATTGGTGAGATTGGTGGCATCCTTCTAAAGCAGAGTAAATTATAGAAATGGCTTAAAATTGAAGTACGTCATTTAAAAAAAGCACAATGATTCTAACTTTTACCAAAAGTTTCATATCATCTTTTTGAAACCATAGTTGAGAATATTAATTTTAATTTTTTCAACTTCTATATTTTAACCTCAAGTAAAATTTACTTTATTATCAAAATAGCATGTACTTTATAAATTATTTTATATAAATATTTATATTTGTTTATTTATTCTCATCCATCTGCATATAAATCCATCATTTTACTTGTATATTCAGAAAATAGCACCCAACTATTTCAATAATAAAAATGCATGGATGGTGAGAATTAAGTTTAAAAAAATACTTCACCTTTGTGTTTTTTTTCAAAATAGACTATTTTTTAGAACAGTTTTAGGTTCACAGCAAAATTAAGAGGACAATTCAGAGAATTCCCATATACTCCTTGACCTCACACACAGGGAGTCTCTACAGATATCAATATCCCATATCAGAGTGATTCACTTGTTAAAACTGACAAACTTACATTGACATCATTATCACCCAGCCTTCGTGGTTTGTATTAAGGCTCACTCAGAGTTGTACATCTTATGAGTTTTGACATAATGTGTAATGACATGTTTTAGTTCATTCAGGATCCTATAACAAAACATCAAACACTGGATAACTTATAAACAATAGAAATTTCCCAATTCTAGAGGCTGGGAAGTCCAAGATCAAGGGACCAGTAGATTTAGTGTCTGGTGATGGCCCATTTGATTCATAAGTGATGCCTTCTTGCTGCGTCCTCACCTGAGAAATTAAAAGTTTTATATTGTTTCACTGGTGAAAGGGACAAGGTAACTCTCTCTTTTTGTTTTTGTTTTGTTTTGTTTTGTTTTGTTGTTTTTTTTGAGATGGAGTTTCATTCTTGTTGCCCAGACTGGAGTGCAATGGTGTAGGGTGCGGTCTGGGCTCACTGCAACCTCCGCCTCATGGGTTCAAGCGATTCTCCTGTCTGAGGCCACTTTTATAAAGGCACTAATCCTATTCATGAGAGTTCCCTGCTCATGATCTAATAGTCTCATGAAAGCCTTATCTACTAATATTATCACATAGGTGAATAGGTTTCAACATGTAAATTTGTGGGTGAGGGGATACAACATTCAGACTACAGAAGCATGTATCTGTCATTATAGTTTCATACATAGGACAGCTTTACTCTCCTAAAAAATCTATTTATTCTACTTACTCCCTGGCCCATGAAAATCACTAATCGTATTACTGTCTCCATAATGTTGCCTTTTCCAGAATGTCATATAATTGGAAATATACGGTATCTAGGCTTTTCAGATTGGCTTTGTTCACTTAGTAATATACACTTCAGTTTCTTTCATGTCTTTTTCATGGCTCTGAATTATATTCCATTGTCTGGATGTACCAGTTTTTGTTAATTATAAATAAAGCTGCTCTAAACAACTATATACATTTTTGTGTCAATGTAAGTTTTCAGCTTCTTTAGATAAATACCAAGGAGCATGATTACTGGATCACATGGTATGACTATGTTGGATTTTATAGGAAATTGCTCAATTGTCCTCCAAAGTGGTTGTACAATTTTGCATTCTCACTGGCAATGAATGAGAGTTCTGGTTGCTCCATATTCCTGCCAGCATTTGGTGGTGGCAGTGTTCTGGATTTTAGCCATTTGAATAGGTAGGCAGTGGTATCTTTCTTGTTTTAATTTAAAATTCTCTAATGAGAGTATCATCTTGAGCATCTTTTTGAATGCTCCTTTTGATTTTCAATTCTTAAAAATTCCTTTAAAGCAGTTTTCAATTTTATGAAATCAATTGAGAAATATTAACTTTAAAGGAAAAAAAAAAAAAAACCTTGAAGCAAATATGCCAAGATTTAACAGTGGTTAATTCGGAACATGAAATGTGAACCATAAATTATCCTACTTTCTCTTTTGTATTTTAAAAATTCAGCAAAGTAAGAAAAATTGTGAGATAATTTTAATCTACTCAGCCAGGCACAGATGAGAGGATATCTAGGTGGGGGATTAGGGATATTACCCTACCTTCCCATTTTTACCCTGGATTTTTTGTCTTTGTCTCCACCCTTGAGCATGTCTTGTCAGAGCTTACACGCGTTAAGGAGACCCTTTGACATGGCATTTCAACACCACTCATACCCAAAAAGAGATTGGAGAGTGGTATCCTTCTGGGCCTGGAGGAACTTGGCTTCATTTTATTCAAACCTTAGCAAAGCTACATTGAAAGAACTGCTTCTCTTATTTTGAAATTTGCTATACTTCCCCTTTCTCTTTCCATCACCAATCTTGCTCTTTTTGTAACATTTCTCAATAGCAAGAAAAATGCTAATTTTTGGAATGAGTCCTTAACAAGTAACTTTCTCATGTTAAGTCTCTAAGTACAATGCAGAAGAGCCTGTCCTGCCTAAACAGCTGAGACCACAGAGGGGTGTCAGTTCTGACTCATTTCCAATTTATCTACATGAATAGTTTATGAGAAGGCTGGGGAATGGGTTAGAGAAACTCTAAACACTTGTGAGGCAAAAAGCAAAGAAGAGAAGAGAGAGAGGGAAACATGCACCCACAATGGCAGTTGGTTAATGTGGGCTGCTGATGAAGGGAGCTTAACAGGAATCTGGCTGTCCTTTGATTCACTGGGTCTTGGTGGGGTGTGAGGGGACTTCTCATTCCTGGTATTTTGCTAGTTTACCCTAAGATGACATAGCTAGTGTCCCAGTGCTTGTTCACTGGCATTCAAGCAGCTTTCTGCTTGATAATTCTGTTTTATATGCTAAGCTGAGGAAATCACCTCAGCAAGACAGAACAACCATCACGATTAAAAGGTCCTGGCCCCAGCACTATCAACAGCCCTGCAGTGTTTGTTGCATGAATGAGTGCTAAACACCCCAATTAAATGCCTCATCAGAAGGCCACCCAGTCCTAGATCTTCATAGAATCACATAGCGTCTATCTTCTTAGCTCAGCTTTGGGAACAGTGACAACAGGAGGGAACCTGATCCTCACAGTGGAGTAGAAATGTTTTCCCAAGAAAGGAGAACATTAGGAATTATCTATTCAATTTGAAGGCTGCATAGGGCCTAAAAAATTAGAGTTCCTCAGAATGCTATGGAACCACGCTGATTTGAGTCTGCCAGAAAGGCAATGCTTTTTTCCTATTTCTTAACATACCCAAGGACAGAAACAGGTGAATTTCTGTGTTAAATAACCAAAGAAGTACTTTTTTTTAAATTTTAGAGATTCACTGAAAATAATGGTAATTTGAAACACAAAATGCAATAATAGGAAAGTGTATGAGCCGTAGAGTTCATAAGCCACAACTTACATCTGAGTGACTTTCACTGCCTTGTTTAACCTCTTGGAGTCTCAGTTTCCTCATTTGTAAAATTAGAACGTCTAGCCTGGAGTATTTATATAAGAATTAGAGACAGTGAGTGTAAATTGGTACAGTGGTCAGCACGCCTTAGGCACATTATAATCATGATTTAAATACTCTTTATATGTATTTTTCCCTCAGATCAACACTAAGGATTAGCCATTATTGGAAAAAAGAGATGCAATTTTAGCCATGTACATCAGTGGGTTTAGGAATATGTAAAAACTATCAGTAATTAAGAAGACATGGGTTACAGATATTGCTCTAAATTTTGCTATTATCTTAATAAAGTGTAAGTATTGTGACAGAAATGAAAAGACAAACAAACCACCACAAAAAAGGGAGACTGCAAGAGGAGAACTGAAACTGCTCCTTAAATCAGTCAACTTCTGCTCCTTAAATCAGTCAACTTCAGCCCACAGAGAGGGTATCAGAAGAAGACTGAGGAGCAATTTTGTGGCCATTACTTTATAACCACTTTGTCATTCTGAAGCAGTGCTAATGGTATTTAGAAATTTCCTGTAGCAGCACAGTTCTCTCACATCCTGTTTTCCCATAGCTACGGCAAATTTTGGAAGTATTATAGAGAGTTTTATGTGCCAAGAAATCATTGCTCAGACACAACGGTAACTGGTTTTAACACCAATGCTCTCTGCTTGGTGCACCGGGTAACATTTCCCCAACACAGGCAAAGAAATCCATGTTGGAGCCAGATCACAGATTGCACATATGTGACAAAAGCTCGAAATACCTCATTACTCTCTAATTGTCATTGGAGTCCAAAGTCTTCCTGAGAGTGGCTCTGCTTCACTCACCAGAACTTCATGTTATGATGTGCCTCTGGAATTAACAGTTAGAATTAAAAATTTAAGATGAAATAGTTTTAGAATAACTCTGCTTATGAAGAATGTTGACTGTCTCCACTTAATGTGGCATTTGTTTGTCCCCTGCAGACATCATATTCTGAGGGAAGAACATTTATTATTTATATCATTTTTAAAAATTTATGATTTTTTTCCTCAAAAGATATATCCCAAACTCCAAACTCTTAATAGTTTATATGGCAAGATGGTGAAAAATACACATGGAATAATTTTCCTTTTCACTTTCTTGCTTTTATGGGTGTTAATTTTTATGTTCACCTATTTATTTAGTTAGAAGTTAAATAAGTTAAAACATGTATGCCCCAAAACTCATAATTTTGCTCAGTCATTCTACAGAGATGCTGATAATTTATAGCACTCTAATCATAAAGGTTGACTGGCTTAGTTAAGTCCTTAATATTAGTCATAAAGGTCTTTAAAAATAATAAATGATTTAATTTATTTAAAACTCAATGACATTTTTTAGTGCCAACTCTTTTCCAGCTAGTGGAGATACAGAGGTAAATCAGATTGGTCCATACTTTCCAGAAGGATACTCTCTATTGATAATAATAATTTCATAAAGAATAATTATGATAATGCTACCAGTTGTTGATTCTCACCCCAGGCCTGACACTGTGCTGAGCCCTTCATTCACATTCATTTATAGAAACTTTTCATTAACAAGATGAAAAGATAACTATTAGTATCTCAATTTTACAGAAGGAAAAAACTGAAGACATAGACAGTTTACACAAATCTGTCAATACGTTTTAAAATGTAGGTTTTTTTACATTATTCAAGTATGGTGAGGCCAGTGGATCAGGAGAAGACTGCCATGAAAAAGATAGTTGTTACTCATAGTTCCCAAGAGGAGGGAGAAGAACCCACTACCCAGGTCCACATGAGGAAGCGCCAGCGCCAATGAGAAGGCAGAGGAAGCAGGAGGAAAATGTGGGCAAGAGCTTTTGTTTTGGCTTTCATGGGAAGAAATGGGCATTGCGCCTACAGGCTGAACACGAGGATTTTACTTGTTAAAGACTCAGCACCAACAACCACCCTACTACTTTTGTTGCAATTAAGAAACGTTACAAAAAGAGCAAGACTGGCTCTTTCAGGGTTCACAGTGAAATACTTTAGTGTTCCTTCATCCTGTGCATTCTCTGTCAACTTTGCTCCATGTGGAGGCCTCCAATTAGCATAACACAGGATGCTACTTTTCCATTCATATCTATGAACAAAGGCAGAACCTGGTTCTTCAGATTTAAATTTTGCTGCCTCTGCTGACCAGACTTTTTAGCCCTACATATAAATTACAAATCTCACTGAGCTTTAGTCTTCTTACTTACAAAGAGGAAGTATGTAATAATGCTGTTGACCTGAAAAGAAGAAACTGAGGCAAACTTAATATGAGGAAAGAGTTTATTGGGCTAAGGTTGAGGACTAAAGCACAAGAATCATAGATTCAAGTTGTCCTGAACCTACGCTCCCATTAACAGCAGTTATGAGTGGATTTTTAAAGGAAAACAATAAGAAGTTAAGGGGCAGTTCCTCAGTTGTTCCTCAAGAATTTACATTGGTTCATTAAAATAACATAAGCTATCTATTGGCTATACATTGATCTTTGTGTCACAAATTCCACAAACATGGAGATAGTGGGCAGGGGTCACTTTGTGCACCTTGTGGTAGCACTTAGGTAATTTATCACCTAGTCTGAAACTTCCGAGAAGGAAGGGAAAACAAAAATGCCTTTAAACAACTACCTCTCCACCCCCATCCAAGTATGGGTTCAGGGACCATGACTGAAGTTCTTTTAGAGTAAACAGTTTTTTGTAGTACACTTATACACTCTAGGTAGGGATGCAGTAGAACAGATATTTGCATAGGTTGGAGAGTATAGTAAGTGCTCGGTAAGCACTATATGTTTTAAAATTATTCAGGAAATTTCCCTGTGAGATTCTTGCTGGAAGACAAACATTAGCAGATAGTTACTAACTACTTTTTTTTTTTTACGTTTTTGTTTTTATAGATTCAGGAGATGTGTTGCAGCTTTGTTATGTGGATATATTGCATAATGATGAAGTTTGGGCTTCTAGTGTGCCCATCACCTGAATAGTGAATGCTGTACGCAGTAGGTTATTTTTTAACCCTTACCACATTCCCACCCTCTCCTCTTTAGAAGTCCCCAGTGTTTGTTATTTCCCTCTGTAGGTCCATATGTACCCACTGTTGAGCTTCCACTTATAGGTGATAATATACGGTATTTGATTTTCTGTTTCTGAGTTATTTTACTTAGGATAAAGGCAAAGCCCCATCCACGTTGCTGCAAAAAAAAATATTTCATTCTTTTTCATGGTTGTGTAATATTTCAGGGTGTATATATATATATATATATATATATATATATATACACATACACACACACACACAGGGTATATGATATATATATATCAGTCATCCACATCCATCAGATCCATCCTTAGGTTGGCTTTATGACTTTGCTATTGTGAGTAATGCTATGGTGTGATAAACATATGAATACAGGTGTCTTTTTGATAAATTAATTTATTTTCTTTCAGCAGATACCCAGTAGTGGGATTACTGCGTCAAATGGTAGTTCTATTTTCAGTTCTCTGAGAAATCTCCATACTGTTTTTCATAGAAGTTGTACTGATTTACATCCCTACCTAGAGTGTATAAGTGTTCTCTTTTCTCTGCATCCTCACTACCATCTGTTTTTTAAAAACCTTTTAATAATAGCCTTTCTGACTGGTGTGGGATGGTATCTCATTGCAATTTTAATTGCATTTCTTTTATGATTAGTGATGTTGAGCATTTTTTCATATGTTTATTGGCCACTTGAATGTCTTCTTTTGAGGAATGTATGTTTCTATCCTTTGTCCAATTTTTAATGGGGTTCTTTCATTTTTTCCTTGTTTGAGTTCCTTGTAGGTTCCGGATATTAGTCCTTTGTTACACGCATAGTTTGCAAATATTTTCTCCCATTCCTTACATTGTCTATTTACTCTGTTGATTATTTATTTTGCTATGCAGAAGCTAGTTTGAGTCCCATTTATCTATTTGTCTTTTTGTTGCATTTGCTTTTGAAGTCTTAGCCATAAATTATATGCCTGAGCCAATGTTCAGAAGTTTTGTCTAGGTTTTCTTTTAGGCTTTTTATAGTTTCAGGTCATACATTTAATTGCGAACTACTATTTAGTGAGGATAATAGTAGTGATGATTAGACAAAATGTGTTTGAATGCTTCTGGGTAAAGAGCATCTTTTTCTAAATTACACAAAATCATAGAAGCATATCAGTCAGAGTTCTAGAAATTATCTACCATCTAGTAAACAATCCTAACATGATTAAATACCTTTAAAAAAACTCTACTTCAACAACTGACTATGATAAGGTTCCTTGTATTCAGTTCTTAGTAGAGTGCCCTTTCCTTTGTCTACATTGTCAGGGTTGGCTTTGTATGTACATAAAATGGCATCAAAATATTAGAGTATTACATGAATTACAAAATATATAATTTCTCCTCTACAATTCCCTGTATAGGGCCGAAAGGGTTAACCTCTCTACCTGAAGTTTCACTGAAAAATCAAATTGCAAAAGGCAAGTTCATTAGCAAAAAGACATATACATTTATTTACATGTATACTTGGGAGCCTTTAGAATGAAGATCCCAAAATACAGTGGATATTGTTCATTTTTATGCTTATGTTCAATAAAGTATAGAAAGCCATGTAAAAATGTGATTGGACAAAAGGGGTATGTGCTGATGCTAATAGACTGATTGGGAAATCCAGCAAAGCCAGTCTGTCTAGACTCTTGACCTCATTGTGTCTGCGTCTTTCCTTCTGGGTTTGGGGCAGGTCCCTCTCTGGAAGGGGTTTTTATAACTTACAGTCAAATAAAGTTGGTCAGATAACTTGTGACTAGTTTTCACATAGGATATTTTTCTGTTTTATGGCTGCCTTTCAAAAAAAAAGCATTCTGCTTTCTGTGACCTGCCTTGGGGAAGAAGGATTATAGTTTCTGTGGTTAGCCCTAGGGGAGAATGAGACTGAGAGATAGGAGAGCAAGAGAAAGTTAGAGGCAAACTTTTATTTCTAAGGTGTTTCTGAGGCTTTCATGTTGGGGTATTGTTTTTTGAGTCCTACTTGTCAGTTGGGGTTGGGAATTCCAAACATTAGATTCATTCCACTGGGTTGAAAGAGTGCCGCCTCACAGTCCTTGTTAAAATGCTCACAAATAATCTGAGTGTTAGCAGCATGCATAAAACCTATCAGTCACAAATTTAACACAGCAGGTGGAGTCCTCAACCAAGGGACTGTGCTTTGTTGGATTCTTTTCTTTTCATTGTAACCCCACCCTCCCATTGGTAATTGGTTGCCTGACCAATTCATCTGGGTAGGTAGTCTGAACAGTTGAGGAAGTCATGATAGCATTTACATTTATCAAAAAGGGGGCAGGACTGATATGTTAGGTTGGAAACTGTGGGGCATCAAGAGTGATGAATACCAGACACCATATGGGTTCTATTTCAAAAGTGTATGTCCTGGCCAGCGCCGTGGCTCACGCCTGTAATCCTAGCACTTTGGGAGGCTGGACAGGTGGATCACCTGAGGTCAGGAGCTCAAGACCAGCCTGACCTACATGATGAAACCCCATATCTACTAAATACAAAAAATTAGCCAGACACGGTGGCACATTCCTGTAATCCCAGCTACTTGGGAGGCTGAGGCAGGACAATCACTTAAACCTGGGAGGCAGACGTTGCAGTGAGCAGAGATTGCCCCATGGCACTCCAGCCTGGGCAACAAGAGTGAAACTCTGTCTCAAAGAAAAAAAATATGTATGTCCTGACATTTTCTTAATCCTGTGGTGAAGAGTAGTGCTTTTTAAAATGGACTTGTCTCTGGATCCAATTGAATGGAAAATAAAAGAAGGCACATTGGAGAGGAGAGGTATGGCTGAAAATCCAGGACACGGCTATGGGGTTGGGCATCTCACTTCCTTCCACCTGAGCTGTTAGCCAGAAAGTGTCACCCAAGATTCACCACATAATGAGAACTGCAGTGTCCATTTCAGGCTGCGGGAATTCTGCTGGGATTTTTTTAGGTGCTGAACATGAAAGGAAGTCCTACATCAGGCATCTCAGCAGGGTGCCTGGGGGGTCAGAGGGAAGATAAGAACACAGTTTCCGACAGTTTTGCCAGATTACCTGAGAACATATTTAGGCTTGAAGTGATTATTTTCCTGAAAGGAAGCTTAGAGGTCTAGATGAGTAGCAAATGTGTCAATGAATAAGGTTTCAAACACTTTTAAAGTACAGATTTTCTGACACTTTTACATTTCTTTTGCAGCCCAGGGAGGCAATGTGATGCAGTGGGTAATGGGATGGATTTTGAAACTGAATAGATTTGTGTTAAAAACCCTGGCTCTACCATGATTATGTTCCATAATGAGTATTGGAACCACAGTCTCCTAATCTGTAAAACATGGGGAAAAGATCTACCTCACTTAATTATTGCAGATTTTAAATAAGCTTATACAAGTATTTAGCATAAAGCTTATATAATTGAAAGTGATAAATAAATATTGTTACGGTTATGATTATTTTCTTACTGTTCATGCCCACTTGTTCATGCTGGATCATTCTGGAAACATGGAGAGACTAAACAGAATGACCCATTAACTAAATTCAATTCTTAATTTCATTACTATGTCTCACTATTTTGTATGGATAGACTGCTTGTGCTTGTTTCACCTAGACCAAGTGTCCATAAGTGATACAGGCTAATCCATCTTAATGAGCTAATAAATCAGTTTAAGCAGGCATTCTTCTGGTGCTTCCCTCATCTACTTTATCAATTCTTTGTACTTTGTCTTCAGGGGGAAGTTTGTAAGCACAGTGAGAAAGTTCGTAATTAAAATAGAAGGTTCATTTAACCCTAATATGCTGATTTGTCTTCGTGAGGAGATGAAAACATTATGGATACACTATCAGGAAATAAAATATAACCAGTTGCATTTTTTTTCCTGAAATGATAACAAAGAAGATAACATTGGAGCAGTAATACTAAGTCTGAAATTGGGGTTAGCTTTATGTACTTAACACAAATGAAACAAGATTTCTCTTCTCTTTAGATCCTCTCTGTTAGGTTTTTAACTTCCTGCTCATCCATGGAGACCATGTTTTCAGTTCTTCTTGTCACCAGGATCTGTCTGACTCCAGGCACTATCAAGTTTCTTTTGTATTTCTTTATTGGTAAGCTGTGTGTTATGAAAGATCATTTCTGTGTAGCCTCCTTGTGTCACTTCCTGGATCTTCTTTCCACAACCTTGGAATATTCCTCTCAATTAGTCAGGTTTGCCATCACACAGGGACCATGAAAAAGGTGTGAATTACAGAATATTGGCTAATTAGAATTCTTAGAATAATGTGAAACTATAAATATTTGCTGAGTCTACTGAAATTTATGCTGGTGAGTCAGGAAGTCATTTCAATTGGTTGCAGTTGAACATTACTGTGTTTAGAGTAAAGATTAGTTTCTTAGTTTCAAGTGTACATATAGGACCTTTAACTTCAAGGGGCCTAGGGCAAGAAAAATAGGTGTAGATTAAATAGGGATTTTTTTTATTATTACACTTTAAGTTGTAGGGTACATGTGCATAACGTGCAGGTTTGTTACATATGTATATTTGTGCCATGTTGGCGTGCTTCACCCATCAACTAATCAGCATCCATCAACTCATCATTTACATCAGGTATAACTCCCAATGCAATCCCTCCCCACTCCCCCTTCCCCATGATAGGCCCCAGTGTATGATGTTCCCCTTCCCGAGTCCAAGTAATCTCATTGTTCAGTTCCCACCTATGAGTGAGAACATGCAGTGTTTGGTTTTCTGTTCTTGCCATAGTTTGCTGAGAATGATGGTTTCCAGCTGCATCCATGTCCCTACAAGGACACAAAATCATCCTTTTTTGTGGCTGCATAGTATTCCACAGTGTATATGTGCCACATTTTCTTAATCCAGTCTGTCACTGATGGACATTTGGGTTGATTCCGAGACTTTGCTATTGTGAATAGTGCCGTAATAAACATATGTGTGCATGTGTCTTTATAGCAGCATGATTTAGAATCCTTTGGGTATATACCCAGTAATGGGACGGCTGGGTCATATGGTACTTCTAGTTCTAGATCCCTGAGGAATCGCCATACTGTTTTCCATAATGGTTGAACTAGTTTACAATCCCACCAACAGTGTAAAAGTGTTCCTATTTCTCCACATCCTCTCCAGCACCTGTTGTTTCCTGACTTTTTAATGATCGCCATTCTAACTGGTGTGAGATGGTATCTCATTGTGGTTTTGATTTGCGTTTATCTGATGGCCACTGATGATAAGCATTTTTTCATGTGTCTGTTGGCTGTATGAATGTCTTCTTTTGAGAAGTGTCTGTTCATATCCTTTGCCCACTTTTTGATGGGGTTGTTTGTTTTTTTCTTGTAAATTTGTTTGAGTTCTTTGTAGGTTCTGGATATTAGCCCTTTGTCAGATGAGTAGACTGCAAAAATTTTCTCCCATTCTGTAGGTTGCCTGTTCACTCTGATGGTAGTTTCTTTTGCTGTGCAGAAGCTCTTTAGTTTAATGAGATCCCATTTGTCAATTTTGGCTTTTGTTGCCATTACTTTTGGTGTTTTAGACATGAAGTCCTTGCCCATGCCTATGTCCTGAATGGTATTACCTGGGTTTTCTTCTAGGGTTTTTATGGTATTAGGTCTAACATTTAAGTCTCTAATCCATGTTGAATTAATTTTCATATAAGGAGTAAGGAAAGGATCCAGTTTCAGCTTTCTACTTATGGCTAGCCAATTTTCCCAGCACCATTTATTAAATAGGGAATCCTTTCCCCATTTCTTGTTTTTCTCAGGTTTATCAAAGATCAGATGGCTGTAGATGTGTGATATTATTTCTGAGGACACTGTTCTGTTCCATTGATCTATATCTCTGTTTTGGTACCAGTACCATGCTGTTTTGGTGACTGTAGCCTTGTAGTATAGTTTGAAGTCAGGTAGCGTGATGCCTCCAGCTTTGTACTTTTGACTTAGGATTGTCTTGGAGATGCAGGCTCTTTTTTGGTTCCATAGGAACTTTAAAGCAGTTTTTTCCAATTCTGTGAAGAAACTCATTGGTAGCTTGATGGGGATGGCATTGAATCTATAAATAACCTTGGGCAGTATGGTCATTTTCACGATATTGATTATTCCTATCCATGAGCATAGTATGTTCTTCCATTTGTTTGTGTCCTCTTTTATTTCACTGAGCAGTGGTTTGTAGTTCTCCTTGAAGAGGTCATTTACATCCCTTGGAAGTTAGATTCCAAGGTATTTCATTCTCTTTGAAGCAATTGTGAATGGAAGTTCATTCATGATTTGGCTCTCTGTTTGTCTGTTACTGGTGTATAAAAATGCTTGTGATTTTCTGTGCATTAATTTTGTATCCTGAGACTTTGCTGAAGTTGCTTATCAGCTTAAGGAGATTTTGGGCTGAGACAATGGGGTTTTCTAAATATACAATCATGTCATCTGCAAACAGGGACAATTTGACTTCTTCTTTTCCTAACTGAATCCCCTTGATTTCTTTCTCTTGCCTGATTGCCTTATCCAGAACTTCCAACACTATGTTGAATAGGAGTGGTGAGAGAGGGCATCCCTGTCTTGTGCCAGTTTTCAAAGGGAATTTTTCCAGTTTTTGCCCATTCAGTATGATATTGGCTGTGGGTTTGTCATAAATAGCTCTTATTATTTTGAGATACGTTCCATCAATACTGAATTTATTGAGCGTTTTTAGCATGAAAGGCTGTGGAATTTTGTCAGAGGCCTTTTCAGCATCTATTGAGATAATCATGTGGTTTTTGTCTTTGGTTCTGTTTATATGCTGGATTACGTTTATTGATTTGCATATGTTGAACCTGCCTTGCATCCCAGGGATGAAGCCCACTTGATCATGGTGGATAAGCTTTTTGATGTGCTGCTGGATCCGGTTTGCCAGTATTTTATTGAGGATTTTTGCATCGATGTTCGTCAGGGATATTGGTCTAAAATTCTCTTTTTTTGTTGTGTCTCTGCCAGGCTTTGGTATCAGGATGATGTTGGCCTCATAAAATGAGTTAGGGAGGATTCCCTCTTTTTCTATTGATTGGAATAGTTTCAGAAGGAATGGTACCAACTCCTCCTTGTACTTCTGGTAGAATTCAGCTGTGAATCCATCTGGTCCTGGACTTTTTTTGGTTGGTAGGCTATTAATTATTGCCTCAATTTCAGAGCCTGCTATTGGTCTATTCAGGAATTCAGCTTCTTCCTGGTTTAGTTTTGGGAGAGTGCTAAGTGTCCAGGAAATTATCCATTTCTTCTAGATTTTCTAGTTTACTTGCATAGAGGTGTTTATAGTATTCTCTGATGGTAGTTTGTATTTCTGTGGGGTCGGTGGTGATATCTTCTTTATCATTTTTTATTGCCTCTATTTGATTCTTCTCTCTTTTCTTCTTTATTAGTCTTGTTAGCAGTGTATCAATTTTGTTGATCTTTTCAAAAAACCAACTCCTGGATTCATTGATTTTTTGGAGGGTTTTTGTGTCTCTATCTCCTTCAGTTCTGCTCTGATCTTAGTTATTTCTTGCCTTCTGCTAGCTTTTGAATGTGTTTGCTCTTGCTTCTCTAGTTCTTTTAATTGTGATGTTAGAGTGTCAATTTTAGATCTTTCCAGCTTTCTCCTGTGGGCATTTAGTGCTATAAATTTCCCTCTACACACTGCTTTAAATGTATCCCAGAGATTCTGGTATGTTGTATCTTTGTTCTCATTGGTTTCAAAGAACATCTTTATTTCTGCCTTCATTTCGTTGTGTACCCAGTAGTCATTCAGGAGCAGGTTATTCAGTTTCCATGTAGCTGAGCGGTTTTGATTGAGTTTCTTAGTCCTGAGTTCTAGTTTGATTGCACTGTGGTCTAAGAGACAGTTTGTTATAATTTCTGTTCTTGTACATTTGCTGAGGAGTGTTTTACTTCCAATTATGTGGTCAATTTTGGAATAAGTGTGATGTGGTGCTGAGTAAAATGTATATTCTGTTGATTTGGGGTGGAGAGTTCTGTAGATGTCTATTAGGTCTGCTTGCTGCAGAGATGAGTTCAATTCCTGGATATCCTTGTTAACTTTCTGTCCTGTTGATCTGTCCAATGTTGACAGTGGGGTGTTGAAGTCTTCCATTATTATTGTATGGGAGTCTAAGTCTCTTTGTAAGTCTCTAAGGACTTGCTTTATGAATCTGGGTGCTCCTGTATTGGGTGCATATATATTTAGGATAGTTAACTCTTCCTGTTGAATTGATCCCTTTACCATTATGTAATGGCCTTCTTTGTCTCTTTTGATCTTTGATGGTTTAAAGTCTGTTTTATCAGAGACTAGTATTGCAACCCCTGCTTTTTTTTGTTCTCCATTTGCTTGGTAGATCTTCCTCCATCCCTTTATTTTGAGCCTATGTATGTCTCTGCATGTGAGATGGGTCTCCTGAATACAGCAGACTGATGGGTCTTGACTCTTTATCCAGTTTGCGTGTCTGTGTCTTTTAATTGGAGCATTTAGTCCATTTACATTTAAGGGTAATATTGTTATGTGTGAACTTGATCCTGCCATTATGATATTAACGGGTTATTTTGCTCGTTAGTTGATGCAGTTTCTTCCTAGCCTCGATGGTCTTTACATTTTGGCATGTTTTTGCAGTGGCTGGTACCAGTTGTTCCTTTCCATGTTTAGTGCTTCCTTCAGGGTCTCTTGTAAGGCAGGCCTGGTGGTGACAAAATCTCTAAGCATTTGCTTATCTGTAAAGGATTTTATTTCTCCTTCACTTATGAAACTTAGTTTGGCTGGATATGAAATTCTGGGTTGAAAATTCTTTTCTTTAAGAATGTTGAATATTGGCCCCCACTCTCTTCTGGCTTGTAGAGTTTCTGCCGAGAGATCTGCTGTTAGTCTGATGGGCTTCCCTTTGTGGGTAACCTGACCTTTCTCTTTGGCTGCCCTTAAGATTTTTTCCTTCATTTCAACTTTGGTGAATCTGGCAATTATGTGTCTTATAGTTGCTCTTCTCGAGGAGTATCTTTGTGGCGTTCTCTGTATTTCCTGGATTTGAATGTTGGCCTGCCCTACTAGGTTGGGGAAGTTCTCCTGGATGATATCCCGAAGAGTGTTTTCCAACTTGGTTCTATTTTCCCCCTCACTTTCAGGCACCCCAATCAGATGTAGATTTGGTCTTTTTACATAATCCCATACTTCTTGTAGGCTTTGTTCATTTCTTTTTCTTCTTTTTTCTTTAGGTTTCTCTTCTCACTTCATTTCATTCATTTGATCCTCTATCACTAATACTCTTTCTTCCAGTTGATCAAGTCGGTTACTGAAGCTTGTGTATTTGTCACTTATTTCTCGTGTCATGGTTTTGATCTCTATCAATTCGTTTATGGCCTTCTCTGCATTAATTATTCTGGTTATCAATTCTTCCACTCTTTTTTCAAGATTTTTAGTTTCTTTGCACTGGGTACGTAATTCCTCCTTTAGCTCTGAGAAGTTTGATGGACTGGAGACTTCTTCTCTCATCTCATCAAAGTCATTCTCTGTCCAGCTTTGAACCATTGCTGGCGATGAGCTGCGTTCCTTTGTAGGGGGAGATGCGCTCTTAGTTTTTGAATTTCCAGCTTTTCTGCCCTGCTTTTTCCCCATCTTTGTGGTTTTATCTGCCTCTGGTCTTTGATGATGGTGACGTACTGATGGGGTTTTGGTGTGGGTGTCCTTCCTGTTTGTTAGTTTTCCTTCTAATAGTCAGGACCCTCAGCTGTAGGTCTGTTGGAGATTGCTTGAGGTCTACTCCAGACCCTGTTTGCCTGGGTGTCAGCAGCAGAGGCTGCAGAAGATAGAATATTGCTGAACATCGAGTGTACCTGTCTGATTCTTGCTTTGGAAGCTTCCTCTCAGGGGTGTACTCCACCGTGTGAGGTGTGGGGTGTCGGTCTGCCCCTAGTGGGTGATGTCTCCCAGTTAGGCTACTCAGGGGTCAGGGACCCACTTGAGCAGGCAGTCTGTCCCTTCTCAGACCTCAACCTCCGTGTTGGGAGATCCACTGCTCTCTTCAAAGCTGTCAGACAGAGTCATTTGTGTCTGCACAGGTTTCAGCTGCTTTGTTGTTATTGTTGTTGTTGTTGTTGTTGTTTAGCTGTGCCCTGTCCCCAGAGGTGGTGTCTACAGAGATAGGCAGGACTCCTTGAGCTGCTGTGAGCTCCACCCAGTTCGAGCTTCCCAGCAGCTTTGTTTATCTACTTAAGCCTCAGCAATGGCGGGCGCCCCTCCCCCAGCCTCGCTGCTGCCTTGCCAGGAGATGGCATACTGCTGTGCTAGCAATGAGGGAGGCTCCGTGGGGGTGGGACCCTCCTGGCCAGGTGTGGGATATAATCTCCTAGTGTGCCTGCTTGCTAAGATCCTTGGTAGGGTGCAGTATTGGGGTGGGAGTTACCCGATTTTCCAGGTGTTGTGTGTTTCATTTCCCCTAGCTAGGAAAAGGGATTCCCTTCCCCCTTGCGCTTCTCAGGTGAGGCGATGTCTCCCCCTGCTTCAGCTCTTGCTGGTCGGGCTGCAGCAGCTGACCAGCACCTACTGTCCGGCACTCCCTACTGAGATGAAACCAGTACCTCAATTGAAAATGCAGAAATCACCTGTCTTCTGTGTCGCTCGTGTTGGGAGTTGGAGACTGGAGCTGTTCCTATTTGGCCATCTTGCTCCTAAATAGGGACTTTATAGTAAGCTATGAATTTATGTTAAGATATGCAATATGTGTATGATTTGGGGTTTGTTATAAAATGTTTCCAAGCTATGACATTCTCATGTGAAAAACGTTACGTTAATAGGGTCTTTGTAGTACACTTTTGCTGTTTTTGCTTTCGAATTGCCAAATTTGACCAATAAAAATAGAGGAAACACATTTTAATTTGAATTTAGATCACGGAATAATTTTTTAGTATTGCCCCAAATATTGCATGGGACATATTTATACTAAAAATTATACAACATTTGGTACATAATTATAATCAAAATATTAATTATTGATCTGAAATTGAAATTTAAGTTGGTACCTTCTTTTCAGAACCCTATGCTTACCCCATCTCTTCCTTCTCTGATAATCTCTGATCTTTCCCTAGGAAAGCACTCCTCTCCCAATAGTAAGCCCATGTGCTTCAAGTAGAGTTTCTCCTGCGTGGCACTAAGCAGGGTAATAGAATGAAGGTTTGGTCAACTGGGCACCCAGCTCCCTTTGTTTCTGTTTGTTGTTCAAAGTTGTTTTGAGACCAAGGTGTTCTAATTGAATTGAATGTGGGGACTCAATGAAGCATCTCCGAAAGATGAATTTACTCTCTCTGGGATTGACGAGCTACAGATGTAAACCAGCGATTGCTGGATCTCTTTTGCTGACATGATTTGAGAGACTTCTGGAGAATTGAGCCAGGATGGCACAGTGTAGACCTCAGAGTTAAAGAGAGTTAGATTGTGTATTGTTGATAAAACCACCTTCGCAAAGATTATGACAGTGAAATAAATCTAACATGGCTGATTTCTTCTTGTTTCTAGCCTCACAGGCTGACTATCTTCATTCATTCCTGTACATAGACCAAGTTAACTATGGAAGAAATTTAGTTTACAGTTTAACTTGAAATTAAAGATGATAATAGTCCCTCCAAAAACTAACCCCCTCCTTCCTCAGAGACTGAAAACTAACAAAGGCCATGAGATTAGGCTTATGAAAGGGGTCTGAACTCTGAGATTAGGATTATAGAGACATAGTTTCTATAATCCTTTACTACTTAGGAGTCATGTGGGCAGAGGTCACAAGATTTTTGACTTTCCCAATTGCTCCTATAGATAACATCACTGTTATAGAACTTAAGACTGAACTCTTGAAATATTTTTCAGACTTCCATTCTGGCAATGAACTGATCTCACCCAAACATGTGACTAATGATTCAAGCCATCCTGTGCCCCCAACAAAGAGGTGGACTCAGTGCACAAGGACTGTTTTCCACACTCCTATGATTTCATCCACAACCAATTAGCAGCATTCATTCCCTAGTTCTCTGTCCATCAAAGTATCCTTTAAAAACCCTAACCTCTGAGCCTTGGAGGAGACTGAGTTGAATAATAACTCGTTCTTCCATGGAACTGGAAGTTCCATGCATGTGGCTTGCCTTGCATTAATTAAACTCTTTTTTGCTGCAGTACCACAGTTTCAGTGAGTTGGTTTTGTCTGTGCAGTGGACAGGAAGAACCCATCAGTTGGTTACAAATCTGGGGGTTCATCCAGGATCTGCCCTCCTTGGTCCAGACCCACATTTTGTCGGCCCCATCCCTCCTGACCTTGAGTAGATCAATTACAACAGAGGCCAGTGGGTGATGTTTGAGCTTTGCCAGGTTGATACTTCGGTGCTGAGTGGGATGACTACTGTCTGTGTTTTGTCACATGTATATCATTCTGGCCAGAATGGGAAATGTTAATTCAATTCCCCCATACAGCCTGTTGGGCTGCATCTTGCACGATTGAGAGGCTTTTTCCTATGATTTCATGAAATAGAAAAGGATGATTTCCTTCTGTATTGCAACTTGGCCCCCACAAATATGGTGCAGAGAGTGGTTTCATCAAACTCTACTCTACTCTTCTGGAAGCTACAGAAAAAGGGAGCCCAGAAACTTGGCAAGCTGGCAAAAGGGTAAGAATTTCTGACCAGCTTCTGGCTTCTGTGTGTGTGTGTGTGTATGTGCAAACCAGTGAGTAAATGGTAAAAATTAATGTTTGTCTCCTCTGAAAGGTTTTCATTGATGAGGGAAAGGATTTATGAGACTAATCTAAGGTTGTGGGGGGATCTGGCATACAGCCTACTTTGTGCTATGCATTTATCTTTCTGAGTCATTCTGTCACAAAGAGGAATACTATAAGATAGAAGGTGGCCTAGGACCCCTATATACCCACCAATTGAGCTGGCCCTGCAGACTAGTCAGATACAAACTTTGCTGCAGGTCCCTGAAGCAAAAACTAGATAAGGTTTCTCTCTCATCTTGTTTCATGTTCTTGCAGGCTTGACTTTGTAACCATGTAGGGGTATTCTGCCATCCAGAAGGCAGAAATTTTCAGGTTCATATTAGGCAGCTTGTCTGAAAGACTGGGAGTCCAAGAAACATCAGCACATTCTCCATCCTGAATGTATCAAGCCCTTAGGTGAATTTTTTCTTAAAAGGACCCATTCCTATGGGGCCTTTGTTGTCTTTTGCTGCCTTAATCCCATTTCTGACAGGAAATTCTTGGAGATCATAAGGGAGCCTTTTCTACCCACTCTCTAGAAATATTTCTTGCTTGTATGGGGTATTAGTCCATTCTTGCACTACTGTAAAGAAATACTTGAGACTGGATAATTTATAAAGCAAACAGGTTTCATTGGCTCATGGTTCCACAGGCTGTACAAGAAATGTAGCAGCATCTGCTTCTGGGAAGGTCTCAGGGAGCTTTTACTTATGGCAGAAAGTAAAGCTGAAGCAGACATCTTACATGGCAGGATCAGGGCCGAGAGAGAGACTGGGGAGAGGCTACACAATTTTAAACAACCAGATCTCCTGAGAATTCTATCTCAAGAACAAGACTAGGGGGATGGAGCTAAGCCATTCATAAGTAACCACCCCCATTATCCAATCACCTCCCACCAGGCCCCACCTCCAGCATTGGGGATTATATTTCAACGTGAGATTTGAGTGGAGACACTGATCTAAACCATATCATATGGTGAACACCTGGAAAATTTTCATCCTGGCTTTAAAAAGATTTGAGGTTGAGTCACTATTGAAACTAAGCACACCATTGAAAGAAAAAAAGATTTTAGAGTTCTCTTATTCCAAACAATTGAAAAGAGGTTAATAATAGTGTCATGGCTAGCCTTGAGAATTCCCTTGGGTAGTTTTAAAATCCTTTGCAAGTTCACAAATGACTGTTCCAGACTCCTGGGAAGAGGAATGAAAACTCACCCGTGCTATAGCTCAGTAGGTAAGGCTTTGCCCTTTTGTGGTGCTGGCATGGGTTCAAGTCCTGGCTTAGGGAATAGATGCTCTTTATTTTGATACCTGTGTCAGTTTTGCCACTTATTGGTCTTTTCCCTCCCGTGTATGGTTTTGTTTTCCTACCTTCCATCTGTGTGGGCATATAGTGTTTTTGAGCCTTTGTATGTAGATGGTTAGCTGAGAAGCTGAGGCCCTGCAGAATATGACTGGATAGAAATGTAAGTTGTACCCCATTTATAGCCAGTGAAACTTTCCTTTCTCTGAGTTACCTTTAGGGTAGATCTTGTAAAAACTGCTTGCCACCTCTTTAGGGACACCTTGTGTGTTATAAATCATGGCCTTAGTTGGGGCTTATTGGTTTCACTTGGGAGAATAACTATAGGGAAAAAAAAATACTTAAAAGCCAGAGGTTTTGGTGGTTTGTCCTGGCTACAGTCTGTTAATAAGAGATTTGAAAGGATTTTCTTAAAGTTACAGCCCAGCTTAATTACAACTGGATATTCAACTATATATATATAATATATATATATTTTTTGGTTTCTATGACTTTTCTCTCTTGATATCTTTTTTTAAGTTTTTTTTCCTCAGTCAACTGAATTCTGTTTCTCCATTTACTTCTGCCTGTCGCTTCCTTTTGCTAAACTCACTGTCCATATGAGGGAACCTAAAGTAATTTCTAACAGATGGGATCCCTTGGGGAAAACAGAGAAGGAACCTCAGACTTTGTTTTGGGAAAAACCTGTTTTCCTCTTGGATCCCCAAGAATTGTAAATAGACAGATCCCTCTCAAATTCTAAGGCTCTACACTGTTTTGCATTGTGTTAACTGACCTTTTTGACTTTTGAGGGCATCAAAAATTATTTTGCATTATGACAGAACATTTAGCCTGAGTGTGTAATAGCTATGCAGGAGATATATTTTTAAGGACGGCTAATGGCAGTTGCTTACAGAGTATTACTACAGGGTGCTACTCCTTTCTTTGCATGTTTTGATAATAAAAGCATGCTCTTGGGCACCTAGAAGGCATGGAATGAGGGATGGGCTGATTACACAATAGGCTGATGGGTTGCCCAGCAGCCATGGGAAAATGTTCGTGCAATGACATACATTGTGGAAGCATTGCACTGTCTCATCCCCCAGCATTTCTCTCTTTGGGGGGAACCAGTGTATTACTATGTTCCCATATTGCTATAAAGATGAACCTGACACTTGGTAATTGTAAAGAAAATAGGTTCAATTGGCACACAGCTCTGTAGGTTGTATAGGAAGCATGATGCTGGCATCTGCTTGGCTTCTGGGGATGCCTTAGGAAACTTACAATCATGGCAGAATGCAGTAAGTGAGCAGGCACATTTTTAACAAACCTTCCTAGATCAAAAGTTCAAATTCTAAATTCAATCCTTTTTGTCTTATTAACTTTTTTAAATATTAGGTCCCCTGAAGTCCAAAAGAGACATTTGGTTAATTTGTTGTGTTAAAATCATACAGGATGTATTTTCAAGTATGAAATAGTGTTTGACTTTCTTTGGATCATATTTGTATGGATGTGTAATTATGGTGTGTTACAGAATTGCATGAGATTCTTGTATTCTGATATGTCTCACTATATGTCACCAGTAATAATTATAATTATGTTAAAATTTTTATGCCACAAAATAAGCCCATTTTCACCAATTGTATTATTAACCCTGAATGTTCTAAAACTTTTGTCATCCACAAATGCTTTAGATCGATCTTTTTGGAAAGGTGATTTTATAATCAGCTATAGAACTCTGACAGGTGCTCTTGAATGCAAGTTTCTGATAACTTTAGAAATTGTGCCTTTGAAATAGGAAAACTTCCCAGACTGTCATGGAAAGCTGATGTATTCATGAGATTTGAGCAAAACAGGAGTTATTGGCATGGACTGAACTAATAGAAGACTGAAATAATCTTTTTATGATTTATTGCTTGTCTTCCAGAGTCAAGAAAACTTATTTTCTTTTGAGCTGTTTACAACATTTTAACAACTGAGTAAAGTATACTTCCTTGAGCAACATTTGGCATATATATCTTTCTCTCTACCTGAATTCTCTCGAATTTGGAAACTATTTATGAATATTTTTAACTTATGACAATATATTTACATGCAATAATTCAATGAGAATCTATTTTCTTTTCTAACAGGAAACAATTGCAGACACTGATTATTTTACCAGGGCTTTGACTGGTATTACATGTTTTCAGACTGCTTTGAAGAATTGATATTGAACTACAGAGCCAACAAATGTTCCTTGGGAAAATTGGTCTCATACCTTGTCCTTCATAGGTTTCCTAACCTGTAGTAAGTAAAGAATGCCACTTCCTGACAGGTCAAGGAACCCCAAGTTATTTTGGAAACATTGAGAAGGAAGGAATTCACTGAATTCATACAAACATCTGCAGGCACAAATAAATCCTTGGTTGGGCTCAAGAGGCTTTTAAAAGGTCTAATCTGAGATTCCTTATGAAAAAGTCTGAGAAAAGCCAATTTAAAAAAAGGATATATGGCAATTAATTATTCTCACCTCATTTTATGTGTATAATTAGGCCAAGTATAATAAGAATAAAACTTATTTTGCAAATAAATTAGTCCTACTATGATGTATCTTCGATAGAAATGAAAAAGTTAAGAGATAAACATTATTTCAGAAAAATTATAGTAAACTTGTTATTATATTCCATTCTTGTCCATTGTTTTTGAGTCTCCACTAACAACCCAATATCTAACTGGTTTTCACGGTCATTCACCTGGATCCCTCAAGACCTCAGATCAGTTTTACAGAGACTCCTAAAGCTAAGAATTTTACCCCTTATGTTAGGGCTCATTATTATCTTATAGTCCACTGTTCTCTCAAGTGCTGTACTGAAGCCATAGATAAGAATGTTAGTGTTTTTGTTATGCAGAACTTGAGACCCCAGCTAGGCACCTGTGAGTACATACAGACAACCGCAAAATGGTTTCACTCCTCTTGCCCTTGGGGAAACCCCATCCCAACCATGCCCACTGTCAACAGGAAGAAGTTAGAGGAGTCCTCAGTCTTTTTCCATCTCCATAGTTCATGCCTAAGTATTAAGGTAGGGTGAAGCCCAAGGAAGGAATTGAAACCACCTTTGCAGAGATTGAGGGTGAGAGAAGTCTAGCATGGCTGACTGCATCTTTATTCTAGCCTCACAGACTGGCTGTCTTTACTCATTTATGTGCATAGGCCAAACAAACCATGGGAAGAATTTAGTTTAGTTTAAGTTGAAAACAAGCACGATAATAGTCCTTCCCTAAAACTAACCCCCTCTTTGCTCAGGGACTGAAAACTAATGAAAGGCCATGAGATAAGAATTATGGCAGGGGCCTGAACTCTGCTGAGATGTAGGTATAGCTAGTATAATCCTATATTGCTATAGGATTATAGCAATATGTATAATCCTATATTGCAGAGGTCAGAAGATTTGTAACTTCCCCAGTTGATCCTATAGATGACCTCACCATTGTAGAACTTCTGTTAATTCATTTGCTGTGCTATAAAGAAATACCTTGAGGTTGGGTAATTGATAAAAAATAGAGGTTTGTTTGGCTCATGGTTGTGCAGACATATAAGCATATAAGCATGACACCAACATCTGCTTGACTTCTGGTGAGGTCTTAGGAAGATTTTACTTATGGCAGAGGGTGAAGGGGAAACAAGCATGTCACCTGTGAGAGAGGGAGCCAGAGAGCTCCCAGGCTCTTTGAAACAACCAGTTCCTCTGGGAAATGATATAAGAACTCACTCATTACTGTGTAAAGGGCCCCAAGTCATTCATGAGCAGTCTGTCTTCATGACCCAAACATCTCCCACCAGGCCCCACCTTCAACATTGGGATTTGGAGGGTAAAAACATGAGATTTGGAGGGTAAAAACATGAGATTTGGAGGGTAAAAACATCCCAGCTATATCAGTGAGATTGGTCTTTTGAGATGCTTTCCAGACTTTTGCGTGCTGGCAACTGACTTATTCCCACCTGGACTCATGATTCATGATTCAACCAGTCCTATGGACCCCAATAGAGAGGTGGGCACAGCACAAGAGGACTGTTTTCCACATCCTTATAATTGCATCTCCAACCAATCAGGAACGCCCGTTCCCTAGTCCCCTTCCCACCAAACTATCCTTGAAAAACTCTAACTTCCAAGCCTTCAGAGAGACTGATTTGAGTGATAACCTCAGTTATCCCATGTGGTCAGCCTTGCATTAATTAAACTCTTTTTTTACTGCAAAATAACAGTCTCAGTGAATTGGTCTTGTCTGTGCAATGGGCAGGAAGAACCCATCAGGTGATTAATGACATTATATGAACCTCTGCCTGTGAGTATAGCCAGCCTACCCTGCATTTCTGGCAATATGAGCCTATTTTATAAACCACTTGCTTGCTTTAGCCATTTTGAATTGGGTTTCTATCACTTGCAACAGGAGAGTTCTGAAAAATACAGAGCAATATCAAATTTTGTGAGTACTAAATGAAAAACAATGTAGAGAGCTAAAAGGAGCATCTGTTACATAAAAGATATTCACTAAATATCAGTTCCCCTCTGCCTACCCCCTCCCAATCTCTGTAACAACACACACAACCTCTGTGCATGCACAAACAATAATATGAATGAGAATATATAGAGTTTTACATTTAAATTTATCCTCCATATGAGAAAGACACAAGTGAGAAAAATAACCTCTTAATAACTACAGGATCAGTCACATGTTTTCTTAATAAAGGAGACTTTTTTAACTTACTTTAGACAAAGACATAGCAGCTTTTCTCCAAAAACATAAAAAGCAATTGCTGACTTACTGATAAGTAAGTCTCATAAAGCTAAAATATAAAAAACTTTAATATTAAGCTCATGCAATATTATCATAAATACTAGTTGGACTGGGATATTTACTTTCCTAAACGTTTGTGAGGATGATAATTATTTATAAGCTTAGGCTAACTAGTAAATATTGGGAAAGATCATTTTCCTTAATTTTGCATATTGAGATTAAAACATGGTTCTATTTAAGTGTGTGTGTGTGTGTGTGTGTGTGTGTGTGTGTGTGTAGAACACAGTGTAGTTTACTGTTTCTACTGGGAAATTGAATGGGAATACATATAATAAAGAGAGCCCAATGATCTGACCTTAGGGTAAGATGCTTAAATATTACCCAAACTGTAGGGCTAATCATTCTGGTTTTTAAAATTGCAATAATTACGTCATTCTTACATTTCACAATCATGAAACACAAGCAATGATTCATACCGAAGGCTTTGGAATTAGATAAACTTGGAATAAAATCCAGGTCTGAAAATTGTAAATTGCATGGATATTTGCAATTACCTTAATTACTCTGATACTCTGTAATTTATTTAAAACAAGTTGCTGTGAAAATTAAAGTATGATGGGTACCTGGAACAAAGTAGGTGCTCACAAAATGGTGAGCTACAGAGATAGTCAAATCATGGCTATGTTGGGATTTTACAGCACAGTCTCTGAGGAGATGGTTGCCAGATCCACAAACTGGCAGTATTTTTTCTGTTCTCTTCAATTCCCCTGAAGTTAGAATATGCTGTAATCCAGTTTCTTCCAGCTACACTTCAAATGATTGTTGGTCCATAAACTGAGGCAAGAGATTTTATAACACCCTAGCTAATTTTAAAACACCTCCCCCAAACGCAATTACTTTCTGGTATTTTAATGTGGTCTTTTTAATTTATTTCAATTGCTATGAAGTTGACATTTTAGCTTCTGGTATAATCATCTCTTTTGTTTCTTTGATTCACTCTTTTCCTTATGCACATTTAGTCTGATGTACATAGGTCTGAACTCTTCACTAGAACACAAATCGATGGTAAGAAAAGTGGCTATATCAGGGTAGGTGACACAGTAACACTCAGGATAGTGCAGTAGGCCATTTATTGGTAAGGAGTATAGAGCACAATTTGTAACTTGGGGCTGAAGCTGCTAGTGACATTGCTAGGCTGGGAAATTTAAGGAGACATTTGCTGCGAGGGTCCCACAAGTGCAGTGTCAGCCCTGGGAGCAAATGTCTCCTAAATTTTGAGCCCCAGGACCTCACTCCCTTTACCCTAATCCTAATCCTGGCTCTGAATTGCAACACTAAGTCACATTGGCTATAAATATAGAATAGCATTCAAAACTTGGAAAAGTAAACATTTTAACTGTAACTTACTGTGGATTGTATTAGAAGTCAGCAAAAAATTTTACACACACATGAGTATGTGTGTGTGTGTGTGTGTGTGTGTGTATATATATATGGCATTCTCTTTTTAGATTATATGTTACAAAATACTAGGAGAATTTAAAAATTTTATGTCCAGGTTTAAAAATACATGAATAATAATGTTAGAACCACTAGCATACTTCAGCAAACATTGAGCAAATTAAGTGTGTCCACATCTTTATCTTGTCATTAGTTTGGTGACTTGAAATAAATATTATGTTAAACATTATGAGCAAATGGAAAGGTTCAACAAAGAAAATTAAGTACTTGTGTTTTTAAAAGTTTTAATAGGACATATATTTCTGTATTAGTCCATCTGCATACTGCTATGAAGAAATATCTGAGACTGGGTAATTTATAAAGAAAAAGAGGTTTAATGCACTCACAGTTCCACATGGCTGGGGAGGCCTCAGAATTATGGCAGAAGGCAAAAGAGGAGCAAAGGCACATCTTACATTGCAGCAGGCAAGACAGTGTGTGCAGGGTAACTGCCTTTTATAAAACCATCAGATCTCAGGAGACTTATTCACTATCACAATAACAGCATGGGAAAAACCAGCCCCCATGATTCAATTATCTCCCACCAGGTCCCACCCATGACAAGAGTATTAAGGAGCTACAATTCAAAATGTGATTTGGGTGGGGACACAGCCAAACCATATCATTCTGCTCCTGGCCCTCCCAAATCTCATATCCTCATGTTTCAAAACCAATCATGCCTTTCCAACAGTCCCCCAAAGTCTTAACTCATTTCAGCATTAATTTGAAAGTCCACAATCTAAAGTCTTATCTGAAACAAGGCAAGTTCCTTCTGCCTATGAGCCTGTAAAATCAAAAGTGAGTTAGTTAGTTCCTAGATACAGTGGGGTATAGGCATTTGGTAAATACACTCATTCCAAATGGAAGAAACTGACCAAAACAAAGGGGCTAAAGGCCTATGCAAGTCCAAAATCCAGTGGGGCAGTAAAAATCGTAAAGTTCCAAAATGACCTCCTTTGACTACATGTCTCACATCCAGGTCATGCTGATGAAAGAGGTGGGCTCCTTTGGTCTTGGGCAGCTCTGCTGCTGTGGCTTTGAAGGGTACAGCCCCTCTTCTGGCTGCTTTCATGGGCTGGCATTGAGTGTCTGTGACATTTCCAAGTGCACAATGCAAACTGTCTGTTAATCATTCTGGGGTCTGAAAGACAGTGACCATCTTCTCACAGCTCCACTGAGCAGTGCCCCAGTGGGGACTCTGTGAGGCTCCAACTCCAGGTTTCTCTTCTGGACTGTCCTAGCAGAGGTTCTCCATGAGGGCTCTGCCCCTGCAGCAAACTTCTGTCTGGACATCCAGGTGTTTCTATACATCCTCTGCAATCTAGGCAGAGGTTCCCAAACCTCAATTCTTGACTTCTGTGCACCCACAAGTCCAACACCACACGTAAGCTGCCAAGGCTTGGGGCTTACACTCTCTGAAGCAATGGCCTGAGCCCTACTGTGGTCCCTTTTAGCCACAGCTGGGATGCAGAGCACCAAGTCCTGAGACTGCACATAGCAGCAAGACGCTGGGCATGACCCATAAAACCATTTTTTCCTCGTAGGCCTCCCAGCTTGTCATGGGAGGGGCTGCCATGAAGGTCTCTGACATGCCCTGGAGACATTTTCTCATTGTCTTGGCAATTAACATTTGGCTCCTCATTACTTATGCAAATTTCTGCAGCCAGCTTGAATTTTTCCTCAGAAATGGGTTTTTCTTTTCTATCACATGTTCAGGCTGCAAATTTTCCAAACTTTTATGCTCTGCTTCCCTTTCAAATATAAGTTCCAAATCCAAGCCTTATCTTTGTGAATGAATAAAGCTGAATGCTTTTAAGAGCACTCAAGTCACATCTTGAATGCTTTGCTGCTTAGAAATTTCCTCTATCAGATGCACTAAGTAATCTCTCTCAAGTTCAAAGTTCCACAGATCTCTAGGGCAGGGACAAAATATTGCCAGTCCCTTTGCTAAAGCATAGCAAGAATCACCTTTGCTCCAGTTCCCAATAAGTTCCTCATCTCATTGAAGACTACCTTAGCCCAGACTGCTTTTTAATCAAAATCATTCAACAAGTCTTTAGGAAGTTCCAAACTTTCCCACATCTTTCTGTCTTATTCTGAGTCCTCCAAACTCTTCCAATCTCTTCCTGTTACCCAGTTCCAGGCAGACTCACCTGACAGCAATAATTTAAAGACCCCATCATCTAAGAAGAATGTGTGTTCAGAGGTCCAAGCTAAGGAACCTGGAAGCAGACAACTTGGAGATTTATTCCTTATTGATGAGAAACATCTGAACCCCTGGCCCATTGTGTGGGCCTTACAGTGGATCAAGGCCTTTTGTTTTGGGTTAAGTGGAGGGTGCTAGGGGGAGGGTGCTAAGAGAAAATGCTGTATCAACTGTGTGTTTTTTACAAATGGTAGTGGTTCTGCTATCCAGCCCATTACCACTGGGCTACACTGTAGTATAAGTCTCCTCAATAAACTCTATGTCTCGTTTGCTGGTTCTATGTCTCTTCTGCCTCTTTGAACATGGTGTTATTCCTATTGAATAGTCAATAGGGGTCCAGCACAACTTCTAAGAACTTCTAAAAAACAATTTCTAAATATATACAGATGCTTATATTTTAGTAGCAAATTGTCATATAATTAATCAGCACCATGTAAAGACATATTTATTTGCTTTGGTTCTAGAAATAACTCTGGTTTAGTATAATAAGAAAATCATGGGTTTTGGAGGAGTGGTCTTCGACAAGTCAAAAGCAAAAATTGTTTCCTTTTTTTCAGTTGTCAGATAACACGTTAATTTTTTCCTGAGATATCCAAACCATAAAACCTAGCATTTTCTCTCTGATATGAACTGATATTTTACAAATAGATACATTTCAGAAATTCAACTTTATGAGTTCATTTGAAAAGAAAAAGATACAAGACAGTATTTTAAGGCAGTTCAGATAGCTTTCTAGCCTGGCAGAAAGAATAAAAATGCTGGTCTGAAACAAACTTAAAAATCGAGGAGTTGATTAGCTAGCCTTTAAGTCTGTAAACCTACGGGTAATTGGATGGTCAACTCTTTTCTCTTAAGATTAAAGTTCTGCTTTTTTTTTTTTTTGGGGATCAAAAAATGTATACTGATATGAATTTTAGAGAATGCATGCCCAAGTCCTCATCCTTGATACATTCAAGAAGCTTCTTTCTCTATGCTCAATTTGCACTCTCTGTATAAGACTCCTTAGGCTAATCTGTGTTGTCAGGTTTTAAGGAATCCAGTGGTTGTGCATTTTCAGCATCTCACACCTAAGTCTGCATACTGGCATTTGTCATTTATGTGTGGGTGAGGTTTGAGGTGGGGGTCAGGCAATATAGGCTTTGCAAAAGGAGGACTTATCTATTGCTTTCAATTCCTTTGAGTTTTTTCCTCTGCTCTTTCCCTTTCTTTTCTTACTGTGTGTTTTTTCCTTTTTCCTTGGAAGAAAGTTTATATGCTGCTGGGATATTGCTGAGTGATCTATAGCTGGAAGGAATAGGCAGGTTTTTGATGAAGTCTCAAGTTGTAGCTAGACCTTTTTCACCTGTCACTTGGAACCAAATTTATATGCTTCCTAACTACTAGAGAAGACAGAAAGATGGTCCTGCAATCAGGTAGAGTGATGTACTTTAAATGATATCAGTGCCCTCCTTCTTGCTGATTATTAGAAAGAACCAAAAGCAGAGGCATTCATTAGAAAAACCAAAGACCTCTGCTTAGACTAAAACAGGTTAAATGTTCTTTTGAGTGAAACATTTTAGTTTTCTCTTTAAAGATGGCTTACCTTCTAGAAAATGTAGTAGGTTCCAATTCTTTTGTTTTGAGAAATGCCCCTAAACATTCAAGAAATTCAAAGTGATTAAATTTGTATCATTATATATCACATCTTGGAGGCTATATGGTATGAGAGAAAAAACATTAGTTTTGGGTCAGAATTTTTTTTTTCTTTTTTTTTTTTTTTGAGACGGGGTCTTGCTCTGTTGCCCAGAATGGAGTGCAATGGTGCAATCTTGGCTCACTGCAAGCTCCATCTCCTGGGTTCAAGCCATTCTCCTGCCTCAGCCTCCCGAGTAGATGGGACTACAGACACCCACCACCGTGCCCGGCTAATTTTTTGTATGCTTTGTAGAGATGGGTTTTCACCATGTTAGCCAGGACGGTGTTGATCTCCTGACCTCATGAATCACCCGCCTTGGCCTCCCAAAGTGCTGGGATTACAGGTGTGAGCCACCGTGCCTGGCTAGGTCAGAAATTTTATACCCCAGTGTTGACACTGTAATTAACTCTTTGAAAAGCACTAGAAAAGTTTTTTTTGTTTTTTTTTTTTTTTTTTTTCCCTGGGTGTCAGTTGCCTCATCCCTAGATACTGGACTTTAAATCAAATCTCTGTTTCAGCTCAAACATTCTGTGAATTCTTGTTATTCTATGTTTAATATTATGAGTATAGTACAGAAGTGTAAATCACAGTCATGACTGGAGGAAACTGCAATCCTACTGTGGAGATAAGGCTGTCCCTGTGAAATAATAGCATGCACTACAGAACAGACTACATTTTAGTAATGAATTTAGTGGAACAGATCACAAGTGTCAAAACATTTCAGAATAGCAAGAGAGAGTAAGGCAGACTCAAATGATAAATTTCCTTGGAGAGGGTTAGACTTGGGTTGGGCCTTTGAGGTAGGCATTGAGTAGATGGATAAAATAGCAAATGTAACAGGTAACAGTAATTCAATTAATGGGGAATACACAACAGGGCCCAGATATGAGAGGGAGCATGGTAAAGCCAAGTAAGGAGATAGCTCAATGTATCTTTTGGTTCAAAGGGTAAAACATTGTTTATTTTTCACTTGTATGCTTTAGTCGGTTTGGACTGCTTTAAAGAATACCATAGACTAGATGGGTTAAGCAACAAACACTTATTTCTCACAGTTCTGAAGGATGGAAAGTCTAAGATCAAAGTGCCAGCAGATTCACTGTCTGATGGAGGCCCACTTCCTGACTCATAAATGACCAACTTCTTGCTGTATCCTTTCATAGTGAATGTGACAAGGGAGTTCTCTAGGGTCTCTTTTGTAAGGGTATTAATCCTATTCATGAGCAGTTATCCTCATGACTTAGCTCCCAAAGACACTATCTTTTACAATCATCACGTTGTGGATTGTGGGTTAGGATTTCAAAACATGAATTTGGGTGGGGCCACGTAAACATTCAGTTCAGAACATTGCAGAACCCCTGTTTCCAACTTTGTTCCCAGTTTATATAAGAAGCAAACTTAGGACCTAGAGTATGGACAGATCAACTGTGCTATCTTACACAATTGTGTCTTACTCACTTCTTAGAAGAACTTCTGTAGATTACAGCCAGTCTTGCCTTGTTTCCTCTCTGAATGAGTCTTTTCCACCTAAATTTCTCTTGAAACTATTCTACCACCACAATTTCAATTGCTAGAACTAAAGGGTTTATTGCATTCTCTTCGTGACTTCCCAACATTTTAGTTACAAGGAAAGTTTTAGAAAAGTCCAAAGAACAGATCATCTTCTCACTTTTGCATCCCAGAACACAGCCATTGCATCTCAATTTACTGCCTGATTCCACATGATCTCATCTTCCATAAGCCCTCTGTGAAAGTTCCTTGTGTTTTGCCCTAGTTCCCTGTCTTTCAGGAGCATAGGGAACCTCAGAACATTCGTTGTTTTTACTATTTGGAAGTCCTAAGATTGATGATATTCTTTAATTGCAGATTTATACTTAGTCTGCCAAGCAGAGCGCAATGGAGTAACTACCAATTCACTTATTTTCATAATTTAACTACATACATAATTTTTCTTACCCATTTTATAGATTCTCAAAATTATGCCTTCTACCTAGTGAGAGAGAAGAAAAACTGCTTGAAGATATTTGACATAAAGTTATAGAATATTTCGTTAGAAATAGATGGTGTAAGGAAAGTGTTATGTTTCATATCTGGGTATAATAGAAGTCAAGGTGTGCATCTAGGTTTCCTCCAAAATATGTAAAAATGTATCTAAGGACCTTCTTTCCTTCTTTGAACCAAGACTAGGGGAGCTAAAACTTTTCATGCTCTGCCTCATTTAACTCTGAGGAAACACCTCCTGATGGATGTGGCAATGTTTGTTTCATATTCCATCTGGTGTTCATTAACTACTGAGAGCATTAATGATGACTCGAAAGCCATTTTGCAAAACAGTAAAGTAGAATATAGTCCACAGAATATTTAAAGTTCTACAAATTTATTTTATTCTGCCAATTTTGAACAGGTGGATCTATTATGGTTTTGGCTATTCGTCTCATATGACTGACTCTCACTCTTACGACTTTCACAACTTCATGCTAACTGATTAAAAAGGTGCTTAATTAAATGTGTGCTTGGTAATTAGAGAGTTTTCACAAGCAAGTACAGATGGAGCAAATGTAATTGAATGGAGGAACATAGCAATTCAGTGAGCTTTTATATAAATGTGGAATAGTATGAGTAAGATAGTAGGAGAAGATCTTTGTAGAAATTTAACAGTAGAAGCTTTTCTATCCCTCCCTAAAAATTTAACAGTTTTGAACTATTCAGATTTATACTCAACTCAAGAGGAGATGCCCTAATACATGGGGCAATTAGTAGGAAGAGCATATGGCCTAGTTTCCCTGGGACCATCTTAGGAAACACCTTATAGCAGATGTTGTTAGTTTCCACCTATGACGCATCGGGTGTTCACATTCAAGTCTATGTCTAAGACATCCCAACATAAGCACTTGTGACTCTCTCTATAAGGCTTCCTCTAGGCTCGAAAGAATGGTAGGCCAGAATTGTGTAGTTGTTTATGCTCTTGAGTGTGGCCCTTAGATGATAAAAGATGGAAGTTGAGGGATAAATAGCCCAGTTTCTTATCTCCTTGGGGATACATCTGGGTTATGTTCTAGATCAATTTTCACAGTTTTTCAGCAGGATTGAGTCCCTGTTACCCACGGTGGTAACTGACTTGATACATAACAATTATTGTGTTCTCTCCTTTTCTTGCCTTAGTTCCCCACTCTCATGCTTGTGCTTCCTGGGATAGTCTCCCAAATAAATGGCTTGTACTCAAATTCTTGTCCTCGAATCTGCAACTGGGGGAAGACAGCCCAATGCTTACTGGGTAATTTTGAAGTTTCCTTTGTCTCTCAAAATTTCTCAGCTTAGATATAAAATAAATAGCATTCTAATCATTACATATCAGGATACACTCTTGCTAGACTCATCTAAAACTGTAGACAATTTTGTCCTTATTATTTCAAGATTTAGTTTTGAGTCAACAGTTTCAAATAGTTTTTTACTTCCTCTTTTTGCAGTCTTACAGGAGACAGATAACTAGAGTATTCCAACACCCACAGACACCTCCAGGGAGTTCAACTTATTTCTCTCTGTGCATTTCCATAACATTTTATTCATACATCTGTGACTTGTATGCTTAGCAAAATTACAAGGACAATTTGCATAACTGTCTTTTCTATGAGGTTGTAGGTTTCTCTGGTTATGAGGACCTTAATTTATTTATCTTTTATTTGCCACAGTATAAATAAGTACCTGACATCTTTAAGTGATATCTACTCAATGAGTGAATAAGTAAATCAATGAGTAAATGAACTGCATGCATAAATTCTAGGGTCTATTCCCTTTGAAATTATGTCTGGATTTCTGAACCCAGAAAGGATATTTACTGGGAGATATGGTTTGGCTCTGTGAGCCCACCCAAATCTCATGTAGAATTGTAATCCCCACATGTCAGGAGAGGGTCTGGATGGGAGATGATTGGATCCTGGGGGTGGATTTCTACCATGTTGTTTTCATGACAATGAGTGAGTTCTCATGAAATCTGACGGTTTAAAAGTGTGGCACGTCTCCTCCCTTACACACTCTCTCTCCTGATACTTTGTGAAGAAGGTGTTTGCTTACCCTTTGCCATCCACCATGATTGTAAGTTTCTTGAGGCCTTCCAGTCATACCTCCTGTTAAGCATGCAGAACTGAGTCAATTAAGCCTCTTTTCTTCATAAATTACCCAGCCTCAGGTAGTTCTTTACAACAGTGTGAAAACACACTAATACAGAACATTGGTACTGGGAGTGTGGCCAATGCTATAAAGATACCTGAAAATGTGGAAATGACTTTGGAACTGGGTAACAGGCAGAGGTTGAATCCATTTGGAGGGCTCAGAAGACAGGAAGATGTGGGAGAGTTTGGAACTTCCTAGAGACTTGTTGAACGGTTTTAACCAAAATGCTGATAGCAATATGGACCACAAAATTCAGGCTGAAGTGGTCTCAGACAGAGATGAGGACCTTATTGGGAGTTGGAGTAAAGGTCACTCTTGCTATGCTTTAGCAAAGAAACTAGCAGCATTTTGCCCCTGCCCTACAGAACTTGAGAGACATGATTTAGGCTGTCTAGTGGAAGAAATTTCTAAGCAGCAAAGCATTCAAGATATGACCTGGCTGTTACTAACAACATACAGTCATATGTGTTCACAAGAGATGGTGAGAATTTGGAAATTTATATTAAAAAAGGAAGCAGAACATGAAACTTTGGAAAATTTCCATCCTGATCGGAAAAGAAAAACTCATTTTTCTAGGGAGAAATTCAAGCCACTGGCTGCAGACATTTGTATAAGTAATGAGGAGCCAAATGTTAACAGTCAAGACAATGGAAAAAATGTCTCCAAGGCATTTTAGAGATCTTCACAGTAACCCCTTCCATCACAGAGGAAGGGAGGCCTAGGAGGGAAAAATAGTTTCATAGGCCAGGCCTAGGGCCCTGCTGCTCTGTGTAGCCTCAGGACATGGCATCCAGCATCTCAGCAACTCAAGCACCAACCATGGCTAAAAGGAGTCAAGGTACAGCTTGGGCCATTGCTTCAGAGGTGTAAGCCCCAACCCTTGGTAGCTTCCATGTTGTATTGGGCCTGTGGGTGTGCACAAGGAAGAGTTTGGAAACCTCCACCTAGATTTCAGAGGATGTATGGAAATGTCTGGATGTCCAGGCAGAAACCTGCTGCAGGGGCAGAACCTCTGCTAGGGCATTGCCAAAGAAGAATTTGGGGCTGGAGCCCCCACACAGAGTTGCCACTGGAGCACTACCCACTGGGGCTGTGAGAAGAAGGTCACTGTTCTCTAGATTCCAAAATTGTCGATCCACTGACAGCTTGCACTGTTCACCCTGAAAAGATTCAGGCACTCAGCAACAGTGCATGAAAACAGCCAATGGGGCTGTACTCTGCAGAGCCACAGGGGTTGAGCTTCCACCCAAGGCACTGGGAGCCCACCCCTTGCATCAGCATGTCTTGGATGTGAGATATGGAGCCAAAGAAAATTATTTTGGAGCTCTAAGATTTAATAACTTCTCTGCTAGGTTTTGGACTTGCATGGGACCTGTGGCCCCTTAGTTTTGGCCAATTTCTCCCATTTGCAAGGGGGAGCACTTGCCCAATCCCTGTACTCCCTATCCCTTCTCAATCCCTGTACTCAACTTGGAAGTAATTAATTTGTTTTTGATTTTACAGACTCATAGGCAAAATGGATATGCCTTGACTCAGATGAGACTTTGGACTTGAACTTTTGAGTCAATGCTGGAATGTGTTAAAACTTTGGGGGACAGTTGAGAAGGGATAATTGAATTTTGCAATGTGAAAAGCACATGAGGTTTGGGAGGGTATGGGACCGGGGTGGAATGATATGATTTGACTCTGTGTGCCAAGCCAAATTTCAAATGGAATTGTAATACCCATATATCAGAGGGGAGACCTGGTGGGAGGTGATTAGATCATGGGAGCAGATTTTCCCCATGCAGTTTTGTGATAGTGAGTAAGTTCTCAGGAGATCTGATGGTTTAAAAGTGTGGTTCTTCCCCTACCCCTCCTGCCATCTTGTGAAGAATGTGCTTGCTTCCTTTTCACCTCCTGACATGATTGTATGTTTCCTGAGGCCTCTCAGTCATGCTTCCTGTTAAGGCTGTGGAACTGTCAGTCAATTAAACCTCTTTACTTCATAAACTCCCAGTCTCAGGCAATTCTTTATGGCAGTGAAAACGCGGGGTAACACACTGGGTAACGAAGCCATGTGTTCCTGTCATAAAGGCATCTTCCGTTGTAGGAAAGAAGTTGCAGAAATAACCGTGGCTCATATATTGAGTAATATCAAACTTTTCTCTTTGTTAACTCACTAGGTCAGAGATTAGCACTTGAAGAAAAAAGGTTCTCTAAAAGCATATAGGAGTCCAATTGCCCCAAAAATAACTTGGGGTAAAATTTCACCCATTAAGGTTGCTTGGCATTTACATGGTGATTAAACATCCTGTCAGTTCCACTCTTCTGGAAATGAATTCCTACCTAAAAAGGGAAGGCAATAAGTACACATATAGTGTGACCCTTGAAGAATCCTGAGGCATTTTTCCAGTTTCCCATGAGACCTGCCGTATATGTTGGAAGTATTAGAAGCCTAAAACATTATCTACACGAAACATTGAAGTGCTTTGTCTCTCTACATTTTTCAGTATCTTTGAAAAAGCAGTTTTACCAAATGAAACATTTTATGCCTCTTGCTTGCAAATCTTAAAGAACCAAACAAATGCAGATAGATGAGTGGATACATGAGTTGGGACCAAAGCAAAAGATCGTTGTGTAAAAATAAGCAGTGCACAGGAGCAGTAAGATAACTTCTGTATTAAGTTCTTTCAACCTCTTTCGTTTTCTGACTTTACATCTGGCTGCTATGACTGTCAGATTTCAGCTTTAGTTACCTGGTATCTGTAGGTGTCTTAGCTCACTTGCTTTAGAAGGAACTGAGGAATAATGAGCGCTATTCCTAGTCTGCTTTGGGATTACAAAACCGCCCTTGCAGAAACAGTGAGAGAAGTCTACTATGGCTGACCCCATCCTGCTTCAAGCCTCATAGACTGGCTGTCCTTTCTCATTCCTGGGCATAGGTCCAGTTAACCATGGAAGGAATTTAGTTTATAGTTTAACTTTGAAGAAAGGATAATAGTCATGCTCTAAAACTGACCCCTTCTTGTTCAGGGACAGTAACCACTACAAGATTAGAATTATGAGAAGAACCTGAATTCTGCTAAAATGAAAACATAGTTTGCCCTTCTATAATCATTCACTCTGCTGGAGGTTACAAGATTTGTGACTTCCCCAATTGGTTCTATAGATAACATCACTATTGTAGAACATAAGATTGGTCTTTTGAGATGTTTTTCAGACTTTTGTTTTCTGGGGACTGGCTGACTCCACCTATACTCATGATGTATGACTCAATAGGTCCTATGACCCCACCCAGCCACCCAGAGGCAGACTAAGAGCACAAGGACATTTTCCAGACCCCTGGGATTCTATCTACAACCAATTAGCAGCACCCATTCCCTAATCCCATGCCCACCAAATCATCCCTAAAATCCTTAGTCTCTGAGTTCTCAGAGAGGCTGACTTGTTTATTACTCTACAGAGTAATAAACTCTGCCTCTGTCTTGACTAGCCGTGTGTTAATTAACCTCTTTTCTTTATGCAAAAACCTTCTGTTCTCAGTGCATTGACTTTTCTGGGCAGCAGGCAAGATGAACCCATTGGGTTATTATAATTACACTAAGGACTCCAGGATACAGAGAACCTTTTAAACTCAAGACAGGGTGACTTAAACAAAGAAAGAAGACACCATGCAATAGACTATCTAGTCAGGGGCATGTGGCAAGGTCTGCAGCCCTCTCCTGGGACACTTCTACAGAACTGCTGGGGCTTACTGACATCTATGATGCAACTTTCTGTTACAGCACAGCAGAAATTTTCCTATTTTGAAACTCAAATTTCTCAGATGTAAAATGATCCCAGAAGTCATCTCAGCCAGTCTTTATCTTGGTAAAGAAAAACTACAACAATCAAAAGCTAAACGTCAACAAACAAAACTTGGAAAAAATCAACACCCTAATTATGTACAGCATTCTAAAAGATTTCAAATCATTTCTCTGTTATCTCATTATATTTGATTATCACAATACATCTATTAGGTGGGAAAGAAAATGAATATCCTGAAACACAGGATAGGTAAGCCTTTCTGCTAGTTATTGGTTAAGTCTGAACACAAGTTCTTTGTTATCTCACTATACGTAGAGTAAATCTGCAGGTATAACCATTGTTGATCTCCCTGGCTCCTCCAGAGACCACTCCTTACTTAATCTACTTCCCTCAGGCTATAGGAATGACCACCTACTCCAATTCTGGGTAATTATTATATCACTCTCGCTGAACGAAAGTGATTGGTCCAAGAGGTAGACATTACCTTTTCTGTTTGTTGTCTTTCAGCTTTGAAAGGAAAATAAAATCTTGGGACCCCCAAACTCAGTATGCCAAAGAGAAAAGTTAAGCTTTGGAACTGAGTCATGCAAAACGCAAAAGCAGAAACAAAACAAAAACCTGTCTTTCTTTTGTTCCCAGATAGCTATAATGTCATATGCTTACTTTATCTTACGTAAAATATAGATTTACTGAGCATACGACAGATACATAATTGACTTGTTCCCCACTACTCCCTTTTCACCTGTAAAATGTGGATTTCTTATTGCCTATCCTCTCCCTTTTTTTCTTTCCTTCTTCCTCTTCTGTCCAATCTTTCCCTTTAAATATTGAAGTCCATCATGAACAGACACTTTTCAGAAGAAAACATACATGTGGCCAAAAGTACATGAAAAAATGCTCAGCATTGCTAATCATTAGAGAAGTGCAAATCAAAACCACAGTGAGACACCATCTCGCACCAATCAGAATGGCCATTATTAAAAGTCAAAGAATAACAGATGTTGGCAAGGTTGTGGAGAAAAAGGAATACTTATACACTGCTGGTGGCAATGGAAATTAGTTAAGCCAATGTGAAAAGTAGTTGGAGTATTTTTGAAAGAACTTTACACAGAACTACCATTCAACCCAGCAAAGCCATAACTGGGTATATAACCAAAGGAATACAAATTGTTCTACCACAAAGACACAGACATGCATTTGTTCACTGTAGCACTATTCACAATGGCAAAGATATGGATTCAACTGAAATGCCCATCAATTGTAAACTGGATAGAAAATGTGATACATATGCACTTTGGAATACTATGCAGCAGTAAGAAAAAATGAGATCATGTCCTTTGCAGGAACATGAATGGAGCTAGAGATCATTATCCTTAGCAAACTAATTCAGGAAAAGAAAACCAAATAGTGCCTGTTCTCACTTGTAAGTGAGAGCTAAATAATGAGAATACATGAAAACGAAAAGGGTACCAAGAGACACTGGGTCCTACTTGAGGGTGGAGTGTGGGAAGAGGGAGAGGATCAGAAAAATACCTATGGAGTACCATGCTTGGTACCTGTGTGATGAAATCATCTGTATATACATCAATTCTCCATAACAAATCGGCACATCTGTTCCTGAACCTAAAATAAAAGTTAAAAGAAAAGAAATGAGTAACTAAATAAATAAATATTGAAGTCCTTAAAACCTTATTTTGAAAAAAGCACAGGCCACAGATCCTACAATAATTTGTGTTTCTTTTTCCCAGGCATGTTCTCAAACCTGGCAAAATAAATTTCTTAATTAATTGAGATCAGTCTCAGGCACTTTTTGGTTTACAAGTTCATAATTTTTTAACTAGTTTTTTCTGTTGTTTGTTTGTTTTTTGCTATGCAGATGTTGAAAGAATGACATCATCTTTTTACTGGGATTGCTAAACTGGTGGTATCAATCTTGAGCTGTTAAGGGTGTCTGCCAAGCTGCTGAAGGACATACATCTTCAAAATCTATTTTATTTTATTTTATTTTATTTTATTTTATTTTATTTATTATTGTTATACTTTAAATTCTAGGTTACATGTGCATAACGTGCAGGTTTGTTACATATATATACATGTGCCATGTTGGTTGCTGCACCCATTAACTCATCATTTATATTAGGTATATCTCCTAATGCTATTCCTGCCCCCTCTCCTGACCCCATGACAGTCCCCGGTGTGTGAGGTTCCCCATCCTGTGTCTAAGTGTTCTCATTGTTCCAAAGAACTTAAACAAATTTGCAAGAAAAAATCAAACAATCCCATCAAAAAGTGGGCAAAGGATATGAACAGACACTTCTCAAAAGAAGACATTTATGCAGCCAACAGACACATGAAAAAATGCTCATCATCACTAGCCATCAGAGAAGTGCAAATCAAAACCACAATGAGATATCATCTCACACCAGTTAGAATGGCAATCATTAAAAAGTCAGGAAACAACAGGTGCTGGAGAGGATGTGGAGAAATAGGAAAACTTTTACACTGTCGGTGGGACTGTAAACTGGTTCAACCATTGTGGAAGACAGTGTGGCAGTTCCTTGAGGATCTAGAACTAGAAATACCATTTGACCCAGCCATCCCATTACTGGGTATATACCCAAGGGATTATAAATCGTGCTGCTATAAAGACACATGCACACATATGTTTATTGCAGCACTATTCACAATAGCAAAGACTTGGAACCACCCAGATATCCACTAATGATGGACTGGATTAAGAAAATGTGGCACATAGACATGAAGAAATACTATGCAGCCATAAAAAAGGATAAGTTCATGTGGTTTGTAGGGACATGGATGAAGCTGGAAACCATCATTCTGAGCAAACTATTTCAAGAACAGAAAACCAAACACTGCATGTTCTCATTCATAGGTGGGAATTGAACAATGAGAACACCTGGACACAGGGTGGGGTACATCACACACCAGGGCCTGTCATGGAGTTGGGGCAGAGGGGAGGGATAGCACTAGGAGATATACCTAATGTAAATGATGAGTTAATGGGTGCAGCACACCAACATGCCACATGTATACATATGTAACAAACCTGCACATTGTGCACATGTACCCTAGAACTTAAAGTATAATAACAATAATAAAAATCTATTTTAAAATATATAAAAGAAAAATATAAAGAAGAACAAGAATAGGATTTGAATTTCCATGTTAGCCTGTGAAATGAGGCCTTCATTCTTGCATCTCTATCTTAGCCTGGGTATCGTTTCTTGCTTCCTAAACCAATAAATGCTCCCAAGTGTGTTTAAGTTGCTGTAAGTGGTGGCGTTCTCCCTTGCAACCTTTGACCTATTATGAAGATAAATAATAGATGCTGACAAGGTTGCGGGGAAAAGGGAACACTTACACACTTCCAGCTAAAACACTCTTCTAGTTAGAGTACAAATATGGCTCAACCACCCCTAAGATTTTGAGGCTCAAAAACGGAGATTAGATGAGTGAATTTAGCCAGAAAATGAAGGCAGAGTTGCTAGAGGGGAATAAAGGATGTATATATGCCATGGAAGGGAGCCCCAAGACATACAGGAGAGGTAGAGAGAAAAGAAGTTGGGGAAGATAGAGCCGGGATAGAGGTTGAGGAATGTTTTAGGTTCAAAGGTTTTAGAATACACCTCAGGTCAGGAAATAGTCTAATGCACACAACTTGATCAACTCCCCGAATTCATCATCTGATGGCTATGCTAGTTCATAAATACCCAGGAACCAAGGTCTCTGCCTCTTTGCTTGTAATACTGACTGTTGCTGTCTGCTAGCCAGCCTCAGTGCTATCTTTGGTTTACTACTAAAATGCTTCTTCTTGGACAGGGGTAACAACCAGTCTTATTTAACATTACGATGCCACGTAAAACTCCAGAGCATGCATAAGCCTGATTTCTTAAGAAAGCACAAGGCTTATTTAAATCATATTAAAGAAGCCAAGAAATTAAAGACTTAGTAAAATGGGGATTATCATATTTTGTACTCATTTAAGCATTCATAGGTTTAAGGAGGGGCTCTGTGAAGCATAGAAAATCAAATACCTTGATACCAAGCCTGCTTGTGTCACAGAACATTGTGACATGTTGTTTTAAAGGCCCGTTCTGAAAACATGTCAGTTCTGAAGTTGATTTGGTAAGTAGAGTCTTCATATTAATCATCAGTTCAGAGATGCTTGGCCAGAAAGCCCTGGAGTTGAAATCTGATCTTTGCTACCTTAGAGAACACCAATTTAATCCTACCAGGCTTATTTATTTATTTATTGCTAGTCACCGTGATAGCTTCTGAAGATACCATGGAACACAAATGATAGTCCACAATCTCATAGAACTGCTAGTCTAACGAGAAGGAAGACAGGCAAGTAATAATGACAATATGAGGAGACACTAATGAGGAGGAAGCTTAGGGAACTAGGTTAAGTTATATCAGGAAGCCTGACCAATCTAGGGGAAGAGAAGACTTTCCTTTCAAAATTGATGTTTAAGTCAAGACTGTAGGGACAACTAACACCAGCCAAGTAAAAGTGGCTCTAGAGAGTGTTTTACAGAGCAAGAAAAGTGTGTGTGAAGAACAAGAAGAGAAGGGGAGCACTGACCTTGGTGGAACCACAATATGTCCATTATGGTTTGCATGTATTGATGCAGCAAGAGGACATTGGGGAAAGATGGAGCTAGCTAGTAACTATAATAAGTAGGTACTAAACACATTAAAACAGTTGATGTCTAGGATCAGACCAGTGTTCTATTAGGAGAATCATATTCCAACTTCAAGGTTTTCTCACTCAGCAAGTCATATGGTTACCAGGAGCCAGATTGTGGAAGGCCTTGTAAATTGTTTTAAGGAATTTGGATTTTGTGTTTGAAGTTTCTTTGAGATAGCTGTGTATCCAACCACCCACATATCCATCTGCTTATTTAACAAGTACTTATTAAGCTTCTATT